>NC_048224.1:52380372-52682138 GCF_002007445.2 Ailuropoda melanoleuca
CCTTTCCGGCACGTTGTGATCACACCCTAATCCGAAGACAGGAGCTTAATGACTGCGCCACTCAGGCGCTCTGTGTTGTGGGCTTCTTGATTTTTCAGCCTGCCTTCTGGGGGAGGGGCCTGCCGGCCAGCACTCAAAAAACCCTGTTTGGGTAGAGTCTCCGTGTCCCCTGCAAGGGGGGATGGGGATGGGCACCCTGTGAGCCGGTATTTCCGGGCTTTTGTTCTCTGGTGGCTTTCCCTGGCGGTTTGCTATGCCTCTTCTGAGAGTCAGAGCAGCAGCGGCTGAAATTCAGCCTCTGTCTCGGAACAGAGGGATCGCAGATCGTTCTCCACTGGTGTTCTGGCCACTTTAACTCTGTTTCTGTTGGTGCTGCTCAACCCTGCAGCATCCCAGGCTGTGCGCCCCACACTCGGCGTCCCAGCCCTCACTTCCAGGGCCGGCGCATTTCTGTCCTTTGTGTTTCCAACCTCGCCAGCCGCCAGTCGCCAGCCGCCCCGCGCAGGCTCCCGGAGCTCCCGGTCTCCGTCTGGTGTCTCACGGGTGCTGACCGCGAGTCCGCCTGCTCCCCCGTGCAGGTGGCCCTCCAGCCGCCAGCCGCCCCGTGCACGCTCCCGGAGCTCCCGGTCTCAGCCTGAATCCAGTGAGCACACCGGAGCTCCGGAGATGCTTGGTGGCGCACGCTCCCGGCTCATGGACTCAGTCGCTGTTTCCAGGGTGCGGGTCCTCGGTCCGCCAGGTCCCTGGTGCAGGTGGCCCGCCAGCCGCCCCGCGCGCGCTCCTGGAGCTCCCATTCTCAGTCTGCTGTCTCGTGGGTGCCATCCACGAGTCCGCCTGCTCCCCCGTGCAGGTGGCCCGCCAACCGCCAGCCGTCCCGCGTGCGCTCCCGGAGCTCCCTTCTCAGCCTGCTGTCTCAAGCGTGCGGGTCCGCGGTCTGTCCGCTCCCCCTTGCAGGTGGCTACCGCTTCCCGGCGCCCTGACACGGCGGCTCCCTCCCCCTTCTGTTTAGCTTCCGATATCTGTGCGCGGTTTCACGGCTCCCCGCTTCGTACCTCGATACTCAGCGCTGGAGATGTTCATTTGTAGAGATCCAGATGTATCTTCCTGTGTCTCAGGCTGATTCCGTGGATGTTCCTGCTGGTCTGGTACCTATCCAGCTCAACTCAGGGGACCGGCTGAAAAAGGGGTCCCCTACTCCTCCGCCATCTTAACTTCCTCCTAGTTCATTGATTTCTGTTCATATTTTTTATTATTTACTTTCTTCTGCTTACTTTGGGTTTAATTTGCTCCTCTAGTTTCTTAAAGTGGAAGCTAAGGTCAATAATTTGAGACCTTTCTTCATTTCTAATGTAGGTGTCTAGTGCCATAAATTTCCTTCTAAGCATTGTTTTAGCTTCATCCCATGCATTCTTACTGTCTTTTAAAGAGATTTTTAAAGTACATATAGTAAAGTGCATAAATCTTAAGAATACAACGCAGTGCATTTTTACAAAGTGAACAGACCATATAGCTGCCACTGAATCAAAATATAGAATGCACCAGTACCTGGGAAGCTGCCTCATGCCCTTCCCAGTCACTGTTAGCCCCAAGTGTGACCTCTATTTGAAATTCTGTCACTATCAGTAGTTCAGTCTGTTTGTGAACTTAATATAAGTGGAAACCTATTGCAGATACGTTTTGCCTGTTTTTACTTAACATAATATGCATGAGATTTGTCATGTTTTTGTGTGTTAGCAGGAGTTTTATCCCTTTTCATTTCTGTATAGTATTCCATTCATTATGTGGGTAGACCACATTTTATTTCCTCTTTCCAATGTTGATAAATACTTTGTTTCCAGTTTGGGACTATTATGAATAATATTGTTACAAATATCCTTGAACATGTCTTGTTAAACACTCATTTCTCATGAGTATAATATCCAGGAGTGAAATTTCTTGGTCACAAGGAATGTGTATGTTCAGCTTAGTAGATACTGCCACACTGTTTCAACAGTGGTTACCGCAGGGGTGCTTGGGTGGTACAGTTGGTTGAGCGTCCAACCCTTGGTTTCAGCTCAGGTTGTGATCTCAGGGTCATGAGATGGAGCCCTGTGTCAGGCTCCCGGCTTCAGACCCTCTCTCCCTCTTCTTTGCCCCTCCCCCCTGCTCTTGCTGTCTCTCTCAAATAAATAAATAAATCTTTTTTTAAAAAGTGGTTACCCCAACTGCATTCTCACCAGCAGTGTGAGGGTTTCGGTTGTTCTGCACCTTTGTCAACACAATCATCGTCAGAGGATGAAATAAGAGTGAATATAGAGCTCACCTCCGTGTGTTTGCCTTACTTCTGGGGTCTTGGGCCCTCAAATCCTGGCTTGGTGGCTCTCTATCTGTAAATGGCCAGGTGTTTGTTGTTACTTTAGCCCAGTGAGGGGCCTGAACTCTCAAGATCAAGACCTGAGCCAAGATCAAGAGTCAGAAACCTGGGGCGCCTGGGTGGCTCAGTCGTTAAGCATCTGCCTTTGGCTCAGGGCGTGATCCCGGCATTATGGGATCGAGCCCCACATCAGGCTCCTCCGCTAGGAGCCTGCTTCTTCCTCTCCCACTCCCCCTGCTTGTATTCCCTCTCTCGCTGGTTGTCTCTATCTCTGTCAAATAAATAAATAAAATCTTTAAAAAAAAAAAAAAGAGTCAGACACCTAACCAATGGAGCCACCCAGGGGTCCCAGTTTATGCAATTTTTATAGTTAATCTGATACTAGTTATTTTGTCATAAATAGAAACAAAAGTCTCCTTCTTTATTTTGAAAACTTTTTATTTTGAAAACTATCTTTTGTGGAAAAAAAGTTGTTTTTCTCAAATTAAGGTATCATTCTACTCTGAAAGTGTGTAGGATGGCGTAAGATTCCACCACATACATCTGGGTGATGACAGTCTTCACTGTCACTGTGTTCTGTTGTATAACATTTTCTCTGAGAAAGGGATTTATAAAATTGTACCTTACCTTTATGACTATGTGCACCTGTTTGCGTTTACATCGATCCTAGATTAAGTTGGAAAATGTCAAATGAAAGAGTGCAGCGAAGCTTACGTAATCTTTGGTCTTACTTTCATAACCAGAAATTCAGGCTTTCGTGATAGGATGCTTTGCAGTGATCACATGACGCCTGGACGGGGGAGGGAGCTCTCACAAATCCCAAAGCTGCATGGTGGGAGTTGGGGGGGACGAGGGAAGAAGCCTTACTGGGGAGAAGGAGGCTTGACTTGGAAAGGCCTGCCATTTTCCAAAAGTTGGACTTACCCAAACACAAAAGCCTTGTTTTGAAACAGCCTTCAAAATTGCCAAAGAAGTCACTCCTGACAGGAGAGAACTTGGTGAAGCCACGTAACTTGGACCTGACTGAGCTGAGCTGTGACTCAGAGCAGAGGAAAGAGATTAAAGCAGTTCCTGTGTCAAATGATATCATTTCTAGAAGAGCCGACCTGTCTGCTGGTATTTTGAAGTAGGCCATGGAAAGAATCAGCAGCTGTGCCATTTCTTTTGAAATTCATTGCACAAACTATTAATGACAATCTTGGTGCATCAATCAGCTCCTTTTGGTTTCTGTTACCTGTATGTTGTCAAAATCCAAAAAGAATTCTTATATTGTGAGCTCCTTTGGGAAACTTCCAAGTGTTCAAAATGGCAGTCCGTTTCTTTGCCAAACTCAATTTTGACTGAAAGGAATGTCAAGGCTATCTTGCATGGATGAAGCATCTGCTTTGTCTGGCCACACATCTGGTTTTGCAGCTTTGATGAAGCAAGGAGGCCCACCTGCCACTGTGGCTGGGACTTTCTGTGCCAGTGTTGATGTCCAAGACTTCAGTGGTCCTGAAAGCCTGCTTTGAAAGCCTGCAGTTCTGTCGGTCCTGGGGCCTTGGGTTCCAGCCTTCTCGGGAGGTTTTGCTGTGAAATGGAGCGGAACAGAGAGCTGCTCCGACTAGGCAGGAGTTCACTGGCTCTCCAAAGGACAGGTCTTGAAGTACTTGACTGAACTTCAAACTGAAGTTCTATTTTTTTTTCTTTGAAAGTAAAGGAAAACACACAAAACAGAGAAAGAGGAATTCATTCATGACTTGGCTTCCTTACTAGATATTTTTGGCCCTGTGAATGAGGTAAATCAGTTCACCACTATAGTTGTTTCTGAAAAATGGGCCGTTTTGGCCATGCTGCCCTCTAGAAGAGGAGATGGGGCTGGGCAAATCTGTAAACTTTCTGCTGCTGGATGAAATGTTTGTGCAGCCTGGGAGTGACAGAGGCATGCTAAGCCCTCAGCAGCAGAAATCTGGAGACACCTGGAAGCGGTGTCCTTCTCTTTGGAAGGCTTCAGCTGCTCAGCCAAACATGCAGAGGGAGTATGGACACAGTCCTTCTTGGGGACAACCCATCAGTGAAGGAGACCTTTATATTGCTTTCCTCAGTGGCTCAAGAGAAGAGAAAATGATGGGGCATTGACCCAGCTAGAAAATTCGTGGAGAATGGTGCTAGTCCTCGACGTCTGACACTCGATGACTCTCATCAGTGGGCTGTGGGAATGATGGTCTGGTGGGCCACTGCCTTCCTTTGGGAGTCAGGGTTCTTAGCAGCTGTTGGTAAACAAAAAAGCCAAGCTGACCGAATGTCAGCATGTCATGTGTTGAGGAGCATCATGGGTATTGAATGTCAAGGAACGCTTTACATTATTGACTTTACATTCAGTAGTATTAATTATACCTGTATTTTTTGAGTGCTTACCATGTGTCAGTCACTATTTTAATAATTTTACATAAACTGAACCATTGAATATTCACAACGATTTTATAAGGTGGGCGGTTTTATTATCTTCATTTTCAAATGAGAAGACTGAGGCCAGAGGGATTCATTGATGTGCCCAGAGTCATAGGGCTGGTCAGGGGGAGAGCCAGGTGGTGGGGTAAAGGGTCCACATGTCAGCCCGTGGTAACTGCCTCTCTCATGCCAGGCTGAGGCAGGAGCCACACTATGGCTTGTGTTTGCCCTTTTGGCACAGTTGGAATTTCTTTTGATTCTTTTCAGGATGGAATTTCTTTTGATTCCTTTTCATTTTTGCTTGAAAAAATCAGAGGGTTGCTTGGGGGGCTCAGTGGGTTAAGCATCTGCTTTCATCTCAGGTCATGGTCTTGGGGTCCTGGGATCGAGCCCTGCATCGGGCTCTCTGCTCAGTAGGGAGTCTGTTTCTCCCTCTCGCTCTCCTTTTGTGCTCTCCCTCTCTCTCAAATAAATAAAATATTTTAAAAAAGAAAAGAAAAAGTCAGAAATAATCTCTGAGATTTTTCCATTTAGATTTAATGTTAAGATAAATTGTGTACAAAATTTCACGATTGTGTTACTCACATTTTACTGGGGAGGGAGCCCGTAGTTTTCCTTAGGTTCCAAAAACTCTGAAACTGAAGGGCAGGACCATTTCTGGTGTCTTTGTGTCTCAGATGTTGGGCACAGTGCTGGGCACATAGTATTTGTTCAGTTAATTTTCATTGACTCACTGAATAAAAAGTTGTTGTGCTTAAAGAATTGAACCTCCACTGTCTGGAAAACTCAGTTTTTCACAAATCATTTGATTCCTGCCAGTTGACAAAGGGTACCTCTCATTCAGTCAGGAATTAGTTACTCAGTGCCCACTATGGCCAGGTCCTTATTCGGAAGCTGGACATACAAAGGTGAACACATTCGATCCTTAGGGTGATACCCCTGCACATTGCTTGTAGTCTAGGGACGGAGGACAGCCTATTCAAGAAGCACGTCAGTAAGGAATAGTAAGGGCTACTGTTGGTGAGTTACGTGTGCCACAGGAGTGCATAGAAGGGCATGCGAGTTGGTTTAGGGTGACGGAGGGGGTTCAGGAAAGCTTCTCTGGACAAATGATCTATGAGCCAAGCCCTGAGGAATGATATGGAGTTGGGTAGGTGAAGGGGAGGAGAAGGAGTATTTCCAGCAGAGGGAAGAGCAGGTACCAAGGCCTTAGGTGAGAGAGCAAGACAGGGAGGACAAAGGCCTGCAAGAAATGCTGTGCGTGGCTGGGTCATGTGCAGAGAGGCCCAAACAACTGAGTGGCCAGGAATCAAGCAGATGAAGGGGGTGGTGGGGCACTTGGAGAATGTGGTTTTGTGTGTGTTGAATTTGAGGTGCCTGGTGCCAGAAGGTGCAAGTTGGGGCTATTCTGTGGACCTAATCCTCATGCTCTCCTGCAGAATTCTAGGTTCCTGGGGGCTGCTGACCCGGCTCTGTCTATAGGAGGACCCCTAGGCTTATGAATGGGTCTTAGGGGCTGTCATGCCACTGGAGACTCATTAGAGGCCAGAGTGTTCCTGGAAGTTGGGAAACCAAAACCCCTGATGGGGCAGCCTTGAGAGAAGTGGCCCTAGTGATCACCAGAGCAGCTAGATGGGGAGACGCCGAGTGGAGAGGAGCATCTTGATAGGATCCCTTGGGTAGGAACCCTCCAGAAAGGAAAGGGAGGAGTCAGGGCTCAAGCTCCGTATCTTCGGGGAGACTCTGTGGCGTACTGGTTAGCAGCATGAGTTATGGTTCAGACATGTGAATTTGAGATCCTGCCTCCACCACAAACCAGCTGTGTGAATTTGGGCAGGTTCCTTAGCATCTCTAAGCCTTCGTTATCTCATCTGTGAAATAGTGATGACAACAGTACCTACTCCCTAGGGTTACTGGGAGGGTTTGTGTGGTAATGCATTTAAATCCTTACTTAGCACTGTGGCTGGGACATAATCAATGCTCAGTACAGGGTTTGCTAATGGTGTTCCTACTCTTCCTCTTTTTCTTCTTCCCTCAATTGTTGTCGTCATCATCATCACACAGATGTCTCTCTGACATGGATATAAACTGGTCTTGAATCTTGAATCCCAGTTCTACGGATTTAGGAAGGCCAGAGCTTTCTTTCCATACAAGTTCCCAGAGGCTTGCTTCTGACACATACACCATTTCTATGCTGGACCACGGTGATGGCGGCAACTGCTGTAAGTTCTCCCAAAGAATCCAGTACACAAGTGCTAGGGAGCCACGGAGACTCATGGAAAGGGAACCTTGGGAGCTACTGCAGTGGCTTTAACAGGCCTTGTAGGCACCACTGTTTCTAAAATATCCACTGGATGTACCATCATTGTGGGCCCCTTAGCTGATCCTGGCCTCTTCTGGCTTTCCCAGCTCTGCATTCCTCTCTCAAGACCATCCATCTCCCTTCCCAGTGCAGAACGGTTCAGCTACCCCAGCACCTACAGCCCCCCCCACAATCCAAGAGGACCACCCTTCATTGACAATTGTGTTGTAAATAGCCTCTCTGGTGGGCGGTGGGGTGAGGGAAGAGGTCCAACTTCATTATTATTATTTTCTTGATGGTCTGAAATTCTTTGCCCAAGGCCCTAGGGAAGGAGTTGGCAGGTGAAATCTACCAAAGGAGTTAGGTTGGGAGCATGGACTTTGGTCTCTAGCCTACCTAGGTTGAAACCTTGGCCTTTCCACTTGTGGCTGGGTAGCCTCACGCAGTTCACTTCTTCTGAGTCCCTGAGCCTCAGGGTTCAGGCTAGCTTTCCCTTCTTGAAACTTTCATACCCTAGAGCAGGGTGCCTGGACAGGATACTCACTTAACCTTCACCCTTCCCACTTCTCTGAAGGATTACCCTGATTTTGTGGAAATTTAACTGCTAACCCCTCTGGATGGAAGCAGGAAAGCAAAACTGTATATCAGGAGTGTCAGCAGATTCTAGAATCCCTCAGAAGCCATGTCCCTGGTCTATGGTTCTTGACTCCTGACTCTCCAAAGGAGGTCCCTGGACTCTTGTTTGTTTGGTGTCCCTGAAAGAGGGGCTGTCCAAGCCTTGGCCTCCATCAGGCCTTCCCATCCCTTCCTTGCCCTTGTCTTCATTGAGACCATCCAGGCTGATGGGCTGAGAACAGATCAGTGGAAGACCAGGTAAGTCAGGATGTTTTTAGTTTCAAGTAGCAGAAAATAGCTCAAGCCAGCTTGACAAAAGGGGAATTTACTGTAAACCTTCAGTGGTGTCTCATGGAACCTGGAAGTGGAGAGAGGCTAGACTCTGGGCCTGGAAGTCTGGTCAGACTCTAGTCTTTCATCTCCTCTGCCCTTCCTCCTCTTTTTCTCGGGACTTCCACTGGCTTCCTCTGACCCTTCCCTACCAGCAAGGGGGACACAACATGGCTGCCCAGGGCTCCTGAGCCCTACATGCTGACATTTTTCTCTCTTCCTCCTTCTAGATTCCAAATCCATACACAAGGAATTATTAATGGCCCGGGGAGGGGGGTCAGCTTTGTATCACTGGAGGTGATATGCCTGTGATGGGGTTGAGGACAAGTTGCAGTTCCCAGAATGGTCAAGAGCTGGGCAGACACCCCCAAAATGCAAGTCATGGGGAACCAGTGTCTTTCAGTTTCCCCTTGTCCTAATATGTCATTTGTTTCTTGGGGACCTTGTGGTTCTGACCAATCTGCTCTGGCTGGTGCCTTTCACATTCATATTGTGCAGGTTTCTGAACAGAGCCAGAGAAGGGGGGTAAGGCCTGGGGAGGAGTTGGTTGAATGAGTGATGGCTCCTGCAAGTTAATGGCTCTGAATTGTCCGTGTTTAGATAGACTTCGCTCGGACATAGCTTAGGTCAGATGTGGGGACACTTGGCCGTTAGGAAGTGAGCTTCACACAGCTATTTGGGGTCAAGAAAGATCCCCTTACACAGGAGCTCATTCTGCTTTTAGAACTCTTCCTGTTGTCGCTGATGTGCTCCTCCTTGAGAAATGAGGGTCGGCTTCTGGAGGGCCCCAAATAACCTGTGGCCAGTCTGGGCCATCTGGGTTGCGTAGAGGCTCCCCCAGACCTCGTCTGGTTGGAAGGAGTCCCAAGCCACCGTGGTCCCTTCTTCCCGGGTGGTCATGGCAGTGTGGCTGGGATGGGGCTCTGCCTTGGCTGGGCAATGAGGGGGTCTGCCCTGGTGGCTGAGCCCGTGTGTGCTGTTCTTAGACTGAAAGCCTATGTTTTATGGAAGTAGCTTTCCTCTAGACACAATTTAGTAGGGTGTATTAAACAAATTATATGTTTAACTGGAAAAAATCTAACTGCGTTTTAAATCCTTCTTTATATCTAGCTGATATTTTAAAAGCCATTTTGTAACTTCTGACTAGATTTGTACCTTAGGCAATTGGGACAGTTCGGTTGACTCTCTTTCCCACCCCAAGATGTTTAAAAAAATAAATAACCATTTAATGGGATTTTGCTTGCCAAGGTTTAGGCTATGAATCTAAGAGCATAAAAATGGGTTTGTATGTAATGGGAAGGTTAACAAGCCATCGCCCTCAACCCCCGGCCTCCCTCTCACAGAGTGGTCCTGGCAGCCCCTTCCTGCCTGTAAATACTCAGGGTTGCCTTATTGGCATGTCAGCACGGGGGGAGAAGAAGCCAGATGATTTTATGATCCATAAATGCAAGCACCAGTCGTGCTCCGAAATTCATTAGTGTTTGCCTGTCATTACAAATAGCCTGTGTTGTTTGCCTTCTGACTAGACGGGCGGACAGCAGGGCCCAACTGCTGGGGCATGGAGGGCTGCGAAGCCCCGACTCTCCTGGGAAATGAGAGTTTAAAGAAAGCTTTTAATTTATGGCTGAAGATTGTTTCTTTCTCTTGAGTGTAGGTCTTAAAAGTTTAGATGTAGATCGGCTTTTCCTTCAGTGGAAAATATGAGGTTCTTGGATAAAACCTACTCATAAAATGAGTTGTGATCTCTTGTTTTTTTCCTTTTCCTCCCCTCTGCATTGTGGATAAACTTTTTGGAGAGGGAAGGCTCTCAAAATGTTATGCCCGGGGCCCGTCCCTGTGCGGCAGATTCGTACCATTCCTCCCCAGCCCTGCCCCACTTTGCTGCTCCTCGGCTGCCCTTCCCTCCTCTTGGCCAGCCCCTGCCTGCAGTGTCCCCACAGTCCATTTCAGACCCCAGGTGACCCCTGGAGGTGATGGTGAGGCTGTAGGAGGTGCCAAGCCACTGCCCTCTGATGTGTCGGTGGCCAGAGCAGGACTGGGCGGTCCCAGCTGCAGTGCTGAGTGTGCGTGGTGTCTGGAGGAAGGCTGCTGTGCAAGGGAGCCACATGTTTGAGGTCTCTGAGTGGAGTTGTAGATTTGAATGTAATTAGAAGGGACATTCTTCCAGACACCCTTCCTGTGGCTGGCTGAGGCGTCCCTGGGGCCTGCTTGGGCTAGTGGGCTCCATGCTTATTATTCACTTGTCCAGCACTTACCACATGTGAGGTTCCCTGCCTGGTGTTCTCAGGCACTGCAGGATGAATGAGGAGTCCCTGGTCTAATGGGAAAGGTGAGAAATTTCTATAAATAATTATAAGGGCCACACTACAGGGGATGGACCACGTACTGTCTGGGAGGGGAGCCAACACTTCTCGCTGGGGCAGTGGGCAAAGCATCCTGGAGGGGGTCCTCTTTGTGGCCTGCAGGGATTGGTAGGATTTGGACACAAGATCGGGAGAAAGGGCCTTCCAGGGGGAAGGAGCAGCTTGAACGTGGGTAAGGCTGTTGGGAAGAAAGCGGTCACACACAGGGACCAGTAGCCAGTTAGTTTGGCTAGAGCGAAGGCGAGGGGGAGGGCATGTAGAAAGTTAGACAAGTGGTAGGGGGCCCCAGTATGGAGACTTTGAATGCTGTGCCCAGGGTTCTTGGAACTTGGTCGGTAGGCCGGTAGAGCTGTGCTTCCTTCAAGAAGCTGACTAAGCAGCAGCCGGAGTCCGGTGGGCCCTATAGCCATGGCGTGCCCCAGACCAAACCTTTGGTTCTTTCCCTGGAACCCTGCTGTGGTCCTGACCTGGTCGGGCCAGAACCGTGGTGTCTGTCAGGGGCGCCTCCTCTCTCTCACATTCTCTGCTCCTAGTCAGCCCCTGCACCCCATCTCATCACCTTCTGGCTCTCTCTGCAGTGCCGCCTCCCAGCCTCGGGCTGCCGTCTTGCCACCGCCTCCTCAGTTTATGTGCTTATCCCCCAGAGGACAGCTCTATACCCACATCTGCCCCATCCCACTCTACTGCACCTTGCAGTTTTCAAATCTCTGTCCACATCCCTGAACTTCTTCAAAAACTTCCACTCGTTTCCCCTTAGGATCAGTCCCGTGTCTGTAAGATGGAAGCACAGGCCATGTGAGACCTGGCTCATCCCTTCCCAGCCCCCCCCCCCGGCCCTCCGCACTCACTCCTCTGCTTCAGTCCCACTTTGATTTCCACCCTGGTCCTTGGATTTACCCCCAGGCCTGTGCACCTGCTGTTCTCTGCTGGGTATGCTGCCCTCCATGACAGTCCTCTCTGTTATCTGACTGAGTGCGAGTCCCTGCTCCTTAGCCAAGCCAGCTCCTGGTACGCTGTTGTCACACTCTGACCTTATCCTTAGGTGCCTCATAACACGTTCATAATTAATGTCTGTCTTCTCTACTGGAAGGCAAATGCCTGTTCAATGCTCAGTCCCCAAGCCTTGCATGGTGCCTGGCACAGAGGAGGCATTGGGTGAGACTGGCTGGGTATTACTGATTAGATGGGGACTGGGGACAGCGTCAAGAAGCTGGCCAAGCCCGAGGGTGGGACCAAAGCCACAGTCTCACTCCCGTATAAAAGGTGGTTTCATGCCAGCAGAGGCTTGCTTGTGGCTCTAGTGTCTGAAAGGTTTCCTCACACTTAATTTAAATAAGTATCCCTGTATAGATCAAACATTTGAAAGGTTGATTTTTCCTTTTAGCCTTTCAGGAGAGGAAACAGCTTTTCTGAAAGCCGTTCCTCCCGGTCTCCTTGCGCAGCAGCCGTCTGTGGTCACCGTCAGACGGCTGGAATGTCAGAACAGCCCAACACCGCTGTAACACATCGCACTGTGTCGCCTTGCTGGAATTTATCAAAGTCTTGGTTTGTTTCCCAAAATCCTGCTCTGTCCAGGGGCTTCAAGCTGCTTGTGATCAAAAAACAAGTTACTATGGGTGGGGGAGAAGACTGTTTCAGTGTGATGGGTTGAAAAAAAAAATCTCAAATGAGTGATCACTCTACCCGTGGCCCCTTCTGCAGCTCTGCCCTGCTCCGTCCTGCCGTCAGCCTGGCGCCGCAGGGAGCTGGGGGGGGGGGCGCTGTCCGGAGGGCCGGCACAGCCTTGGGCTCTTGTGCCACCTCCAGACTCATCATTTTCTATAGTAGCCTCTTCCTCCCCCATCGGCCTTTTTTGAATGAAGCCTATCGAGCCACTCTCCCTGTCTGGTTATCGAAGCTCATACCTCAGTCTCCCTCTGGGACCTTTTTGTATTAAAAGCCCAGGCTCTGGTGTGTGCCGTTTGCTATCTAGATGACCTTGCATTAATTATTTCATCTCTGTGAGCCTCAGATGGTCTGTCTATAAAATGGAATAGTAAGCACTGTAGGCATAGTGTAGGGAATATAGTCAGTAATATTGTAATGACGTTGTATGGTGACAGGTGGTGACTACCGTTACCGTGACAATGTATACTTGAGTCACATGTAGAGTATCTAGAATTGTCT
This sequence comes from Ailuropoda melanoleuca, assembly GCF_002007445.2. Classification (NCBI taxonomy): domain Eukaryota; kingdom Metazoa; phylum Chordata; class Mammalia; order Carnivora; family Ursidae; genus Ailuropoda; species Ailuropoda melanoleuca. Next base: position 52,392,932 of record NC_048224.1, read on the forward strand.
ATCCCTGTGTTATACACCTGAAACTAATATCACATTATATGTCAACTACAGTAATAAAAAAAGAAAAATATACATGAAACTATTCTAGTAATGACAAAAAAATCACGCAATTCTGCAGAGCTCAAAATATTATCTTCCTAATAGGGTGCTAATAAGGAGGTGCTTCTATTGCTGTCTGAAAAAAGGGGGCTTAGAAAACTCTAAGCATATAAAATATTTTGTTTTGTGAAGAAATTTGTCTTATATTCAAGTATACCTGATTAAACACTGCCCGGAGAACATTAAAAAAATGTTACTTCGTGGTCTGCCTTTGAGGCTTAAACAAAATAAAGTAGATAAAAGTACATTGTACACTACCTGGAAAGTAGGAAACAGGCAGTACGCTGTAGTTAGTTCTCTTCCCTCCCTGTCTTTTTCATGTCGCATCCTCTGTACTGCCATCTACTTTGTAGATCGTCAGTCAGTAGTGTTCAGAATGCTGGTGGAAGATTGTGGTAACAATGCTTGGCCAGGCTGAGAGCACAGTGGCTAAGAGTCTGGGTTTTGGAGTCAGGCAAATTGGATCTGAATCCCGGTTTTGTCATTTATTTACTGTGTGACCTTGGATGAGTTAGTTACCCTCTCTGAATCTCAGTTTTACTTACATGTAAACTGGGGGCAATAAAATCCCTTCCCGGAGCACCTGGCTGGCTGAGTCGGTGGAGTGTGCAACTCTTGATCTCGGGGTTCTGAATTTGAGCCCCACAGTGGGTGTAGAGATGACTTAAAATAAAAAATAATAGCCCTTCCCAATGGATGCCATCATTCAAGATTACAGGACACGTTGTAGGAAAAGTATTTAGCCTAGTGCCTGGCACACAGTCAGCAGGCTGTTTGCTTCTGTTGTTACTGTTGTTTTAGTATTATTATTCTCAGGCTGGAAACAGGACTGAGCTTGTCCAGAAGGACCCTGCTTGCCTTGCAAAATGAGGACGAGCCATGAGGCCAGTGGTTGATTATCTCCATGTGTCCCCACCATGTTCTCTTCCTGTCTGGTGAGAGTCGGGGCCACACGATTTGGGTCTCAGCCCCCCAGATGGGTCCGAGGTGTTAGGTGGCCAGGGTTGCCTGCTCGCTGTCTGACCAGCCAGCCGTGAGTGCCCCTGACTTGTAGATCTTCAGAGACTGCCTTTTGTCAGGAGCATGGAAAATGTGTGGGATGTTTCACGTGTGCTACCCATTTGTTTCTCCATCTCCTGAGTTCCTCTCCTGCCCCGCACAGCTCTGCGTCTTCGTCCCTGCGCCGCCTGCGCGCAGCTCTCACCGCCGCACTCCACCGCCAGAGCCGGCCTGCGGTTGAGCCCTTCTGCTTTGGAATGCCTTTTGCTGTCTTTTCTCTCTCTTTTCTTTCCTTCTTCCTTCCCTTCCCTCCCCTCCCTTTTCCCTCTCCCCTTTCTCTTGCTCCCTGCTTCCCTCCCCTTCTTTCTGGAACCTGAGTTTGCACTGGTCATTTGTGTTTTTTCTGCTCATGAGCCCCCATCTGCCCCAGCCCGCCTCCCCCACAGCTGTTTCCTGTCTCCTGCCTCACCACATTGTCATGTCCACTCCGTCCCTGTGGGGCCTGGAGACTCCTACCCCTTCATAATGGCCTCTCAGACTCAGCCTCTTCACACCCCCTCAAAACACTTGGAGAAGGAAAACCACTGCAGTCACGCAGCCTCCAGAGGCAGGTCTTACTTAATAGTGTTTTTATAAAAAGCCAGACATGTGGCCTCTACTTCTCTTTGCTCGTAGAATGGGAGTACTGGGAGGGACTTACAGACCATCCGGTGCCACTGGACTTTACAGACAGGAAACTGAGCCCCCACAGAGGTTAGGACTGCCCCAGAGTCTCGAAGGGGGTTCAGGCACAGCTGAGATTAGAACCCAGCACTCCTGACTTAGGGAGTCCCCATAAAAGCATGACATCGCCCGTGTGAACTGCAACGTGTCTTTCTCCGTCTTTTTTGAATTTATGTCATTCCATCTGTAACCCGTGTCCTTCTAACAGCTGTGGCTGGACCTACCTAACCTCTTAGTGACAAGCTCCAGCTCCCTTTGCAGGGATGGGGAGTGGAGGTGGGGACAGAACTTACGTAATGGGGGCATAAAGAACCTGGGTCCGTCATGTGCAGGGTCATCACCCTTTTATTCTTCCTGCTTGTCCCAGGCTGACCTTCCTCTCTGGGTCTGTCTCTCGTGGCTCCTCACCTCACCCTGGCCCCACTGATGAGGCTTCTTGGATTGTCTTCCATTCTCCTATCCTGACCCCTCCTTTTCAATGAATATACCTTATGTTTTATTTTATTTTATTTTTGAAAGAGACAGAAAGAGAGAGTGTAAGTGAGCAGGGTAGGGGTGGGGAGGGGCAGAGTGAGAGGGAGAGAAAAAAATCTCAAGCATCCTTCAGGCTTAGCTGGAGCCTGACACGGGGCTCGATCTCACCATCCTGAGATCGTGACCTGAGCTGAAATGCTTAACTGATTGAGTCACTCAGGCACCCCAGTATACCTTATATTTTAATGTCATGTCATGACTTTGTACATTGGTAAGAACGCTGTTGTCTAAACTGGAGTGTGCCATAAGTGTAAAGAAGAGACCAGATTTCCGAGACTTAGTACAAAAAAAGAATCAAACTATCTCATCAATATTTTATCATATTTTATATTGATTGCAGGTCAGAAAGATAATATTTTGGCTATATTGAGTTAAATAAAATAAATTGTTAAATTAATTTCACCTATCCCCCCCCCCTTTTTAATGTGGCTATTAGAACATTGAAAATACATGGTTTGTGTGGTATTTCTGTTGACCAGTGCTGGGTTATAGCTCGTAGGCCTTCCTCCACCATAAATGCATGAGAAAGTCAAGCTTAATGCCTGAAGGTCCGTTGTAGGTAACGAATGTACCATCCTGACGAGAATGAAGAAAGCTGCGCAGATCGTCTTCTGTGTTCTGTGTTCAGACCAGGAACCTCACGCACCACCTGTTGTTTCTCGTTTTCATTCAAATTCCAGCGGTTTTTCTCTTCGCTTCACTATAAGGATGGCTGTTGGCTTGAGATGCATATTACTAAGCTTCTAAGAAGTTTGTTTTTTTTCCTTTTCAACTATTTATTTGTTTGAGAGAGAGAAAGAGGTAGTGTGTGTAAGTGGGGGGAGGGGCAGAAGGGAGAGGGAGAGAGAGAATCTCAAGCCGGGTTCACACCCCGCAGGCGCCCCTGTTTTTTCTTTTTAAAATCTCAAGTGGAATATTGCATTTTGCTAATTACCTTTCAGTATCTGAGAGGACCATATCACATTTTTTCTTTGATTTATTGATGTGCTGTTATTATGTTAATAGTCTTCAAAATATTAGCTTATTCTTGTATTTCTTAGACAAACCTGCTAGGTCATGGGGTCCTTCTTTTCCCCCTTGCTCTGTATTTGTTAGGTGTCAGCATTTGGGGCTTCTTCCCATCACTTTTTGTGCTCTGGAATAAATTATTTAGCATTAGAATTCAGTGTTCTTTAAAAGTCTGAGAGGACTCACTGGTAAAATCATGTGGCCCTGGAACCTCTGAGTTAACTTTTCCAGTTTCCGACATGGTGTTTAGCATACTCACCAGACATAGAAAAGTTTTAGTTGGCCAATCAATGGAAGGCAGTGCGAAGTCTGGGTCCGAGCCTGTGCCTTCCCGTGAAGCTGGTACTTGCAGAAATTTCATTCTGCGTTCCCAGCAGTGTTCAGGGTGACCCTGTGGCATGTGAAGATCAAGATGATGGAGGATTCGATTGTGCCAAAAAATGTGATTCCTGAATTCAAACTGCCGTGGAAACAGTGAGCGCAGATGCAGTGTTGTGGAAAACCAAAGCAGAGCGAAGGGGCAAGCTAAAATTTCCTTCTAGAACTCAGAGGGAGACCCACAGGGGACAATGAGGATGACTTGTTTCTAGGAGGTATCGTGCGTGTCATAACAACTCTGCAAAAGGAGGGCTGGGGAGATGTGAGGAAGCATTGTGAGGACAGCAGCAGGCTGAGGAGCCCCAGACATGGCAGGAGCACGGTTTTCAAGGGAGCGAGCAAGTGTGTGTGCGTGTGTGTGTGCCCCTGCGCCTGTGCGTGGGGCGTGGCCACCGCCCTGCAGACAGAGGTGTTCTGTGGCTCAGAGCCAGGCTTGTGAGACAGACAGACCTAGGTTTGAGTCTTGCCTCTCATGCTGACCACAGATGAGGATTTGAGCAAATTGCTTAACATTTCCAACTAGGCTTCCCTTTCTTCATCTGCAAAATGGGGCAGTAATGGTACTTACCTCCTGGGGTTGTTGTGAGGATTCACCGAGCAATGGACAAGCAGGTGTACAATGATTGATGTACGTGGCACTTAGTAAGTGCTCAATAAATATTAGTTGTTGTTCTTATTGTCCTTATTATTGACCAAGTGTAAACTCTGGTTTTCTCTGGGTTTTAGGCTAATGGATGGTTTTCATTTTCTTCTACGGGCTTTCTGTGTTGTCCAGGTTTTCTGTCCTGAACATTTACTGGGTCCCTAATCAAAAAAGCCAAAGTGTATTGTTTTTAAAAGCAGACATCTGAATGCTATTACTTGGAAAAAGCATTTCCCAAGAATATGGAGAAAGGGAATTGAGCACAGTCCCCAGCAAAAGAGTGGAAAACGAACAGGTGGCCCCACGGGCCTTGTATTGGGCTTGGGAATCCAGGTGAGCTGTGCTGCCGGTGGCTCCTGTCCCTTCTGTTCACGGGGGCCCTTTCTTTGTCACATGGACAGGAGGCTCTTCACAGGGTTGCAGTTGGCTGCTGCCCTGCGTTGACAGCTGGTTCTAATTGTGCCGAGCTGCACAGTACTAGGGCTGGATAGGGAATGTTTTGGGAAATTTGCATCATCTTCATGACCCTAAATCTACATGTGTCCTAACCCCAGACAGTAGTTGGAGGAGTTGATGAAACAGTAGTGGTTGTGAGTTGTTATTCTATAGAAATTAGTAGGACTGAAAGCTGAGAAAGATGAATTACTTGTATTCATTCAGTGATCTCTGCCCCCCAGACAATACTCTGATGCCAAAGAAGGTACCCATTTGTCCCCAGTGATTCTTTCCTCCTCTTGTGGTTTGGCCAGCCAGGGTTCTGAGGCCTTCTGGAGGCCCTCATGTTCATTTCTCCTGGGGCCCTGCCTCCCCGCTTTCTCCATACACACATAGTCCTTGCAGGTGTTTATTTCAAATTACTAAAGTGAATTGCCCTCCCGTGAGAACATTATACCCCACATATGAGATTATAGTACCAACTAGACTCTAGTCTAGTGGAAGAGCACTCGAGGGGTTTACATCCACTCTGCCACTCTCTTGCTCGTGTTATCAGGGGAATAAAACCTAACACGTGCGTGAGGCTTTGGGCGCTATCTCTGCCCAGTCCCTCTGTTGCCTTCCCACCCTACTCAATAAAATAAAATCCAGTCCTTACTTGCCGTCCAGGCTGGGGATGACCTGGCCTCCCACCCACTTCCTTTGTTACCACCTCTCCTCCCACCCTCTGCTCTGGCCACATTGGCCGTCTTGCTGTTCTCAGCCCAGCCTCTGCTTTGTGTTCCTTCCTACCGCCGGCTTCTCCTGGAGGCTGGGAGCCTGCTGGAGTCCCACGTGAGGCCTGCAGCTCTGTCCTGGCTTTGGTGAGGACAGGCTCATGCTCCCACTATCACCAACTGCGTGTGTGGCCTGGGCAAATTAATTCACCTACTTGTTATGTTGCTTTTCATTTAGAAACCGGAGGTGATTGCAGTCGCACCTGCGCTGAGGGTCCTGTGAGGATGACACGAGATGGCACATGTCAAGTGTTAGCACAGTTCCTGGCACAAAGTTGGTAGTCAGTAAATCTTGCTTTTGCTTATCTGGCTGGAGCTTGGCCTTCATCCCAGGCGTAGTTGGGAATCCTACCGCCCAGGGACTGCTCTTCTGGGTGTTATCCCCATCAGACTGCAGGATCTCTCCCGGCCTGGATCATCTGCCCCTACTCCCACCTGCTCCATGCTGCCTTTTCCCCTGAGCATTACTTTATTTATTTAAGAAACACATTGAAAGTACTTACAATGTATCAGATATTATGCTAAGCAGTTGACAAACATCATCTCAGTCACTCCTTATAACTACTCTGTGAGAGAGGTGGATATCGTTGTCAGTTTTCACGTGCACAAGGTCAGGCCCTGGGAGTGGAAGTGACTTGCCCAGGATCCCAGAGCCAGTTGGTTGAAGGTCAGCCCCAGGCATCTGACCTCTCAACTGCTGGACTCCATGGTCCCTCTCTTTTCAACCCTGTGCCCTCCCAGTTCACTCCTGAGACCAGAGCCAGCCCCATTGCTGGGTTCCAGGTGGGAAGCCCCCATGGAGGAGCTATCATTCCTACCTCCAGCCCCAGCACCCCCACTTCCATGCTAGGAGCATGTGGGTGTCACACACCTTGGCTACTGTGACTTCCTTGAGGGTGATAAGGCCTGACAGTCCCTGAAGGACAATGGCAGCCCCTCTATTATTTGCCTGTTCTTTTTTTTTTTTTTTTTAAGATTTTATTTGTTTGACAGAGGGAGAGAGCACAAGCAGGGAGGAGGTGCAGAGGGAGAGGGAGAAGCAGCAGGCTCCCCACTGAGCAAGGAGCCCAATGTGGGACTCGATCCCAGGACCCTGGGATCATGACCTGGGCCAAAGGCAGACGCTTAACCGACTGAGCCACCCAGGAGCCCCTATTTGCCTGTTCTTAACCATGTCACCAGAGTCTAGGCCCTAAAATGCCTTACTCCTTAGTCAGACCCCACCCCAACCCCGAAACTGGCACTGTCCCCCTGACTGCCTCAGTGGGTCAGCTACTCCCTGGGGTGTTTTAGAACTCCTTTGGCCAAGTGTGATTGTCCCACCAGTTCTTCTGAAGATTGTTCCAGATATTAGAATGGGAAGAACGGGGAGAAACATGGAGGAGGGAGCAAAATGGTAATGTGGGGCTCTTGGCCGGCAGCAGCCTGGTAGCACTCCGTGAAGTTAGATTAGTGACCTTTCCTTAAAGTGATGCATGTTCCATGTGGACACGTTTTAGGAACGTGATTTGGAAAAGATTGCAGTCAGAATCAAGCACATGTGTGGAAGGGCCATGTGTTGGCACCAACTTCCTTTGGTCTTTATTTAAGGCAGCTGGTCAGACTCCTTTGGGTTCTGGGCCCACTGACGTTGAGGATCCTGTGGGGTAACCAACGAGGTGTGGCCAGGGGGTGGCTGAATATCCTGGTCTGGGTCTCAGGAGAGAAGCCCAGGCTGGGCACAGACATGCAGTGGGAGCCATGGCAGTAGATGTGGGCTTCTGGGGAGGACTGTGGACATGGAACAGTACAGAAGACGACTGTGGACAGATTTAAGTGGAATTGGGGGAAAGTGCTGGAACAGAAAAAAGCAACTGGAAAATAAGACTGGGAATGGTGGTTATGAGACGTGAGAAGACAACCAGAGAACACGGTGCTGAAGGGCAGGGACAGGGAGCGGGAGGAGGCAGGGCAGCTGCCTGGCCAGGAGGCTGTCATCCATAGAGGACAGAGCAGTGTCAGTGGAGCAGGGCAGGTGGGGAAGGAGGTGGAGAGGGAAGCGGTACTGACACCCCTTTCAGGAAATGCATCGGGAAGGGGAAGAAAGAGTAGGAGTCGGAGGAGCCTGGAGGCCTGGAAAAGACGTCTTTCATCATAACTGTCCCTGTTGTTGTTATCATCCTATCACTATTCTTCATGGAGAGGAAGGGGGTGAAGGTGCAGGGAGGAGAGAGGGCTTGTGGGCAAGGTTTCTGAGCAGGGGAGGAGATGCGATCCAGTGCCCAGGAGAGCAGATCCCCTGAGGAAAGGGTCTCTCTTCCGTTGAAGCTGAGGAAGGGAGAGGACACAGGTGAATTTGCACATTTGGTGGCAGAAAGTTTTCTTCTCACAGCTTCTGTTTTGTCTCTGATGAAGCCAAGGAGCATCCACGTGACAGAGGAGAGGCCCCAGAGGAAGCTGGCAAAGGACTATACAGGCTCATACTCTTCTTTCACATCCAGCTGACCTCAGCAGAGAACTCTGAGCCAAGGACAGACTGGCCGAGATCAGGGCCCCAGTGCCCTTGGGAGGGGGTGTGTGGCAGCCCAGGGGCGGCTGAGTGGCTCACCAGGGATGCGGGCCACCAGTCTCAGCCCAGCCCCATGTCTCCTTCTAGAACAGCCTCGTCTCCTCCAGTCAATTTTAACTTAATTACACTCAGATCGTTCCATAGCGTAGACCTTTTTTAGGCATTAGTGACTGCAAGAGTTTTGTTCTATAACTTCACATTTTCCAAACCCATTTCACACAGATGGAATCTCTTGTAATCCTATAAGGCCAAACACAGAAGAGGAACAGTGCCAAGGAGGTTGGGCCCAGGACTTGTTTTAGTGCAGATAGAATGGTCTTATTTCTTTTGACATCCTGATAAACCTTTCTGCCCTGAATTTGGGAGATTTCAACACTGAGGAATGCTCCTACTCCATTCATTCAACAAATGCTGCTTGCCAGTGCTGTGAGCCAGACCCGTGCCCTGCATGTCGCCTCCTCTGCCAGGCTTTGCCTCTTTCAGTCTCTGCCACCAGTCTGTGGAGTTGATTGTGGTGTCCCTGTTTCATCAGCGATGAAACCGGTGCAGGCAGAGGTTAACTTTCCTGGGGTCATCCTGCAAGTACGTGGCCGGGCTGGGATTCAGAACACGGTCTTCTGGCTCTTAAGGCCTTTCTCTATCCATTTTATCAAACGTAGTGTTTTCCTCTCTTGAGGCTTTAATTTTGAATATTATGTGTCTCTCAAAACCCAAGAAGTGCACAAACCATTTATGAATCAGGGTCTCAGAAATGATCTTATCAAATAAATGTAGGGCAGATGCATTAAGTTCTTGCTTTGATTCCTGTGTGCATGACATCAGCAGAGTGAGAAAGAAATAGTAATAGATTTTGTTAATAATTTAAGATCCCAATGAGAGCGTGGTGTGGGGGAGCGTAGAGGGTGTTTGGAGCTCTTGCTGGGTCTGACAGCAGTGGGACTCTCGGGAGGGGAAGGGAGATAACCTTTACTGAGTACTTGTACTGTGCTAAGTGCTCTGCATGTCTTAATCTCATTTAATCATCATATTGAGCTTCATAGATAAATACAGTGTCATACCCATTTTAAGATGTGAAAATTGAGATTCTGGGAAGATTGTGTCCGAGAAGATCATGCAGCTGGTGTGTGGAGGCCAGGATGGGGCTGGGTCTGTCTAATTCTAAATGACATTACAGACTCTTAATTAAGTGTGTACACATAAACCACATGTGTGCACACACACATGCATACACACACGTATATGTATATAACTTTTGCTATCTATTAAAGAATTCAGGGAAAAAACAAAAGAAGTAACTATCAGCCAGAAACTGGGCAACAACCATGCCCCAGTCCTTGATTGCCAGGTTTATGAATTCTCTTTTTTTTTTTTTTAAGATTTTTATTTATTTATGTGACAGCCAGCGAGAGAGGGAACACAGCAGGGGAGTGGGAGAGGAAGAAGCAGGCTCCCAGCGGAGGAGCCCAATGTGGGACTCCATCCCGGAACGCCGGGATCACGCCCTGAGCTGAAGGCAGACGCTTAACGACTGCGCTACCCAGGCGCCCCATGAATTCTCTTTTTTATCTGATTGTAACCCATACCTTTCTAGGACTGGTTTTGGGATCCACAGAGGAGGGAGGCTCTTGTTCTCACAATTAAACTTGGAAAGGGCAGTGATACACGTTTGCAAAATCAATTGAAGTGTATGTTCTAAAGGGGAGGAGAAGTCAGTGTAACTGAGGCGGGTTGAATACACATTTTCAGAATGGGAAGAATCATGGTAAACTGTAAATCCTACATCTCAGAGAGGTTCACGCCTACTTTTGAAAAGAGATAGGGTCAAGGTATTCCTTCAAGAGGAAGAATCCTGAGCCCTTCCTCTTTACTAAATGGAGGCAGTGAGAGTGCTGTGAGATGACAGGAGACGTGTGGAGGCTGGCACCTGACTGACATGCACGGGCTTCTGCTGAATGGCAGCACTGGTCCGCATCCTTGTCATTACTGGTACTTGGGGTCTGCACTGAAGATGCGAAGGACTTGGCAGGGTCAGGGATGGTAGTGTTTTCCGTGTGGGTGATGGGAGGAGAATGGTGCATTTGCAGAAGGGAGGCAGCTGGAAGAGGAGCCGCGTACATAGCCCCGGCTTCGTGGCTGAGCGCTCTCGGGTCCAGGCCATTGTATCTTGTATCCTGAGCTGTCTATTGCGTCCAGCCAGGCTTCACACCATGCCCGCCCCTCTGTGGCTTATAGTTGGGTCCTGAGAAGCATTCGTAGGGCACAGCACTTTGGGCACAGCTGCTCAGCCAACAAGTTTTGTCTCTAGCCATTCCCACTGCCCTCCCTGACTTCCTGGTAGACCCCTGTTCCAGCTGGTGGGCAGCTGGCTCTCACTAAAGATCTTATTAAAGTTCCATATGTGTGGCAAAAAAACGTTGTTAATAATAGCAAGGCCTGATATGAATTAAAAGGAGGGCTTGTAACTCAGACTTTTTTCCATTCTTTGCCAGGGCTCCCAAGCCACAAGGTGAGCATGCTGGGCATTGGGTAGTGGGTTTTCCCTGGTTCTCTCAGGGACCCCAAGTCATCCTGGTAGAGTGCTGCTATTAGCTCCCCTGGGTAGGAACCAGCCTCACTGATGGGTAAAATTTAAGTAATATGAGGATTCAGATTACTGCTAGGAAAGAAGAGACAAGGCCCGTGAAGAAGATGTTAAAGGCAACCTTTCCTTCTGCCCCCCTGTTGGTTGTATGAGATATGGGAGGGGCCAACTTCGGGAAGGGGGTGTGAGGTAGTTCCAGAAGCTTCTCTGAGTTAGTGGGCTTGGGCCAGGACGTTCTCTGATTCCAGGAATGGAGGATATCGCGTGGCCAATGACCTCTGAGATCCTTTAGTCATATTTTAATTTTAAGTTCACCTGGGGAGATGAATCCTGCTAGCTAACACATTATGCCCTCTCTCAGACAGGTTGCTTTCAGAAGGGACTTCTGGTCCCAGGGGAGCTGACAGACAGGCAGCTTGCGGTTAAGGATATTTTGGCACTAAAGTCCTGAGAAATGTAGCTGGGTTTATGGAGAAAAGTATCCCACTTCCCATCTTCACCTCGGGGCGGGGGCGGGGGGGGCGTCCCAGGCTGCACCTCCATCTACAGATCCAGCCCTTCTCTCCAGAGGAGGAGAACCCTCACCCACCCTGGTGAAGAAAAGGATGGCCAGGGCTTCGGCTCTTCCCCATATCGTGTCCACATTCCACTTAGATGCCCCTGGTGTGTTTTGTATCCTGATTAGGAAGAATCACTGTTGAAACTGACTCTGTCCTTCCTAGGAACTTGCCAGCTGTGGATGGAGTAAGAAGGAGAAACATAGTCTCGCCCCCAACGTTGTGGCCTTTACACGGAGGTTTAACCAGGTAAGTAGTACCCCTTGTGTGTGCCCGACCAGGTAGCAGTCTTGTCCCCTGTGGTCTGGGCACCCTGCCAGGTTTCAATCCCAGGCTTCTGGCCGAGGTCCAAACCCTCTTCCCAAACCACCCCGCCCATCAGTCCTTTTGCCTGCACGGTCCTTTTTTCACAGCAGGTGGAACTGAGCACATCTTTCCTGGGTTTAAATCACTTCATTGGCTTCCAATTCCACCCAAGCTAAGGCTCGAGCCCTTAATTTGCCCTGCAAGGTCCTGCACAGTGGGTCTGGTTTCTGTCCACCCCCCTAGCTCCATCTCTTGTCCCTTCCCCTATTCCGCGGGCTTCAGCCATTTGGGCTGGCCTTCCTTCTCTTCCCTGTCCCGTCAGGCCCCCAGATGTGCTGTCCTCTCAGCTCAGAATTCTTCCTCCCTGTTCAGCTCCCAGTCTCATCAGCCTGAATGTCACTTCTGCAGGGAGCTTTCCATGAATCCCCAGCCTGTGTGAGGTCTTCGCTGTCATACGTTCACTCACTGCACCCTGTGCTGCTGTCTCTATGTGGCCCTTTGCTCATCTGTGCTCACTCTGTGGAACTCTTTCACCTCCGCCTTCCATGCCAGTCTGTGGGCTCTATCTTGTTCACCACTGCGCCTCCTGCCATCTTGCTTAATGTCAGGCGTATAATAGACCCTTAGTAAATATGTGTGAAATGAACGAATGATATGCTCAGAAAATACTTGTTGAATTGAGTTTCTTTGAGTGCCTGATGGCCAGGCCACTGGCCCCATACATACTGCTGCAAACTGACTTGGTCCAACCAGAACGTTTGCTCCAGGTATGAATATTTGCACCCCCACGTAAGGGAGTGATGGTGGAGGCTTAGGCCAACTCAGGGCAGTAGACTTCTGGCTTCTTATCCAGATCTGCCAGAATGTGATCTTTGCTAGTAAGCTACCTTGTAAGACCCCCTTTGAGTGGGCCAAACCCCCAAATGGTGCTGTTGACAGCTTTTCTTCTTTCTTCTTTCAAATGAGGACAGGGGATTAGAGATTGCATAGTGTGCGTGACTGGACCTCGGGGTGATGGGCCTGGGTTCCCTTTGGGCCGTCCCTGCCGTTGGGCCTCCCTGCTTAGAAATGCTGGTCCCTATGCATCACCACTGCCCAGCCCTCCCCAGGCTTCCCCAGCCTTGGCTACCACCCAAGGATGGGGAGAGCCTCAGAGAGGCACCAGCATTTCATCTGAAGATCAAGATTGGAGTTAGCATTATTGTTGTTATAATAGGAACTAAGAAGGGTCTAGATGCATCTGGAGTAGGGGCTGTATGTACTTGTTTGTTTTGAAAAGAGAAGTTCTCAAGCCTTTTGTTTCTTTTTTCTTTCTTTTCAAAATCTCCCTTTTCAACCAAGCTTAGGCTTTAAGAAATAAAACAGATGTGTACACGCTATCAGAGGATTCATAGTTTCCTTAGCAAAACTATTTGACGGGGAGCCAGCTCAGTCGCACCTCTGACCAGACACAGAGCTCCTGGAGGAGGGCTGCTGGGGGCTCTGATATAATCTGCCTTGCACGCGGAGGCCAGGTCAGCTTGGCAAAGGGTGGTGCAGCTTGTTCTGCGAACAATTGCACTGTGTCCAGATCAGACCAAGTGGGTGAAGCGAGCCAGAAGTGGTCGCATTTTCCCAAACAGAACACTTTGAGAAATGGTCTTACTGCCGGCCTGTCAGCTACTCAGAGTGAGCGGGTTCTGGACACAGCCCTCGTAGCTCTGTTTTGAAAACTGGCCAGCAGCCAGCCCCGGTCAGCCACTGGGCTGCTTTCTCTGAGATGAACTGACTGGCATCCCTTCCTGGCAGACTTTCATATGTGAGAACAAAGTTCCCCATCAGACTCCAGATAAGGAAAGCAGGTCAGTTACCTTTCTGAGCCTCAGTTTCCTTATCTGTAAATGGGAATAATAATATGACTCACCTTGCAGAGTTGGCTTGGAGATTGAGTGAAATGGTATATGAAGAACTCTTAGTGCAGTGTCTGGCATGTAGTAAACATCCAAATGTTTTTGAGGAAAATAAGAGGGACCGTGAAGATCAGCTGATTGGAAGGAGGTTGCCAGCAGATTTGAGGCTTCTTGTGGCCAAACCAGAAACCCAGTGGCCAGTGTCCTGGTCAGACTCAGTGGGCTTGCCTGCTTCTCTGTGGGATCTGCGTCCTTTGGGATTTGTTCATATTGATCATAGAGGGATGGAAGGACCCAGCCAAGTTCCCTGAGTTGTGTTATGGGCCAGGCTGTATCTCAGCACCAGGGAGTTCACCATAGAGCACAGAAGTGCTTTGGGATCATGTGTTCTTTTGAGAATTTGACTCTATACACATACATATGAACCTGCCCCAATGGAGGAAGTGTAATTTCTTTGACAAAATGGTACTGGAACAATTGGAACATTTTTTATGTGTGTAAAAAAATGGACCCAGACACAGACAATAGATCTTCCATAAAAATTAATTCAGAATGGATCATAAACCTAAATGTAGAAGACAAAACTATAAAACTTTTAGGTGAAAACATAGAAGAAAATCTACGTGACCTTTGGTGATAAGTTATTAGATGTAACACCGAGAGCACAATCCATGAAAGAAAGAACTGATAAGTTGGACTTCATTAAAATTAGAAATTTCTACTCTGCAAAAGATGCTGATAAGAAAATTAAAAGATGAAGCACATCCTGGAGAAATATTTGCAAAACACATATCTGATATAAGAATTGTATCCAAAATAGACTCTTAAAACTCCTCAGTAAGAAAACAGCCCAATTAATAAATGGGCAAAGATCTGGACACCTCACCAAGGAAGTACAAATAGCAATAAAGATGAAAAGATGCTCAACATCATTTATTTTAATGATTTTTTATTATATTATGTTAGTCACCATACAGTACATCCCCGGATTCCGATGTAAAGTTCGATGCTTCATTAGTTGCGTTTAACACCCAGTGCNTAACACCCAGTGCACCATGCAATACGTGCCCTCCTTACTACCCATCACCAGCCTATCCCATTCCTCCACCCACCTCCCCTCTGAGGCCTCCAGTTTGTTTCCCAGAGTCCATAGTCTCTCATGTTTCATTTCTCCTTCTGATTACCCCCCCTTTCTTTATCCCTTTCTTCCCCTACCGATCTTCCTAGTTCTTATGTTCCATAGATGAGAGAAACCATATGATAATTGTCTTTCTCTGCTTGACTTATTTCACTTAGCATTATCTCCTCCAGTGCCGTCCATGTTGCAGCAAATGTTGAGAATTCGTTCTTTCTGATAGCTGAGTAATATTCCATTGTATATATGGACCACAGCTTCTTAATCCAGTCATCTGTTGAAGGGCATCTCGGCTCCTTCCATGATTTGGCTATTGTGGACAATGCAGCTATGAACATTGGGGTGCATATGGCCCTTCTCTTTACTACGTCTGTATCTTTGGGGTAAACACCCAGTAGTGCAATGGCTGGGTCATAGGGTAGTTCAATTTTTAACTTTTTAAGGGACCTCCACACTGTTTTCCAGAGTGGCTGTACCAACTTGCATTCCCACCAACAATGTAGGAGGGATCCCCTTTCTCCACATCCTCTCCAACAATTGTTGTTTCTTGCCTTGTCTATCTTTGCCATTCTAACTGGCGTAAGGTGGTATCTCAGTGTGGTTTTGATTTGAATTTCCCTGATGGCTAATGATTTTGAACATTTTTTCATGTGTCTGTTAGCCATTTGTATGTCTTCATTGGAAAAGTGTCTGTTCATATCTTCTGCCCATTTTATGATTTGTTTATTTGTTTCTCGTGTATTGAGTTTGAGAAGTTCTTTGTAGATCTTGGATACCAGTCCTTTATCTGTGGTGTCCTTTGCAAATATATTCTCCCATTCCGTGGGCTGTCTCTTAGTTTTTTTGACTGTTTCCTTGGCTGTGCAGAAGCTCTTTATCCTGATAAAGTCCCATAAGTTCATTTTATCTTTTATTTCTCTTGCCTTTGGAGATGTGTCGTGAAAAAGGTTGCTCTGGCCGATGTCATAGAAGTTGTTGCCTATGTTCTCCTCTAGAATTTTGATGGATTCCTGTCTCACATTGAGGTCTTTCATCCATTTGGAGTTTATTTTTGTGTATGGTGTGAGAGAGTGGTCAAGTTTCATTCTTTTGCATGTAGCTGTCCAATTTTCCCAGCACCATTTATTGAAGAGACTGTCTTTTTTCCACCGGATGTTTTTTCCTGCTTTATCAAAGATTAGTTGCCCAAAGAGCCGAGGGTCCATTTCTGGGTTCTCTATTCTGTTCCATTGGTCGATGTGTCTGTTTTTGTGCCAGTACCATGCTGTCTTTGTGATCACAGCTTTGTAGTACAGCTCGAAATCCGGCATTGTGATGCCCCCAGCTTTGTTTTTCCTTTTCAACAGTTCCTTGGAGATTCGGGGCCTTTTCTGGTTCCATACAAATTTAAGGACTATTTGTTCCAGTTCTTTGAAAAATGTCCTCGGTATTTTGATCGGGATAGCATTGAAAGTGTAGATTGCTCTGGGTAGTATGGACATTTTAACTATGTTAATTCTTCCAATCCATGAGCATGGAATATTTTTCCATCTTTTTATGTCTTCCTCAATATCTTTCAAAAGTGATCTATAGTTTCTAGCATATAGGTCCTTTACGTCTCTGGTTAAGTTAATTCCAAGGTAACGCATGGTTTTTGGTGTTATTGTAAATGGGATGGATTCCCTAATTTCTCTTTCTTCAGTCTCGTTATTCGTGTATAGAAATGCAACTGATTTCTGGGCATTGATTTTGTATCCTGCCACCTTACTGAATTGTTCTATAACTTCTAATAGTTTGGGAGTGGATTCCTTTGGGTTTTCCATATAGAGTATCATGTCATCTGCAAAGAGAGACAGTTTGACTTCTTCTTTGCCGATTTGGATACCTTTGATCCCTTTTTGTCTTCTGATTGCTGTTGCAAGGACTTCTAGTACTATGTTGAATAATAGTGGCGAGAGTGGGCATCCTTGTCGTGTTCCTGATCTTAAGGGAAAGGCTTCCAGCTTTTCCCCATTGAGAATAATGCTTGCAGTAGGCTTTTCATAGATGGCTTTTATGAGATTGAGAAATGTACCCTCTATTCCTACACTCTGAAGGGTTTTAATCAGGAAAGGATGCTGTATTTTGTCAAATGCTTTTTCTGCATCAATTGAGAGGATCATATGGTTCTTGAGTCTTTTCTTGTTGATATGATGTATCACATTGATTGATTTGCGAGTGTTGAACCATGCTTGCATCCCAGGTATGAATCCCACTTGGTCATGATGGATAATCCTTTTAATGTACTGTTGGATTCTATTAGCAAGGATCTTGTTGAGGATTTTGGCATCCATATTCATTAGAGAAATCGGTCTGTAATTCTCCTTTTTGAGGGGGTCTTTGCCTGGTTTGGGGATCAAGGTAATATTAGCCTCATAGAATGAGTTTGGTAGCTTTCCTTCTGTTTCTATTTTTTGAAATAGCTTTAGGAGAATAGGTATTATTTCTTCTTTGAATGTTTGGTAGAATTCCCCAGGAAAACCGTCTGGGCCTGGAGTTTTATTATTTGGAAGGTTGTTTATCACTGACTCAATTTCTTCATAGTTAATTGGCCTATTTAAGAAATCTATTTCTTCCTGTTTCAGTCTTGGTAGTTTATAGGTTTCCAGGAAGGCCTCCATCTCTTCCAGATTGTTTAGTTTTTTGGCATATAGCTGTTGATAAAAGTTTCTAATAATCCTTGCAATTTCAATGGTGCTGGTCGTGACCTCTCCCTTTTCAGTCATAATTTTAATAATCTCAGTCCTTTCTCTTTGTTTTTGGACAAGTTTTGCCAGTGGTCTATCAATTTTATGGATTCTCTCAAAGAACCAGCTTCTAGTCCTGTTGATCTGCTCTACTGTGGTTCTGGTCTCTAATTCATTGATTTCTGCTCTAATCTTGGTCAACTCCTTCCTTGTCAGTGGGTTAGGCCTGTCCCTCTGTTGCTGTTCCAGTTTCTTGAGGTGAGAATATAGAAACTGCATTTTAGATTTTTCTATTCTTTTGAGTGAGGCTTGGATGGCTATGTATTTCCCCCTTAGGACTGCCTTTGCAGTATCCCATAGGTTTTGGACCGTTGTGTATTCATTCTCGTTGGTCTCCATAAATTGTTTAATTTGTTTTTTGATTTCCTGGTTTATCGAGTCATTCTTGAGCAGGATGGTTCTTAGCCTCCAAGTGTTTGAGTTTCTTCCAGGTTTTTCCTTGTGGTTGAGTTCCAATTTCAGAGCGTTGTGGTCTGAGAATATGCAGGGGATAATTTCAATCTTTTGGTATTGGCTGAGACCTGTTTTGTGTCCCAGAGCATGATCTATTCTTGAGAATGTTCCATGGGCATTTGAATAGAATGAGTATTCTTTGGTTCTGGGGTGTAGTGTTCTATATATATCTATGAGGTCCAACTCGTCGAGTATGGCATTCAAAGCCTTTGATTCTTTGCTTAGTTTTTGCCAGGGTGTTCTGTCTATTTCTGATAGTGGGGTGTTGAGGTCCCCTACTATTACTGTGTTCTTATCTATATGTCTCTTTATTTTGGTTAAGAGTTGGCTTGTGTATCTTGCTGCTCCCCTGTTGGGGGCATATATATTAATAATTGTCATATCCACTTGTTGAATACTTCCTTTAAGAATAATATAGTGCCCTTCTGTATCTCTCTCTATGGCCTCTAGTTTAAAATCCAGTCTATCTGATATGAGAATTGCTACTCCAGCTTTCTTTTGAGGTCCATTTGCGTGGAAGATGGTACTCCATCCCCTTACTCTAAGTCTGAATGCATCTTTGGGTTCAAAATGAGTCTCTTGTAGACAGCAAATGGGTGGGTCATTTCTTTTTATCCAATCTGCAACCCTGTGGCATTTTATGGGAGCGTTTAAACCATTTAGATTGATAGAGATTATTGACAGATATGATTTTAATGATGCCATTTCTCTTTAAAGTCTTTGTATCGGTTGTGACTTGCTGCTCTGTATCACTCTTGGGGCCTTTTTACCTTTATAGAGCCCCCCTTAATATCTCCTGTAGGGCTGGTTTCGTGGTTACGAAATTGGTTAATGATTGGCGATTTTGGAACGTCTTTATTTCTCCATCAATTCTGAATGACAGCTTTGCTGGATAAAGGATCCTTGGCTGCATGTTTTTCTCTGAAAGAGCTTTAAAAATGCCCCCCCAAGCCTTTCTCTCATTCCAGGTCTGTGTAGACAGTTCTGACGTAATTCTGATACCTTTGCCTTGGTACGTGAGAAATTTCTTTGCCCTAGCCACTTTCTGTACTGTATCCTTGGATCTAATATTTGCGAATTGCACTATGACATGCCGTGGCGTAGGTTTGTCCTGGTTGAGCTTGGATGGGGTCCTCTCTGCCTCTTGGACACGAATGCTTGTTTCCCTTGCTAGATTAGGGAAGTTTTCAGCTACAATTTGTTCAAATATCTCTTCTAGACCTCTGTTTTTCTCCACCCCTTCAGGGATGCCGATGATTCTGACATTGGATCGTTTCATAGAGTCAGTAATCTCCCGTAATCTACATTCGTGGGCGTGGATTTTTTTAAGACCAGCTTCTATTTTCGTTTTTTCTTCTACTAACCCATCCTCCAATTCGCTAACGCGTTCCTCTGCCTCGGTGACCCTGGCCGTCAGAGCCTCTAGTTTTGCCTGCATTTGGCTCATAGAATTTTTAATTTCCGTCAGATTCGCTCTCATTTCCGTCCTTAGGGATTCTATATTCTCAGTAACATTTTCGTTAATACTGTTTTCAAGTCGACTCATCATCTTGACCATTGTTGCTCTGAATTCCATTTCTGATAATTGGGATACATCCATATGTATTAATTCTGTGGCCGAGGCCAATTCTGTGGCAGAGGCCACAGACTCATTATCTTTTCTTTGCTGGGGGGGACTTCTCCTTCTCGTCATTCTGATGAAGAGAGATTGCAGGGTTGTCCAGAGCCCAAGTGTTGACTGGGACCCAGGCCGTGCGCCCTTGTTNGTTTTATGGGGATCTTAGGGATGTGGGCTTCTTCTTTAAAGATTTTATTTATTTATTTATGTGGCAGAGAGACAACCATNTCTGATAATTTGGTTACATCCATATCCATTATTTCTGTGGTAGAGGCCACAGACTCACTGTCTTTTCTTTTCGGGGGGGGGGCTTCTCCTTCTTGTCATTCTGATGAGGAGAGTTTGCAGGGTTGTCCAGAGCCCAAATTATTGACTGGGTCCCAGGCCATGCCCCTTGTTTTATGGGGATCTTAGGGATGTGGGCTTCTTCTTTAAAGATTTTATTTATTTATTTATGTGGCAGAGAGACAACCATCGAGAGAGGGAACCCAAGCAGGGGAGTGGGAGAGGAAGAAGCAGGCTCCCAGCAGAGGAGCCCGATGAGGGACTCCTTTCCGGAACACCAGGATCACGCCCTAAGCTGAAGACAGGCACTCAATGACTGCGCCACCCAGGCGCCCCGGGTTGTGGGCTTCTTGATTTTTCAGCCTGCCTTCTGGGGGAGGGGCCTGCCGCGCCAATCCTCAGGCAACCCTGTTTGGGTAGAGTCTCCGTTTCCCCTGTGAGGGGCGGTGGGGATGGGCACACTGTGAGCCGGTATTTACAGGCTTTTGTTCTCTGGCAGCTTTCCCTGGCGGTCTGCTGTGCCTCTTCTGAGAGTCAGAGCAGCAGCGGCCGAATCTCAGCCTCTGTCACAGAACAGAGGGATTTTGGCCCGTTCTCCACTGATGTTCTGGCCACTTTAACTCTGTTACTGTTGGTGCTGCTTGACCCTGCAGCGTCCTGGGATGTGTGCCCCACACCCGGTATCCCAGCGCTCACTTCCAGGGCCGGCGCGTCTCTGTCCCTGTCCTTTGTGTTTCTAACACTGCCAGCCACCCCGTGTGTGCTCCTGGAGCTCCCGGTCTCAGTCTGGATCCAGTGAGCACACCGGAGTTCCGGAGTTCCGTGAGATGCCTGGTGGCGCGCGCTCCCGGCTCACGGTCTCAGTCTGCTGTCTTGCAGTCTGCTGTCTCGCGGGTGCCGTCTGCGGGTCCGCCTGCTCCCCCGTGCAGGTGGCTACCGCTTCCCGGCGCCCGAACGTGGCGGCTCCCTCCCCCTTCCGTTTATCTTCCGATATCTGCGCGGTTTCACGGTTCCCCACTTCGTACCTCAGTACTCAGCACTGGAGATGTTCATTTGTAGAGATCCAGATATATCTTCCTGTGTCTCAGGCTGACTCCGTGGATATTCAGGATGGTCTGGTACCTATCCAGCTCGACTCAGGGGACCGGCTGAAAAAGGGGTCTCCCACTCCTCCTCCATCTTAACTCCCTCTCCCAGATGCTCAACATCATTTGTCACTGGGGAAATGCAAAACACCATGCACCTGTTAGAATGGCTGTAATAAAACAAACAGTGATGGTACCAGTTGCTGGCAAGTATCTGGAGCAACACAAACTCTCATTCATTGCTGGTGGGAATGCAAAATGGTACAGTCCAGCAGTTGCACTCTTAGATATTTATCCAGCTTCTTTGAAATCTTATGTCTGCACATACACACATGACGTGTGCGCACACACGTTTATAGCAGCTTTTTTCATCATTGTCAAATACTGAAAGTAACTAAGATGTCCTTCAATGGATGAATGGCTAGACAAACGTAAATCCATACAATGGAAGAGTACTCATAAAAAAAAAAAGAATAAGCCTTCAAGCCGTATAAAGACATGGATGAATCTTAAATGCTTATTACTAAGTGAAAGAAATCAGTCTGAAATGGTGACATATTTATGATTACCTCCCCCTTCCCCCATACTCCCCTCACCCCTAGCTTTTTAAAAACATTCTGGGGAATGTAAAAACATTTTTGAAAAAGGTGAAACTATAGAGATGATAAACAGATACATCAGGGATTGCCAGAGGTTTGGAAAGGCAAGAGTGTTATGTAGGTGAAACACAGAGGATTTCTTTGGGTGGTGAACCTATTTTGTATGATACTGTATGATACATAGTATCATTGGATACATGACCATATGCATTTGTGAAAACCCATAGAACTTTACAGCACCAAGAGTAAACTTTAGCATATGCAAATTTTAAAAGTGTATTGTGAAAATTAAGGAATCCTAGAGTGGAATGCAGAACATAATAAAAAAATCCAAACATATTATAAATGTGTGAAACAATATCACTGAGGTGGGATGAGGGAAAAAGGTGCTGATCTAAGTAACTTTGGAAATGAGTGGAGCCTGTAAGACTAAAGACAAAAGGAACTGTATATAAGCTCTGTACTCTAGTTGATATAGTTGCTTCCCTGGAGGATTGGGTAACAATTCTGAAGCCATTATATATGAATACTGGAATTGAACAATTAAGGAAATGCATGGTAGATGATAGGATCCAGGTTTTTCACTGTTGGAGTGGAAAGTTATAGACGAGCAAGGGTAGAAGGCTAAGACATTAATGTGAACTCATATTTATTTTAATATAGATACAGATGGTTACATATGGAAATATTTATAGATATGTATATGCACTTGGGTTAGTATACATACACACGCACACGCACATGCACACACATACATTACTTTGCTCTGCCAGCCAAGACGACCTAGAAACAGTGACAGCCCAGTAGTAATAAGCACACCTAGCGCCCAGATCTTGGTTTCTAATACTATTATCTAATCAAAGGAACCAAGGCTCCTTGGAGAAATGGCTGGTTTAGTACTGGGGCAATAGCATCTTGATGAGCCTGTAGTGGTACCAGAAAATAAGGAAGTGCTCAGACCAGCCAACCAACCAGTCAAAACAATGCTGGGGTAGGTCAAAGGGACACAGGAGTGAACTGAAAGAGCTTTCAGTGGCCAAAGCTGGAGCAATTTAAGCAACAAAATAAATAACATAGTGTTGGGTTATAACCCAAAGTGTAAAATAAATATCCATGAGTCCTTTCTGATATAAATAAATGATTGCGAAAATAAATGGGGAAGAATAGACAGACTTCCTTTGCAGAATAATTCCAACAGCTCACTTCCTTCCATAGTGACTTCTTTCTGAAGTCTGAGGTGATACCATTATTTATGTAACCAGTTTCCAATTGATGGGCATTTTCCCACTATTATTTTTCTTTATAAACAGTACTTTGGTGAATCCTTGTAGATGAGTTCCTCCAAATTTCTGTGTTTTCATAAGATAAAAATTCTAGAGAGAATGTAAGTACTGGAAAGGTATATTTAAGTTGCTCTTCTAAATGGTCCTGTGAATTTACACCCACCCCCAAACAGTGTATAAGAGTACCAGTTTCTCTGCATTCTTGGTACAGTATATGGCCCACAAAGGGTTAATGTATTTTCTTTACTACACAAAGATCTTTTACTAATCAATAGTAAAGGGACAGATGGCTCATAAATATTTGTAACAAAAAACTGAAAAATCCAAAAAAGATGTCAATTGAATAGTTATGAAAGAAATGCAAAGTAGAAACAATGAGACATTATTTTGCCCTTTAGGTTAGTAAAAAAAAGAATTGTAATAACTGGTATTTGCCTTGAGTGGGGGCATGGATCAGTTCAAACTTGTTGATGGATAAACAAATAGACCTTTCAGAGGCCAATTTTTTTAATATATACTTTTTTTTTAATGATTTTTTATTATATTATGTTAGTCACCATACAGTACATCCCCGGCTTCCGATGTAAAGCTCGATGATTCGTCAGTTGCGTATAACACCCAGTGCACCATGCAATACGTGCCCTCCTTACTACCCATCACCGGTCTATCCCATTCCCCCACACCCCTCCCCTCTGAGGCCCCCAGTTTGTTAATCAGAAGGGGGAATAAAACATGAGAGACTATGGATTATGAGAAACTAATATATACTTTTGAAAAAAGATGCACATACTTTTATTCATTCCACCTTACTGGAATTTATCCTAAGACCTTAATTAAAAATGAATAAATATATATGTATAAAGGCGCTCACCACAGCATCGTTTAGTACAACAAAATAATTAGAAATAAGCTATCCAACGATAGATGGTCACTCAGTGGTAGTACATCCCTAAGATGGAATACTTGGCAGCTGCTAAACATTATGTTGTAGAGGAATATTTATTCACTTCTAAAAATTCTTGTGATAATATGATGATAAATATACCAATTTAGTTGAAAAAGACAGACGTGTGTTCTGTGAATGAAAAAGAGAGTAGAAGGACGGAAACCACAATTCTGTCATGGTGGTTTGTATATAAGAATGAAGGCAAATGATTCCTGCCTTTCGTGCCTGTCTCTGTGTCCCTTGTTTTCTGCATTAAGCTTCTCTTAAATTTTGTAGTTAGAAAAGAGAATAAAAAAATGTTGAAACTTTGCTGCTTCTACCTGTGTAATGTCTTTCTCATCTGCCCCTTCTCTCTATCTCCTTTGGCATGGCCCTAGCGCAGGCCTCCCACCTGTTACTTGGACCATTGCATCAGCTTCCTCATGGGTGTCCCTGCACCTACAGAAGGCTCTGTCACTTCTCTGCTCGGAAACCTCTGGAAGTCTCCCCATGTAGAATAGCACCTAAGGTTCTTTTAGTCACCTTGGTGTTCCAGACCCCCGCCATCTGGCCTTCAGTGCCCTTCCCAGCTGTGATTCCCGCCTCTACCCTGATCCCACAGAGCACCTGCAACACCAGACCAGTCAGTCGGCTCAGCCCTCCCTGGTCGTGGTGTATACAACGATACCCCAATCCTACCTTTACCTGCTTGAAGGCTACCCATCTTTCAAGGCCTGCCTTTTCCAGCAGGCCTCCCCCTATCATTACCTCTCCCGTGTTCCAGTCCGCTTCAGTTGAACTTCTTCCATGTGCAGGATTGCCATGTGATTTCTGGAGGATCCTTTGGTCACCTCCGTATCAGGCAAGGGCTGATAGGGTCTGGACTCACAGTGCCTAGAGTCTGCACACAGTACAGGCTTCATTGAAAGTCTGTTGAATGGAATTGACCCGGGGTTGCCTCTGCACCTCGTGTGCTGTAGATCAGCGTGAACTCTGCCATGTTCCATAATTATGCCTTAAATATGTGTGATTTTTTGGCACACAGGAATCTATTGAATTATACATATGAACTATCACATTTGAGAATATGTGGCATAAAAATGTGCATGTATTAAAATATAAGGTTTATGGGCATAGCATTTGGTGTCCAGAAAATCTTTCTTCCATAACTGGCTAGTAAACGTTTGAGTCTGAACTTAATTTTAGGCAATTCCTTGGAAAAAATGATTCTATGGAAACCCGGGCATGTCCTGGAGGCAACCATGGATAATTACGTGGAAAAAACTTTTCTATAATATTCCTGCTTAACATAAAAAGCAAATTTTGATTCCTGGTTACTCCTTCCTTGTTTTCTCATTGAAAAGTGACTATTTCAGGAAAGAGAAAAAATTTGGTTGCAGCAGTAAAGGTGCTTTGTTAACTCCGGAATATCCCTGTTTTTCTCTGTAAAGTACAAGAGGTTTTAGATGCCTTTACCTTCCTTTCAACTCCACACATCCCTGTACTCTGCTCAGCTCTCTCTCCGCTGTGCTGTCATTCCACCCTTGGGCATCTGTGTGTCAGGCAGCACTGTTGTTACAGTAGCGAGACATAAGCAAAGAAGTAACGACTTCCCAGACTTTGTTGGCACGGAGCCCCTCTGTGTCGTACTGAGGTGTCATGTGAGTCAACTATACCCTGGTAGATAACTTGCTTGTTCCCAAAAGGATTCAGGGGCTCGTGGATGTTGATTTCTGTGAGAGGTCAAGCATGAATAATGTTGTTTTTTTTTTTAAAGCATGAATAATGTTCTGAACCCAAAGTACCAGCGTGTCCTTTTGGCATAAGTGATCTCCAGAAAAACATGTCCCTTCACCTGCATTGCTTTATGGAATTTTGAAAGACACTTTCATATCATTTAAATTATTGGGTGAACCTCTCCTAGAAAATTAAATTTGTTACAATTGTGCAAATATTGGTGAATCCTACTTACTTGAGGTCTGGCTGGGGATATAGATCTCATGGTGGTCCACCCAGTGAACATACCCGTTTGGCCATTTGTCCATCCATCCATCCAACCATCCATCCATGGTTTTCCCACAACAGGGGTCCTTCTGAGCAGAATCTGTCTGATTCATCTCAAAATTTCCTGCCACAGTTTCAGAGAGATTCATATGTTGTGGAATCCTAGTAATTCCCCCAGATGATGAGGAAAGTACTCGTCTCTCTCGGCACGCTGTGTGTGTTCGAGAGGAGGTGCTGAAGGAGGGACCTGTTTGCAGGGCTGGGTGTCATAAAGGAGCCCTCAACCACCTGCAACCCCAGGCTGTGCTCTTCCAGCTTGCTGACCTCTGGGAAATCACTGTCTGTGGTGGGCGAGGGCGACAGGGGTGGTCCAGTATTTAACCACTTCTCTGGTATGTGTGTATATGTGTGTGTGTGTGTGTTTGACTCTACAGGTCAGTTTTTGGGTTGTTCGAGAAATACTAACAGCACAGACTTTAAAAATAAGGGCAGAAATCCTGAGCCATTTTGTGAAAATAGCCAAGGTAAGCTCTTTTATTATTTTCCCTTTCTCCCTCCCTCCCTCCCTCCCCCTCTCCCTCGCTTCCTCTCCCTCTTCTTTCCTTCCTTCCTTCCTTCCTTCCTTCCTTCCTTCCTTCCTTCCTTCCTTTTTTGCAGAATGTGTTTCCTCAGTACTTTGAGAGCTGCTTTGCTCTGGGCATGCTGGGCTGGGTTCAAACAGAAAGCTGTAACCTGATTTCTCTAGGCTGTAAGACCGACCTAGGTGCCCACTCAGCCTCCCCGCCCCTGTGCACACATGGTGGTGTGGCCCTCTACCCAATATTATGTTAGCCAACCATTCTCTTTAGCTGGCTATTCAGACTCTCTGTGAGGCCATGGGGGGCTCCCTCTGGGGTCCATTCATCCTCCTGTTTCAGATGCAGCCAGTACTGGGAGTTGATGGGCTACGTGATACCATCCTGTCCTGCGGTTTTGTCCACAGTCAGCAGAGCTCACCCCACCCCCATCCTGAGCTTAAGGCCTAGGCCCAGTGACCCTGCTGGCCCCCACTCCCACCTCCTGCCCCTGCCCTGATAGGTTCTGTCCTTTCCAGTTGTTGAGCACCAGGCTTATGTCTGTACCCCACCTTTCCCCTTCTCTTCCCTTACGTCGGCCAGCCCAGGTCGTGATACCGTGGGCCTTCCTGGACCACTCTCATCACGCTGCCAGCTCCTCCCCTTACGCTGCTGCTGACCACGGGGCTTGCCTGCATCTGGGCAGCGTGCTGCTGTTCTGCCTAGTTCGCTGTGTGGTGTGTGCACGTGTTGTGTTCCCATCCAGATCCTAGGCCCGCTAACCTTTACTGATGCCCTTCTGAGTCGGGCATCGTAGCAGCCACTCTACTGAAATGATCTTGTTTGGTGTTCACATTGTTGTTCTCCCACTTCTAGAGGAGGAAGGGGAGGTTCAGAGAGGTAAGTGCTCAAGCCCAGGGCCTTACAGTGAGTGAGCTGGAGCATGTCTCTTTGCCTTCAGGGGAGCTGCTCTGCTGCCCCTCATGGGAAGGTTAAGGGGATCCATCCATAAGTATGTCAGGGGCAACAGACACTTCCACGTCGTATGCATTCTGAAGTGCTTGGGACCATGCTGGGGCTGGGTTTAACGATGCTTGTTACTGTCTGTGAGTTCATGCTGGGCCACGGAAGAAAGCAGGATGAAGTTCTAGTCCTCTGGTGCTTCCAGGAAACAAGTTTGCAGTGCCTCTGCAAGGAATCCAAAACGATCCCTCCTTAACCTCTGCTGTCTTCCGACGGTGGCTCAGTGTTGGCACTGTGCCCTGAGTGTGTTCTTGTGCACGCCCCTTCTTCCTCTGGGCCTTAGTTTCCCGTCTGCGAAATGAGGGGTGGATTAGGTGATCTCCCAGAGGACCTTCAGCTCTAAAAGAAATTGTGTGGCAGGCATAGCAATTCAGATACATACGATGAAATTCAGTCCTCTCAGAGAATCGATTATTATACACAGGGAACAATTAGAGATTATTACAAGATGTGTGAAAGGAAGTATTAACTTGTGTGGTAAGGGAGAAATCCCTGAGTAGGAACAGAGCCATGAGGACTAGGCATGAGGGCTTTTTATTTATTCACTCGTTCACTAGGCCCTACTGTGCGCTGTGTGAGGCGTTAGGGATATGGTGGCAGATGAGCTTCACCCCTGCTCTCAGGGAACACATGGTCCAGGGCGAGAGAGAAGCAGGTAAAAGCAGCTACAGCCCAGTGTGCTAAGGAGATGCACAGACTGCGGTGGGAACACATGGACAGGGTCTCCAGTCTCCCTAGATTTGGGAACAGGGTTAGGAAAGACATACTTGAGGAAGGGGCATCTGAGCTTGGTAGAACCCAAGACAAGTGAAGGGGCAGGCAGGGGAGAAGTCTTCCCGATAAGGGATGAGCAGCCCACAAGGCACAGAGCACTCACCCTAGTGCCAGGTGCTGGTCTGGCGCTTTCCACGCACCATCCCGTGTAGCACCCGTGCCGTGGTTAACTTCCTCATTGAAGGTGTGAGCACGCCAGGGCGCGGGCAGCTCGCGGCAGGACACACGGGTACTGGGAGCTGGGATTGGAACCAGGTCTCTTGGTTCCATGGAGCTCACTCACTAGCCCAAACTGCACTGGCTCCCAAGAATGAGAAGTAAACCCCAGTCCCGTTAGCAGATTTCCCTCAGCACCAAACCTAGAACAGAGCAGTTACGTCTTTCTGTAGTTACTCTCGGCCATGTCCCCTGCTGTTGTCTTCCATGGTGAGGAACTTGTGTGAGACTGAATTGAATCTAAATATTTTCACCACCGTGGAGCACGGTTAAGTGACTGAGAGGCCAGAGCTCTATCTTCCTAGCAGAGGGGGATCACGCGGATGGGTGGCAGCTTCCCTCAGCCCCTCTTGTTCCGGGTGTAAGGTAGTCGCAGAAGACCCACGTGGATATTGGCATAGTCGAGGCTTCAGTTTACAAAAGACTGCTGGGACAGTTCCAGTTCGTCTGAAAAAAAGAACATAAAGGACATTATCAAACCATATCCCGCACCATGGTTCTGTCCAGCAACAGACTAGGCACCTTACAAAATTTTGCAGGTGTTTTAGATGCAGACTCACCTTTTGATGATTTGAAAGAGAAAGAGCATATGGTTTCTATGAACTCCATAGAACTATATTTTCTACATGAGATATTTTTAAGTATAATTGAATTTCATAAATATGACAACATTTGGTAACACTTGAGCATGTTTTTGTTCCGTTGTTTGTACCAGCAAAATAATCTATTCCATATCTTTTTTCAGAAACTTCTAGAACTCAACAACCTTCATTCTCTCATGTCCGTGGTATCAGCATTACAAAGTGCACCCATCTTCAGGCTGACAAAAACCTGGGCTGTAAGTTAATTCCTTTGATTTTGGCTCTTATTTCACTGGTGAAGTTCTTCAGTGGTGAAGCCCCCGAAGGCTTTCTCTATCTGCCCTTCGCTGGTCACAGAGGATTACTGTGGGTTCCCTGGGCATCCTGTCTCCTTCAGGGAGCGCAGCCCCATTTTGGGATGAGGAAGCTGTGAGGATGCAACATGGCTGGGGCCAGAGCTCCCTCGAGTGGACCTTCCTGGACCCATAAGGTTACGTATGGAGGCTGGGTCAGTGACATGACTTCTGCCCTCCACTTGGCTGGCATTCTTTTCTGACAGGCTCCGAATTGCCCTTGGGAAGGTCTCTGGGCTGATGATTTGCAGCTACCCTGGGTTGCTGGCCATATAGCTACAAGGCTGTCTGGAGAGACCTGTGGCCCTCATGTAGAGAGAAGTGGGGTTTTGTTTTGTTTTTATTCCTGAAGGCCATGGATAATTTCAGCTCAGAGGTGGAGTCTGATAGTTACATAATTGAGTCTGTAGGAAAGTTTTTCTGCTGTAAAAATACTTTAAAAATATCTCAGACCTCTTTATCCTCCTTAGCTTGGCGCAGTGCCTGACATGGGGGAAGTAATTGCTATTTCCATAGCTCGTTAGCATTCACCTCCTGGCCCGCCTGGTCCAGGGTCTCCCACAGCCACACAGCCCAAGCCTTTCAAGACCTGTTTGTGTCCCACGGAACTGAAGGAAGCTATATGGAATTGTCAGCTGTGCTTCTGCAACTCATTTCTGAACTTCTTTCTGCCAGTCTGTGTGGCTGGGCTCAGTTTCATACTTGGCTCATTCAGGGGCCTTTAAAACACTTAGGGATTATGTTGTAGGTGATCAGAAATGAGCCTTGTTTTTTTAAATTGCTGTTTTCCATAGACCTAGCCCTAGCAAAGTGGAGCGAGACATCTTAGCCTGGAGTCAGAAACTGGGTTTGTGTTCAGCTGCTGTTCAGAGCATGACTTCGGCGGGACTTGTTTTCCTCTATCGACTCAGAGGTTGGCCTAGATGAGTGGTTTTGTGTCAGTGCTTCATGGAGCCCCAAGGGTTCCGTGGAGCTGCTTGAGGGCCACCAGGGGCTGGGGGAGAGGAGGGAGGTGCCGAGTAGACACCTCGGCACTGTTTCCAGCAGAGCAGCTCTGTTTGCTGCAGTTTGATGTACTGGGCTCCTGGGTGGATTTCAGCTCAGCAGTGGCTTGAGAGCTTGAAAGCAAGTTTGGAAGCCACTGGTCTTTCCCGTCATTGCCAGACCTGTGAGTCCCTGAGTCCATCTGAGCCATGAGGCTTTTTTCAAAAGTTGCCTAGAGAGTCTTTTTCAAATGAATTTTCCATTATTTAGATGCAGTTATTGTTTCTTGGGCTGCTGGGAGCCATGTGCGGACTCAGAGAGATGAATTACGAATCTCGGCGCGCACAGACCTCCCTGTCAGCAATGTGGTGACTCTCCATGACCCGCAGAAGCTGTGTCATTGGTGAGGGCAGCCAGGGAGTCTCGCAGGCCCCCTCTTGCCCACCTGTCCTGTTGACCCTAGGACAGTGGTTGGCACAGAGCATGGAGAAGTGGAGGGGGCCAAATTCATCCTTTTTCACCTTCATCCAGATCACCCAGCCCAGCGGAATCGGCAGCTGCGTCCCTTCCTGACACTCTCTCCACACCTGTCATTACAAGCACACAGCACATCTGCTCTGTGGTTTTGTCGACAGGTCTTCCTCTCCCTCCGACTACCTTCTTTCATGATGAGGTCTGATTCTTCTTTATATCCCTGGTGTCCAGCTGAGTAT
The DNA here is from genome assembly GCF_002007445.2 of Ailuropoda melanoleuca. Lineage (NCBI taxonomy): Eukaryota > Metazoa > Chordata > Mammalia > Carnivora > Ursidae > Ailuropoda > Ailuropoda melanoleuca. The sequence continues at coordinate 52,423,758 of NC_048224.1, forward strand.
ACGCTTGTCGTTTACATTGCATATGTCTGTTGTGCTGAATCTTATCCTTCATTTGCTATTATTTCTGGTAATGGGATTAGCCGTAGAAATATTGCCAAAACAGAGCTGTGTCCCCTCTCCCCACCTTTCCATTGACCTGGTACTGGGGAGACCTCACGGGCCCGCAGAGCAGGGGGGAGCAGGAGCACGGGCGGCCCTGCTGTAGCAGCCCAGAGGGTCAGTGCTTTTGTAGTCGTCATTTTTAAAAAAAGGATTTATTTATTTTTAGAGAGAGAGGAGGAAGTGGGGAGGGCAAAGGGAAGGGAGAGAGAAACCCAAGCAGAATGCACTGAGTGCAGAGCCTGACGTGGGGCTCTGCCTCATGACCCTGAGATCGACCTGAGCCAAAACCAAGAGTCGGACACTTTAACTGATTGCGCCACCCAGGTGTCCCTAGAGTCTTCATTTTTTAGAGAAGGAAACTGAGGTGCGGTGGCCCGACGGAGATCCCAGGGCTGGCAAGTGCCCGCGCTGGTGTGATGCAGCCTTGCCTGACTGGCAACACAGTCCATGTTCTCCGCCAGTGCGCTGGATGGCTGGTCGGTGGTGGAGCCTGATGTCGGAATCCGGCTGGGCACAGGGCAGGGAGAAATAGGCACACACATTGGGAAGTGTGGCTGCAGAAGTGAGGCTGACACTTGGGCCCTCAGGGACAGGTGTGACTCGCTCCCTGAGTGCTGTCCCTGGGGTGGCACTGAAACCCTGGATATCTGGGAAACCTGGACAGAAGGGAGTTATGGGTGTGGGTGGAGACCTGCCACTTGGTTGCACCGTGGGTGAGCTCCAGCGAGGGCCAGTTGGTACTTAGCTGTAGGGCAGGGCAGCCCATTGAGCTGTCCGTGGCTGGCTGCAGAGTGCCAGCAGCTGAGTGGGTTGGGATGGGTTGGAGACTGACACTGAGGACAGGCTCCCACATAGTAGGCCCTAATAAATGCTGGCTCATGTGCAAACAGGGAGGGAGTCACCTTCTGCTGGCCTGGAAAAACACAGGCAGGGTCTGATTGTCCCAGCACTGGGGCCTCTTTGGAGTACTGGCTGCCTCAAGGCCATGCGATGTGAGCAAGACAGAATCAGTCAATTCTGGTTTCCTGAGTATGTGCTACCGTGCGGCTCATATTCATTCTGCAAATCAAATATTTACCGAATGCTTCTTCCATGCCAGGCCTTGAGGCTACGGTCAAGGGCCCTGTCTTTATGGGCTTTTGTGTTGTTCAGAGGAGACAGACACATTATTGAGGGAGGATAAACACATGTCCCGTCTTGCTGGTATAAGAAGTGATGGATAAACGTTCTTAAGTGTGTGAAGCAGTGAGCAAAGAACTGTCTGATGGGAATGGTAGTGACACAGGAGACCAAGACAGGAGGGTGTGAGAGAGGATGACTGGGGTTTGCTGGAGCATGGGGCTTCAGGGAAGGACTTTCTGAGAAGGAAGACTGCATTAAGTTGAGGCCTGAGTGACACAGGGAGCCGGCCATGCCAGGATCAGCGTATAGCCAGTGCAAAGACCCACAGTGGGCAGAAACTTGGTGCCATCCAGAAACTCCGAGCCAGTGTGGCAGGGGCACTGTGGGCCAGGAGGAGATTAATACAAGATGCCGTGGATGGGCAACGGGCCCGTCGCAAAGGGCTTACACCCCAGGACAGGAGTTAGGTTCTATTTCAAGTGCACGGAGCCGGACATGATCTGGCTTACAGCTGCTTTTCGGTTTTTGTTTTTTGTTGGTACTGTGTGGAAAACAAACTAAGCGGGAGTGCAGGGGGTCAAGATGGGAAATGGGGCCTGGTCAGGAGGTCAGGCAGCATCCAGGAGTGAGGTGGTATTGGTTGGGATGTGGGGGTGACAGGACACAGGAGAGGAGGAGACTGATAGGGGAGCCATTCTGAGGGCCTGGCAGATTGTGTGGTGGGATGTTGGAGAGGAGGAAAAGATAGGAATGAAGAGGATTTCCAGGTTTGGGGCCTGAGCAGCTAGGACGATGGTGGAGCCTTTTCTCTGATCAGAGTGGTCCCAGGAGGAGGCTGACTTACTCATGAGTGACCTGGGGGTATGGAATTCCTGGAGTTTGGGTGAGTCACTCTTTACAGTAATTATAGTCATGTGCTACACACACACACACACACACGCGCGCGCACGCGCGCGCACACACACGCACGCTCTGCTGGCTCTCTGCATGTTCCTATCATGATTTTCTCTCCTCTACTGAATTGATCCAGGCAGTTTGACTCATCGGCAGCGGCAGGGGGAATTCATAGCCACTGGGCCAGGCGGCCTGGTCTGCAGGGTGCGGACCTGGAAAGGGAACCTCCTGGGAGTGGGGCTCTCACTTCAGACACCTGGGGGCACGGGGTCATCAAGCAGTTTGGAGAACAGCCACTTTGCAAATGTCCTGAGAAGGCACATGTGTGGCATTCACATATTTCGGGCTCGCGAGTCTTATTCAGGAAGTGCTTCTGCTCCCTGTGTCTGATGTTGTTGAGAAGGTGGTGATGGGCATGGGCTGCCTCTTTCAGGCTTTCCTGAGCTTTGGCTCAGGTAGGAGGCAAGATGGGTGAGGCGGTAAGGATGTGGAGGGCAGAGGAAACCAATGTATGCGCCTCCGATTACCCATTCCCCTGTCCTTCCTCATAGCCATGCTTGCGTTGCTTCTCAGAAGGTCCCAGTCATGAACTGTGCTGACATTTTCACCCTCACCTTCCTTACATTGCCACATTGGACACCTCATCACCCCCTTCTTGAAAAATCTCCGTCCCTTGGCTTAGTCCTCTTCTCACTGTTCTGACAGCTGGCTCCTCCCTAACTGCTTTTGTTCCTCTCGCCCACTGGATGTAAGTGTTCTGCGAGGCTCTGACCCCAATTCCCGCCCTCCCATCCGCTTCCTGTCCCTTGGGGATCCAACAGCACGGAGAGCTTCACCATCACGTCTGTGCCCAGTGGAGGCCGTCTCCTCAGCTCACACTCAGCCTCCTTCTGCAGCCCTAGACCCACGTTCCCACGCCTGCTCCGCACAGCCCTCTGCTTGCATGTTCCTTTGACAGCTCACGCTTGGCATGTCTGAAATCGAGCTTTGGTTTCCAGGAAGTGATCGTGAGTGCCAGAATGCTCTCTTAGCAGATTGTGTTTTGGACGCTGAGGCAATATGGTAGACGGAGCTGACAGGGAATAAGCCCCTCCTTCCCGATTGCCTGCTCCGAACACACAAACACAAATAAATGCTGGATAAAATACAACCAAATTAAAAACCAAGATGCAAAGCTGAACCAGAAGCCAAGAAAGGGAAGTCACCATGTGCTAGAAATAAAGCGTGCTCTCAGAGTCAGCACCGTGAGCACAGTTGAAAAGAAACCGCTGTGCATCGGCTTTGCGGCTGGCACTAGGGTTCTCCTGTGCACATGGTGGAGGGTCCAGGTTGCAGGCCCCGTGCACATGGGGGGCTGGAACTCAGCTACCCATAGGAACCCGAAAACCCTCAAGTGTCACCCATCAGAACATCTCTGTCCAGCCTGGGGGAGCACCATGAAAGCATGAGTAAAAAAAGTCACCTATGGGAGACTGTCACCCCAACCTGTGCCTCAGGCAGCTATGGGGTCTGAGTACACAAGACCTGATTGGTGTGGGGACCGTAGGCGAGGCAGTGAGGGGCAATGTCCCATGGCGATTAAGAGCATAGGCTCTTGAATCAGATACCCGGGCTCACCCTCGGACCTACCTCTATTGTAAGGATTAAATAAGTAAATACGTGAGAAAATGTTGAGAACTGTGTCTGGCACGTCGGAAGTGTGTTGGGTGAGTATTTGTTGTGGCTGTTACTGTTGTTAGCATTATTTTTGACTCTTCTTGACTGTTCTCAAGTGAGCCAGGCCCAGTTACCTCTGACCTGAGATCATCACCATCTTTGGGCTGCTCTCCTTGCCCCTGGTCTCTCTGGCCATTCCTCACACCACTGCTGGAGTGATCTCCCCGGAAGAGCTCCATTGTCTCCACTTTCCTGATCAAAGACCGTTTATCGTACTCCCCTACCCCTTGCTTGGTTGTGGGCTCTGCGCCCACCACTGCTGCGAAGCGGGAAGTTCTGATATAACCCTTTTGGTGCCATTCTCTTTAACCTGCCATTTGAACATTCACTCACCACCCCCAGTTTTATAATAATGTGTATATTAGTCAGCCAATTTTTAACCATCATTTGAATTCCTAACTCTTGACTCCGGCGATCCCTGAGAGTCAGGGGAGATGCAGAGCGAAGTATGTTTCTAGCGTTGCCATTTGGAAACCACGGACATATGACCATTTTGGCTACTTGTTCTACTCTCCCGATATTTCCACTCAACTTGCAAACAGAACACCAATCTCGAGTTGCTCAGCATGAGCAGCAAATACTAATCAAAGGGGGAAGAATGAGCTGCTTGTGGCCGTGTATGAACAGGAAAAACAGATAAGAGGATTGGTATGTCTTGATGGGTGTTTTTTTTGGGGGCGGGGGCTTGTATTTGGGAGTGTGGTGCTTAAAGAATGCTCACAGGTAGTGAGCCTGCTGCAGAGGAACAGTAGAGGCATTTTGGCAATGGCAGCAAATACTGAAAGGTTTCATACCTACTTCACACGTCCTTCCTGACCTCAAAAAACAAACCATACGCCTTTCTGCTGTGGCCAGTGGAGCATCTGCCACCACCAGCAACATAGCCACTCCGTGGCCCAAGTCCTGTGCGGAAGAGACGCAACAGTGGGCCAGAGGAATTTCCTGTTCGTACACGGCCATAGGCAGCTCATTCTTTCCCCCTTTGATTAGTATTTGCTGCTCGTGCTGAGTGACTCGAGATTGGTGCCCCCTTTGCAAGTTGAGCGGAAGTATCGGGACAGTAGAACAAGTAGCCAAAATGGTCATCCTATGTCCGTGGTTTCCAAATGGCAACGCTAGAAACATACTTTGCCAAGTGGCAAGTTTCCATCTCTCTACGACCTTTCCAGTCTTGAAAATTATTATTATTTTTCATTTAAGTGTAGCAGACACAGAATGTTACAGTTTTGGGTGTGCACCGTAGTGATTCAACAAGTGTATGCGTATGCTGTGCTCTCCACAAGTGTAGCTACTCTGTCACCATAGAACACTGTTGCAGTATCGTTAACTGTATTCTTCATGCTCTGCCTTGTATTCCTGTGACTTATTCATTCCATAACTGGATGCCCGTGTCTCCCACCCCCTTCACCCATTGTGCCTATCCCCCAAACCCCCTTGTGTGTGGCAACCATTAATTTGTTCTCTGTATTTACAGGTTTGATTCTGCTTTTTGTTTCTTTGTTTATTTATTCGGTTTCTGAGTAAAATCACATGGCGTTTGTCTTTCTCGGTCTGACTTATTTCACTTGGCATAACACCCTGTAGGTCCACCCATGATGTCGCAGATGGCACAACCCCATCCTTTTTTATGGCTGCGTAATATTCCATCGTATATAAATACCTCATTGTCCTTATCCATCTGTCTGTTGACAGACTTTTAGGTTGCTTCCATATCTTGGCTATTGTGAATAATGCTGCAGTAGATATGGGAGTGTATCTACCTTTCCAGTCTTGTCCAAAACAAAATTTCTGCCAAACTGCTGCCCCCTTGAACGTCCGTATGTGTGTTCCTACCTCCAGGCCTCTGTTGGTGCTTTTTTTTTTTTTTTTTTGGCCTTGAAGGCCTCTCCAGCCCTGTCTCTGCTGGTTGAAATCCTTAGAGACCTGTTTCTATGACCACCTCTTCTTGAAGGTACTCCTTCCCATAATGGAGTTTGTTCTCTCCAGAGCCCTCTCATATTGTTTCTGACCCTCCCTATCTTAGCTAGCCATTTTCATTATTCAACCAGGTTGGACAAATGGGGATACACATTTGATGCCTGACTGACTCCTCACCCACCCAGACCAACTCTGGAGCCAGGATGGGCCCTTGGTAGGCTTCCATTTGGGGATGAGTCTCAACCTTCTGGCTCTACTTTGGGGGCTTTGTGAGAATGTCTCCCTGGGTTACTATGAGCAGAGTTTTTAAAAATTTAGCAAATTTACTGGAAACACATAAAAATTCTCCTAGAAGATTATATATTACATATGTATGCACATGAATGTATGTGTATATATATGTGTGTGTGCATGTAAACTGTTAAAGGATAATATTTTTAAAAGGTGAACTCATGACTCATATAGATATAAAATGAATACTTGCCAAAGATTTTATTTAACTCATTAATTAGTGAGAGAACGAGTAAGATATTATAACCAGTAACATATCAAAAGAGAATCCAGAATACTATACTTTCGTAGTTACCTAAGGAATGCCAAAATAATTTTTAAAAGATTTTATTTATTTATTTGAGAGAGAGCGCACACAACAGGTGGAGTGGCAGAGGGAGAGGGAGAGGGAGAAGCAGGCTCCCCCTGCTGCGGGGCTCGATTCCAGGACCTGAGCTGAAGGCAGACTGAGCCACCCAGGCACCCCAGAATGCCAAAATAATTTTTGAAATGGCTACAAAACTGGTATTCCCAGGGTGATAATCAGTGACATTTCATGAGACATAATTTGCCTGTCTGTGGACATGACTACATTTTCCACAAGTTAACCTCTATCTGTACAGAGTTTCAGAAGGCCTTAGTCAAAGACAAATAGGGACAGACAGCTAGCTCGGATACCTCTGAAGTTTCCAAGTCACAAGTTTCCCTTATCTTACTTATGACAGGCTCCATTGCAAATAGTTTACATTAGATACATGATTATAGCTTTTTTTTTTTTTTCAGAAACTGATAGTTTGAATCAAAAGAGGTAAAAATGACTTCTTCTAAGTGCCCTCGTTTTACTCCTTACTCATTCCATACTCAGTCTGCTCAATCCATTGGTCCATAGATTGTCCACAGCACTAAAAATTCTTTCCATACCAACAGTAGACACTGGAATTGAATTAGAATTTTGAGCCAGTTTTAACATATTTGGAGCAACAGGCTCTTTTTTGAAAAGCATTTCCACGTATCAAGAAATGTTATTCTGTTGGAAAGCATTTCCATGTATCAAGAAAAGTTTCTCTGTCAAGGCGAGGGAACAAGATACCAGTGTCCTCATAAAGAAGATTTGGAGGGACTTTTTCTTTTTCCCTCCATGGAGACAGCTTCCAGATTTGAGCTATTTACCAGATGAGGGAAGTTTTCATCATTAGTCAAATACAGCTGCCACATGTAGGTTCTTAGAGTGTGTGTGATAAGGGAAATTTCCAAAAGCAACCTATTTGACCAAGATTTGTGATCTTCCTGGCTTTTGACCCTGTGGTTTATGAGTCCCATTTATCCCACGCAGCTGACACTAGGCATCGTGAAAATTATGTAATATCAGTATCCTGGGGCTTGATTTTTACTTTGTAATTCTAGTGTACTTTGCATCTGTGGTCACAGACCCTTTCTCAATTCTAATGTTGTATATGTTTGCTTTTTGCCCTATTTGTAGAGAGGGTTTATCTGTTTTGTTGATATAAAAAGTAGTTCTTGGGTCTAGTTATCATTTCTATAGATTTGGTGTTCAGTTTTGTTTTGTAACATATCAATTTCTAATTTTATTTACTAATTGATTTCCCTTACTTACCTCCCACCCATTTTCCTAGCTTCTTGAGTTGAATGTTTAGTTCGTTTATATTCTCACTTGTTTAATTTGAAGAGTTTAAAACCATGCATTTTCCTCTCAGTACAGTTTTGGCCTCATCACATAGCTTAACATATGGTTTCTTATTGTTTGTGGTAAACAGTCCATAATCCTGGCTTTTATTTTTTTCTTTTACCCAAGAGTTACTGGAGTTTTCAAAATTTTCCAAGGATTTGGATTTTTTAAGTTACCATTGTTAGTTTTTCCATTCTTTTATTCAACAAATACTCAGGCAATGTGCTCTCTGTTTTGGGAGCCATATCAGATTTAGGGAATGATGGCGTGAACACAGCCAGCATGGCTGCTGCCTTCGTGGGATTTGCTGTTTGCTGAGGGAGACACATGTAAGTGCACAATTAACCCCAGTCATTATAAATATTGTGGAAGAAATCTCAGGGTGCCTCACGGCTTCAGCTTTGCCAGAAGTAAATTTGCCTGTTATAGTTAGTGAACTCTTTCTTGATCTTATCTTTCTTTCTTTTTTAAAAGATTTTATTTATGTATTTGAGAGAGAGGGAGAGCAAGCACAGGAGGGGGGGAGGAGCAGAAGGAGAGGGAGAAGCAGACTCCCCGCTGAGCAGGGAACCCCATGCAGTGCTCAATCCCAGGACCCTGGGATCATGACCTGAGCCAAAGACAGATGCCTAACTGACTGAGCCACCGAGGCACCCCTTGATCTTATTTTCTTACGTCTTTTCCTGAGCATGAATGCTTTCAGTATCTGTTTGACTCTGGCTGGCAAATAATTTATTTTCTTGTACGTAGTTTTGATGGCTCCTTCCTGAGGCTTCCCTTAAGTCTGAAATCTCAAGGACCCTCAATTTGTATGAGGTTTTCAGTTTATTGCTTTAGTTGTAATAAAAATTTAAAACATGCATGAATAAATGCTGTTAATTTTTTTGAATAAACAAACTCTATATTTAAAAAATTAAGGCTTAAAAGAATTTTTTCAGCTCAATACAGACACATTAATTTTAAAAATCACTAAGTACGGAAAGGCTTAGGGAAACAATTAAGACTTATTGATCCATCCTCCATATCCCATTCCCCAAGGGCAACCACTTCCAGTTCCTTAGTGGTTTCTTCTGGTAGTTTCTGTCACATTTTCACCAATGTGCTTTTGGTGCAATTTCTTGACCCATTCGCTTTAGATTATAGTTGGTGATTTCTTTGTATGGTGGATGTTGGTTTAGTTTTCCTGAACTATCTTCTCTCTGTCTTCAAAAGCACTCATGTTACTGGGGCACCTGGATGGCTCAGTTGGTTAAGCATCTGACCCTTAATTGCAGCTCAGGTCCATCTCAGGGTCGTGAGTTCAGGCCCTGCGTTGGGCTCCACACTGGGCATGGAACCTACTTAAAAAAACAAAACAAAGCACTCATGTTACTATAGTTAAATCGCTTTTGTTAAAGGAGTATTCAGTGTTTTAGTTAGTAGGAATGTGTAAATACGGTTCTCTGTATAGTCAACTAGTAAACTATGAGTAACGTGTCCTTCCTGAAACACCTTTTTGTTTCCCTGGAATTTCTAATTCCCTTAAAAAAATTCTTATTCTAACTACCATCTATCTACCAGAGAAAATATATAATGTTACATAATATAGTATTATAGTGTTATATAATTATAATATAATATTATAGTGTAGCATATATATTACAGTATTATAGTATATCTAATGTATAATAGTGAATATATGTTACATGATATATGTATAATATCTGGTAGATAGATGGTATGTCTGGTAGATACATACACACATATATATATATAAAATATTATTATGTGTATTTTACCAGATTTTTTTTTTTAAAGATTTTATTTTTTATTTATTCGACAGAAATAGAGACAGCCAGAGAGAGGGAACACAAGCAGGGGGAGTGGGAGAGGAAGAAGCAGGCTCACAGCAGAAGAGCCTGATGTGGGGCTCGATCCCATAACGCCGGGATCACGCCCTGAGCCGAAGGCAGACGCTTAACTGCTGTGCCACCCAGGCGCCCCTATTTTACCAGATTTTTATATAATACAGTTGACCCTTGAACAACATGGGTTTGAACTGCATGTGTCCACTTACATACAGAATTTTTTCGATAAATACAGTACGATGCTGTTTATGTATTTTCTCCTTTATGATTTTCTTAATGTTTTCTTTTCTCTAGCTTTCTTTACTGTATGAATACAGTATATGATACATATACAAAATATGTGTTAATTGTTTATATTGTCAGTAAGGCTTCTGGTCAACAATAGGGTGTTAGTAGTTAAGTTTTTGGGGAGTTAAAAGTTATATGTGGATTTTTTGACTGCGTAGGTGGTCAGCTCCCTAACCCCTGCATTGTTCAAAGTTCAACTATATATATATAATTAATATAATTTTAGATTATTTATTATGTATAATAAACTTATAGTGTGAGACTTTTGCATAATATGTAAAATCTTAAAAGCATTTTATTTATTTTAATTTTTTATTATGTATAATAAATAGATCTGTTTCCTCCCCCAAACAAACATCTATCCTATCAGGTTTTCTACTGAGCCTTCTTTTTCTCTGGAGACATCTCTTCCAGGGCTGATACTATGTGAACCAGTCGTTCTGAAGGCCGGTTGTTCATCTGTCATCCCAGAGCCTCCATTTACTACTCCTGGATTGGAACCACTGTTTCCTATATCCCATATCTTCCTGTATTTGGTTTATTCCTTTATTTTGCTAGAGGAAGTTCTCAAGTAGATTTCAAATACATGCATGGGAGATGGATGTTCTCAGTCTTCTGGCATCCTTTGCATTACTACTCAGAAATCAGATGCCACCCTGAATTTCATTTGTGGGCACAGAATGGATTAGATGAGTGAAGTTAACCAGATCCAGCCCTTCTGAATGTGAATGTGTGTAGATGGCGGGGGTGGGGAGGCGTGGTGAGAGGGTTGGTAGGAAGTATGTGTACAGAGGCAAGGTTAACAGAGCGGGGGGGGGGGGATGACCTGGAGAAGCCTGGTTTTAAATTTAGGAAACATGCAAATGTGGCTATCTTTGGTTGTCTCACTCTGCTAAAGAACCCCAGTTGTTGGTTTGAAGTCAATGTACAGGGTGATTTTCAGGAACATCCCCCAGGCCTCTAACTTCATATTAGCCTGATTATAGCCATCTGTCCATATCCAAGACACAGACGACAGGCCGATCACCTCTGCGGTACCATGCATAGAGGCACTTGACAGGTTAGGCAGGTAGGCTGGACCGGGACGGGGGGACATGGGCAATCCCCTGCTGGGTCCAGAGAACCAGTGGTGGGAGCATTGGATGGCAGCATGGCTCGGCTGCAGTGTGCAAGGATAACAGAGATTTGTTTGACTGCTGCATGAACATGGGTGATTGCCAAAGAATTCAGTGGGATTCTAGGTTGCATTTAGTAGAGAAATGATGTCCTGGCCAACAGAGTGAGGAGTGTGCTCAGCTCTACAGTGGGGCAGTTCACAGCTAGAATATCTGGTTCTGATCTGGGTGTATGTTGTTCTATAGTGAATTTCTCATCCTTAAATGTTCATTTCAAATGCTCCTCTCTCTGTAGAGCTTTCCTTGATGCCTTCCTTGACCATAATTTATTTCTTATTTGTCTGGATTCTTGGTCTCTATTTACTTACCTCGTTGCTATAATATACGTCCCTCTCCTCTATTGAGTGGCGTTCCTCAAGGATTCTCAGGCCGGTCACTTGATCTCTGTGATGTTGAACCTGCTGGTTCTGGCTTCGTCTGTGTCGCTGGGCTTTGTAAAGATCAGATGAGGTGTACATTATGGTGGACAAAAAGCGAACGGGAGGTCGTGTTATTTCCTGTGCATTTACTTGTTCACGTGATAGTGAGTAGCAGCTTCAGAGTCGCAAGCCAGTTAAGCAGCCACGTCCCTAGCATCTGTGTAGCATCTCTGCTTTCATATGTCCTGAATTTCTCAGTGGGGGGAAAAAGTTTGCTGTTTATTCTCTAACTTCTTCAGCACTGGGATCTTTTTTTTCAGCTAATTCTTTTGCCTCCTTCCCTGAAGTCCTTAAGCTGTCACTGCTTAGCTGGGCCTTCGTACGGCTGCATCCTCTGTGACTCTGGAGGCCGAGGATCAAGGAAGTGGGCAGGGTCTGCCCCGAACAGTTTGGGCTCTCTGGTGCACTAGACGTGGCCTGAGTCTGGGATTTGCAGACCCAGATCCTAGGAACTGCACTGTATTTGCACTAAACCAAAGGGGTTTCTTGAGTATAAAAGGCCTGCTTCCCCCGGTGCTGGACAGTGACTGTCCCACTTCTCCATGCTTCATGATGGGGCAGTTGAACACTGGCTGATGGATGTGGCAGGGCTATAGGCCCACATCCTTGTATTGACCATCAGGGCCGCAAAACCAAGCTTGACTAGTGATACCCCATAGATCCTGCTGGGCTCAGCCATTGATCTCAAATCCTGGAGGCACTGGGTTCTGGAAGCTGAAATTGAGGAAGCTCCCAACACCAGCCACATGCTGGGTCAAAGCCAGCCCTCTCCGAGTGACCCTCCCCCAAATCCTCTTAAGAAGCCAGGTCTCCCCGCCTAGACTCCTTTCCTCAAAGCCGTTTTATTGAAGGAGCCTTATTGCCGTTTCCTGGCACTGGGTCTTGACAACCACAACACGAGTCCTTAGCATCAAGTCTGGAAAACCAGAAGTTCAGATTTCCATTCCTTCCTTCTAAGAAGGCACCTTATGTACAATGACTGTCCCTTCCCTGGTGACCAAGATTTCCATACTGGAGATCTCAGTCATAAAGGATCTTTATATACTGTGGCTGTGGGTACCTGCTCAGGCTGTCTTTGCTTAACTAAGCCACCCCGTAGATGGCTGCGTATGGCAAAGAAGCTCGGTTTCTTTGGATTAAAATACTGTTCCCAGTATAAATACAACACAGCTATAAACTGCAGGGAATCTGGGATAGCCTAGATTGGAGAGGCGGCCTGGCTGTGGGCTCAACACACATGAGTGGACCGTGTCAAATTTCCTGGGGCCTTCAGCAGTGGGGAAGATGGTGAGGAAGGAGCAAGAAGCTGTGGACCCAGGGAGAGACCTGATGTAGCTCTGTAGAGACTCTGGGGGACCTTTCTCCTGGAATGGGCTTCCCTCTGTGAGCCCCTTGCCTTTGCAGGGCCTGTGCGCCCTTGGAGGCAGGTACTGTGAGGGTGTTGTGGCATCATTGAGAATTGTGGACTACACAGCTTTGGAGGACATCTTCCAAGTGTGAGATTCTGTGAAAAATGACAAAATCGAGGCCATGAAACTTTCATCTCTACAGGCAACAGCCTCTTAAAATCTTCAGTTGTGCCCAGGACTTGGTACACTGCAGACATGTCATTTAGGACATTTTCCTCTTTGTGCACAGTTAGCCTTCCCCTGCCCCCCAGTTTCTTCTGGTTTATTTCTCTTGTCTCTCATACTCTGTATTTTCTTCTCACTTCAGCTTTTGAATCGAAAAGACAAGACCACCTTTGAGAAATTGGACTACCTGATGTCTAAAGAAGATAATTACAAGCGGACCCGGGAATATATCCGAAGTCTGAAGATGGTCCCCAGTATTCCCTATCTAGGTAGGAGTCTGAATTGGCTTATTATTTATTAAGAAACCTGCTCAGTGCCAAGTAAGATGTTTTTACAGCTTCTAGTTGAGAAATTTCCAGAAGCAGCATGGGCCATGGATAAAGAGGTAATTGGTTATCTCCTCGGATTGGAACAGGCCTTCGATACTTCCCAAGGATGGGAACCTCACTGAGGGCCTTGAAACAAGGGATATTGTACTTCTCATGTAAGTAACCTGTGAATCACAAGTCTCCCCAGCCTACGGCCCAGAGGGGTCACAAGACTTACTGGTTCATCCACAACCTCTTGAACGAGGGGAACTCAGGCCAAAACTCCTCTGTTCTGGGCATTATTAATCTATTTTATAAGATTTGTACCAGCAAAATTATAATGATTCTTGATTTTTCTGATTAGAAAGTAATACATGGTCATTGTAAAGGATTAGGAGAAGAAAATTAATATCATTTGTCACCCCACATAGATATAATCAGTGTTTTGCATCCTATCCTTTCATTTGTTTGAGTGCATATAAAAATCCATATTTATAGTGAACATTTAATGTTATTACCTATGTGTCTATACTACATCTCAACCCCATTGCATGGATTTGCCAAACTTGAATTTGTTAACATTGACATTTAGGATGATTCAACATTTTTGTTGTTAAAATATTGCAGTGAGCATCCTGATTGCAAAAACTTCTTGCATATGGTTTTGATTATTTCCTTACAATAAATTCTTAGAAGTGTGATTATTGGGTCAAAGCATGTGCAGAATTTTGCCTTTTTATGTATGTTTTCAAAAAGCTCTCCATAGAGGCTGTAGGAACTTATATTTTCATTGCAAGGGCATAAAATGATCTGTTTTTCCATGTAAACAAACACTCTGTATTTTCGTCTGTGTGGTTTTTTTCTTTTCCTTGCTCTCTCTCCTTTTTTTTTTTTTTCTTTGCCAACTTGATAGGTGAAAAATACTTCTTGTAGTTTGGGTTTCATGGTTATGCTAATTTTACCAAAAAAATTGTCTTTTTATGACCTAGAAGTAGTACTAATAATAGGAAAATTAAGGTTTTATAGAAGTGGCTCCCTAATATTTTCAGAGATGTAGTGTTAATTTCTTGGAGGTACATTTTTGACAACTTGAAATGTCTTCCATGAACATTGTTTTCTAATTCCTTTTTTTTTTTTTTTTTTTTTTTGGGGGAGAGAGAGCATGAATATAGGGGGAAGGGCAGAGGGAGAGGTTCCATGCCCAGAGATCCCACAACCCTGAGATCATGACCTGAGCCAAAATCAAGAGTCGGATGCTTAACTGAGTCACCCAGGCGCCGCTGCTTTCAAATTCTTTTAAAGTCAATTTGGGAAATATAATTTTCGTAGAAAATTGTCCACTTGACCCAAGTTTTCGAAATTATTTGCATAGAGTTCTTTTCCTCATTTAGTTTTCTGTGACCGTGGTTTATGTAATGTTCTCCTATACATTTTAGCCTCCTATGTATGCACCTTGTATTTGCTTTGCATTCCTGATAGTTTGCATTTTTGTTTTCTCTTTCTTTTCATTTGCTTTGTCAGAGGTATGTCTGTTGGTCTTCCCAGAGAATTAGATTTTGTTATTTATCAGTTGTGTTGGCCTTCTGCTTTCTCGTTTACTATGTTCTGTCATCCTAAGATGTACTTTTTGTCTCCACATTTTAGCACCTCTGAAGTTGGGATGCATCTTTCAATTGATGGCAAACAAAGCATTGTGATGTTGTTTAATTGGCAGTGGTTTTTCTTAGTTATACATAAGATAACTGTGTGTTTCAGAATGATGTCCTATATTTGATGAAATATGGAATTTCTGCTTTTATCTTTTATAGTTCATTTCTCGTGTTTTCCTTACATTGTTTTGTTATTTCTGTTAACTACTTTGGTTGTATTATTGGCTCATTTGCATAAATATTACTCTCTCCACTTTAATTTGGAAAACAGTTAAGGGTGTTCCTTTTTACTCTGATTGCTGCTACATGTTTTGTGATACAGTGTTCTCAGTGATATTCTTTAAGTGTTCTGTGATTATAGTTTCAGTTTTTCTTTTATCCATGTAATAAGGTTATGGTTTTTTAATTTTTAAGGGCTTGAATATTCTTCTTGTTTTCAAATGGCTTTATAGAGATAGAGTTTATGTCCCATCCATTTCGAGTGTCCAGTTCAGTGGTTTTTTCAGTCTATTCACAGTTGTGTAGCCATCGACACAATTTTGCAACATTTTCATCATCCCAAAGACAAACCCTGCACCCGTTAGCGGTCACTCCCTTTTCTTTCTGGCCAGCTCTCTTCCGCCCTCACCCCCAGCCCTTGGCAATCGCCAGTCTACTTTCTGTCTCCGTAGATTTGCTTATTCTGGACATTTCATAGAAATTTAATTGCACAGTATGTGGTCTTTTACGACTGGCTTTTTCGCCTTTAGCATCATGTGTCCAAGATTCATCCACGTTGGAACATAATCGCTGCTTCATTCCTTTGCATTGTCAGATAATGTTCCATTGTGTGGAAACACCACATTTTATTTATTTATTTGATGGACATTTGAATTGTTTCACTTTTTGGCTATCATGCATCACACTGCTATGAACAGCTTTGGTTTTTAAAAATGTAGTCTTCTCTCTAATTTTTTTACATGGGCTTAGGATATGTGGCATATTATACTTTCTAGGTTTTAAAAGACGTTTGACATTTGTCTTGTGGTTTAATATAAAGTCATTGTTTGTAAATGTTTCATGGGTGCTGGACAAGAAAGTGAAATTTCTCAAATTACTCTTAAAATTGCATTGGAGTATTTAAATGATTAATTTGTGACAACTTAGTCTATCTAGGACAGAAATACATGTTGGACTCCCCTTGCATTTCTGATAGCTTCTGCCTTACATTATTTAGTATATAGAAGTTTATAACAATTGAAATTTTATGGTGAAGTGTCCCATACAAAATGATCTTGATTCTGTTTAATTGCGTTTACTTCTTTGTCTGATATTAATTCTGTGAAATCTGTTTTATTTCTCATTTGCGTTTATTTTCTAAACCTTTGCCTATATTTTAGGCTTGAATATTTCAGATTGCTTTAAGTGTGAAAACTGCACTGAGTTGGACCCAATATGAGAGTCCTTGCCTTTTAGGAGGGGAGTACTCTTTCACATTCGTTCAGTCGTATGCCATATTATTGAACCAAACATCATTCTGTGCTTTCTTGTTTATGCCTTTTTCTTCTTTCCTTGTTCTTCTCTTATGGTTTACTACAGTATCTTTCCACTTGACATGCAAATCACTACCTCAGATCTACAGAGGGAGGGCCTGTTGGTACGCACAGCTCACAGACCCATTCCCACTTTGCCTAAGACTAATCAACTGAGGGATGAAATGAGATAGTACGAGGGTGAGGGTTGCTTAGTGCAGGTCCAATGGGTCAACTAGCAGAGGCCCTCCCGGATGGTTAAGGATGGCCTCTTCTCTGTTCCTAAGAATGATCATGAGAACTTCTGTTTATTGTCTGCTTTCTCTGTGCCTGGCACCCTGCTAGGCATCATCTCAATGAATACTCACAATGACCCAGTGAATAAGCCAGCAGGCACCAAGAGGTTGCCTAGGGTCACGTAACTAGAGAATGGCAGAGCCAGGACTTGGCCCACATGGTCTGGCCATAAGCCCTAAGCTGTTGACACTGCCCTCTCCTGCTGCCCCACCTCCACTGTCCAGGTCATTATTTTCCTGTTCCTCCCTTGCAGTTGCCAGCTGTGTGTCCTCTGCCATTTATGACTTGTGGGTGACCTCCATCAGACACTATATGAAGTGGGATGAATTGTCTTGACTCTTTCTTGCGACATTCTGTGTTCTGGGGCTTCTGAGGGCAAAGTGGACCAATACCGTCTCCCCTTTCTGAGCCCTGTCCCTTGTAATCAGACCAAGTTCCTGAGTCACTTCCTCAGGCCACTGGCCACAGGCCCCTCATGTGTCACCTGACGGCTCTTGTCAGGCCCCTGGACAGGTCTGCCCTTGTGTTGGACACGTAGCCTGTTCCAGCCCTGAATTTCTGGAGCCGTGGCCCTCCTTGTCCTTGACGGCCTCATCTCAGCTGCCTCTTCCTGGAATTAGGTAGTGGAGAGGCTCTACGTAGGCCTCGGTGTGGCTCGGCGCTCCTGCTTCTACCTCTGAGAGCCCCGGCTTGGCTGTCCTGCTCCATGTTTCCAGGCTGACGGTGATTTCCTTCCCCCCTCAGCCAGCTGGGCTGCATTTCTCACGCCCATGCAGAACGACTCCTGACACACACCAGCAAGAGGGAGAGAACAGGCGATGACACCAACGTGCTTTCTGTTCTCAGGACTGTGTGTGAGGGTTTACCATGGGGGATGCCTCAGTTTCACTAAAAAGAAGGCAGCAAGATCCCATTCTGAAGCTTAGTGGGCCCATCGTCCTGAGGGCAGTTGGGGCCCTACCTGCCCATCTGATCACTGTGGACAGACTCTGCCCACATCCAGGTTGTGGTTTCAGTACTGCTTCCTCCTGGAAACCCAACCTGTCCCAGGGCTGGATTTGTTTATTGAAGGGGGAATAGTTACATAATTCCTGGAAAGTACAATATAGGAAAAAATGTCTGAAACCATTTCTTTTTCCCTTGGCAAAATCCTCACTGTAGGTTTTTCCCTCAGGGAGAGGGAATTATTCTCCGGGAGGGACTTCAGGTCAGTTCCTGATATTTCCTGCTGCTTTGTTGCCTCTGTTGCGAGAGACCTTGGACGCTTCCAGCAGATACTTGCCTCTAATGGCAAGAATGGGGTTTATTTTTGTAACGATTCTCTTAAATGACTGTGGAAGGTTCTATGCTAACTGGTTTCCTGGGACTGTTCAGGACTGTTCACTTGGTGTCCCTCACTCCCTGTAAAGGTGCCCTCACGTAGCACTAGCTGGTGTTAATAACCACGTGTGTGTGTCTTCCAGCTCCTTTGCATGCAAATTTTAGGGCCAGTTGGCCGTACTTTGGCGCACTGTTTCTCGTGAAATGTAATTTAAAAAACACTGAGGGAAAAACTTACTACATTTTAAAAATAAGACCGTCTGAAAAAGTTTCTTCCCAGTTACTTCAAAGCGTAAAAATAGCGGTGGGAAATAGGTCAATTATTTGCAGCTTAAATTGATCTGATGGTAACTCCTTGTTCATACCCAATTCAGATTGCAGTGATAATAAAAGCAGGCAAGAGCTGTGAAGAATGGCTCCACCATTTATTTCTAAACAGCTTTATTGGCTTAGAGGGTGTTTGGTTTTCACCTATAATTCCCTCCAGGAAATAGCTACATAAAATTAAGAATGTAATGGATTTTAAAAGGTTTAGAGCTGATTCTAAAAGTAACCATAGGCAGTGTGGAAAATCATGATCTCTCAAGGAACAAAAATTAGGTATTCTGACAGTTCTGAATCGTAAGAAAACATTTAGATATACTCGGTAAATTTACCCAGACTTTCGATATATGAAGGAAATTTCTAGAACCTAAGACATTCCTTCAGACAAGCAAACCCTGCCATAGGTAAAGTAAGCCTTTACTTTCAACTATGGACTCTGAGGTTTAAAATAAAGGCAAGTTGTTTCTGAGTACAGAACAAATAGACCTAAAAGGACTTTCAGAAAGAAGTGTTTACACTGATGCCCCAAAGCCCCCGGAACAGCAAGGTGAATGAGGGGCTCGCACTCTGAGCCTAAGGGCAGCATGTGCCAGCCTTCTGCAAGATGGTGTGTTCTCGAGCCTGCCATCGAATGATGGGTGGGCACTCTTGTTAGGTGATGGGTGAGACAGACACCCTTTCTCCTCTGGTGGAGCTCACAGCCCAGATCTGATCGCTAGCAGTGAACAAGAAACTAAAAGTAAGCTGAGCATTATGAAGGGAAAGGCAAAGGAACAGATAAAGGGGCCCCGACCTGGTCTGGGGGACTAGGGAGGGTTTCCTGGAGCAAAGCCCTGAAGGGTGAATAAGCCGGGTGAAGAGGTGGGAGGTGAGCATGCCAGACAAAGACAACAGCTTGTGCAAGAGCCCCGAAGTGGGGAAAAAACATGTTTGTTGGAAAAACTGGCTGGAGAGTAGAGAACGAGGGGGAGGGTATTGTGAGAAGCAGCTGGAGTGAAAGGGAGGGGTGAGCTCGCCTGGGCCCAGACATTGTGAGTGGGAAGTTTAGGCCCCAGTTCCCCCTAAGAGCAGTGGGGAGCCATGGAGGACTTGAAGCAAGGGCGTGGCCAGATTGGACTTGCGTTTAACACACACCTCCTTGCCTGCAGCCTGTGAGTAGCTTGGAGGAAGGCAGGCTGGAGGAGGGAAGACCCAGGTAGGGGACCGTGCAGAAGCCCATGATGCATCACTGTAGTTCAGAAATGGCTAGAGGGGGGAGGGAAAGAAAGCCTTTTAAATGTGGTCCTTTATTTTTTTATTTTTATTTTTGAGAGAGAGCAAGAGTATGCGCATGTGCAAGGAGAGGGAGGAGAGGCAGAGGGCTGAGCACAGAGCCTGACATGGCGCTTGATCCCAGGACCCTGAGATTGTGACCTGAGCCAAAATCAAGAGCCAGATTCTTGACCAACTGAGCCACCCAGGCGCCCCCAGAAACAGTTCATTTCAGACCAGAGCCTTGGAAAGACATTAAACAGTTGTCAGTGAGCATGTCCCTTACACCTGATGGAGACAAATGGCATGTCCCTGTGCTTTGACTTTGAGAGTCAACATGTGCATTTGAGCTGTGGCCTCCTTACAGCGGATTGAGAGGGCAAGCACAGTGCTCTCTCCATCTACCCACAGAAGGCAGGCCGGATTGGGCTGGCTAATGCCAGCAACACTTCTGCTTCCCAGAACATGGATCGGAGTGGCCACCACCACTCCAGGACCAAGTCCACTGGCTCCCAGTTTGGGGTGACCACATTGTTATCCAGCTGTTCCCCAGGTTTACCAGCATTAAGGGTAATCCTCTCCTTTAATGCCCAACTGAAAATTTTCCATTCTACATGCAGGAAATCCAGACTTCTTTGTTTTCAGTTCTCCACCCCACGTATTTCTAAGGATCCCCAAGGAATACTCACTTGTTCCACGGATCCATCCTGGTGGTTGCATGGTGCCTCAGCTGGCTGCCTGGCTCCAAACCGCTGATCCCTCCCTCCAGCATCTCTGCCTTTCCTACCCAGTCCTTGCAGCTGGACCTATGTGGAGCCAGGCTCCTCCTTCCTTCCCTCGGGAAGCACAGTTTAGGATGGATCTGGGGATGTCAGTGCCACAAAGAAAAGCTTAAGCTTGCATTCTCGAATGCCTGCTCCTGGAGCTCTGGGGCCATGCCCTTTCTCTTCACCTGATGGCCACATGCTTCAAGGGCCGACCTGTGGCCCTCCCTTTCCTAGCCCAGGAGAGCCTTTGATCAAGTTTCCCCTTCCTCTGAGGCATCCATCCTTTCTGAGGCCCAGCAGGCAGGGAAAAGCTGCCCTCGGGCCCATCTCAGACATGCTTCCTAGTCAACAGAAGAATCACAGACAGCTACCATCCCAGATCAACGATATCTTTTCCATTATTTTGCAGTGTGGACAGCTGCATATTGTCTTAAACCTCTCCCTTCCAGAAGAGAATTTTGCCTTTACTTTTGCAGTCTGAAGATTTATTACCTTAAAATTCACATTTCCCTGGACTTCACAGTCATGTTCCATTTTTACAAAAAGCTAGTGGATGTTATTTAAAACCCCCATTTTGTGAATGAGAAAATCCACAACTTGACCTATGACTTAGCCAGTGTCATATGCCAGGCGGATACCAAGTGCAACTCAATGTCTCATGTTCTGGCTGGGGCTCCACCCAGCCTTAACTCATGCATCCTCTGTCTAGTGCCCCTGTCTCCATGGAGAGAAACAGTGCAGGAGGAAAGCATGTTGGGGAGACGTTTGCTCTGTTGCCCAGAGCTGAGCACCTTGTCACCTTTGTCCCTTCTGGGGCACAGGGAGGACTTGCAGTCTGCATTTCTCTGCATCAAGAAGTTGTGTCTGATCCCCAAAAGGAGGTAAGAGCATAGCCCACTTTGTGCAAGAGAAAGTGTGTTTTCATAGCAGGAATCTGTGTACTCATCAGGATGACTGCTTTGCTTTGACCTTTCGTCTCCGGATTTCTAATCAGAAGCTCACAATAGTGATAATGACAACTCTTGGTTATTCTCTCCCACGTGACCGGCACTGCACTGCGTACTTCATGAGTTATCTCATGTATCCTCCCGATGCTTCTTCCTCTGAGGGAGACACTATTTTTAACTTATTTCACAGCTGCAAAAGCCAAACAGGACTCATGTTAAAGGTCTCAACACTTTGCAGCACCACTTCCTAGTGGTAAGACCAGTGCCCAACCCAGTCTGACCCAGTGCCCAACCAGAAACTTCAGAATATGCTGCAGTTCCCTGTAAAAAGCCTTCACCCTCTGGGGAAACCCAGACTGGACTGAGAAAGAATGTCTCTGGAGACCCTCCTGTGTGGAGTGGAGGCTTGAGATGGGTGGCTACAGTCAGTAAGCCCCAAGCAGGACAAAGGTTGGGGGTGGAGGAGGGGCTAATGAGTTTCTCCATCCTCAGGACTAGCCTGGTGACCTGTGTGTCTCCTTGCTGGTGTGAAGGGAGAGTTAAGACAATTGACACCAAGAATCTGAAAGATTTTGAGTGGTTGATAGCTTGTAAGATGCCCCAGTGTTCCCTGACCCCCAGTATTCCTGTCCTTTTATAATCCCTTCCCTTTGAGCATGGGCAGAACATACTGACTTGTTCCTAACAAATAGAATATGACAGAAATAATGGGACATCTATTCTGAGGTCAGATTATTTAAAGACTTTGCCTTCAGTGTGAGGCGCTTGCTCTCTCTCTGTCTATTGGATCTCTTCCTTTCTCTTGGATTCTGGAGGAATCCAGCAGCCTTGTGTTTGTCAGCAAACCTCCCCCCGCTCCACCAAGGGATTGAGGCCTGCCAGCCACCATGTGAGTGAGTGAGTGTAGAAACAGAGTCCACCTCAGTGGAGCCTTCAGATGAGACCACAGCCTCAGCCCATGGCTTGACTGCGTCACTTGAGACTCCTTGAGCCAGAGGCATCCAGCTAAGTTCCTGACCCAGATAACCTACAAAGTAATACATACGTAAGCTACTGAGTTTGGGGGTAATCTGTCACGTGGCAATGGAGAACTAACGCATATCACAACCTTGATCACTACCCCACATTTATTGCTTTGTTACCTCAGCTGTAAAACTGAGCACACAAAAGACAGTGAGATCGATTTTTAGGGCAGCAGGAAGTGCTAGGTCTGTCTCAGAAGCTAATTTTGAGGGGAGCAAATCCTGTAGGACAAGAGGGGGTGGTTGCCATTTTTGAGAGGTAATGAATTCTTGCAGTTCTCTAAGAAGAAGGGTGCCTGAGAAGGGCCTAGAAGGCTACCTTCAGAAAGGCTGTAGTTCCCTACTCAAGTGTATGTTGGGCTTTAGAGGGTAATGTGTGCAGACCTTCAGAGGTCCAGGAATGGCTGCTCAGGAAACTGGAAGATGTCCATTCTATGTGGCCACCCAGAAAGCTGGACTGGGAAGGGACCTTCAGTGCCCACTCATTCCCTTCGAAACTTTTTAGATGATAAAAGTAACACATTGTTAGTTGTAAAACTCACACTAAAAAGAAGTCTGTGAAGTAAGAAGCGAAAATCCCCTTCTTCCTTGCCTACTCCCCAGAAGCAACCACAATTAACAGTTGGTGTGTATCCTTCCAGACATTTTAATCCCCATACACTAATGTATGTGCATGTGTGTGGGGGGGGGAGGGGAAGAAGCAAATAATACTGTGCTTTTTAACCAAAATGGGGACATTTTATTCATTTTGCTTTGCACCTTACATTTTGTTCCGTGTAGAGAGTCACAGATGTTGTTCGGAGGCAGCACATAGAGAACTTCTTCCTTCTGTCCGGTGGTTCCGTGGCGCCCGTGGCAGGCACCTGGGTGGTTCGCTGAGTTGGGCCTGGGTGCGTGCCGGTTCCTCCAGCCGGGTGCCAACTGATGGGCAGGAGGGTGGCTTCCGCGCTCTCCCTCTGAGGGAAAGTGTAGTGGAGAACATCTTCACCGGGGTGTCTCTGCTTACCTGCAGAGTGTTTCCAGAACACTGAGTGCGGGGAGAGGAGTTGCTGGATGGCCTGTCTGTGACTTCTCTCCGGTAGCGCCTGTGGGAACACCCTCAGAAAGGTGGCAGTTACACTTGGCTGGCAGTGTGAGCATGCCTGTCAGCCCCGCTCCCAGCAGCACCAGGTCCTACTGACCTCTTTTTATTTATGAGAAAATGTCAGGTGAAAGATGGCATCTTGTTTTAAGATGCCCTCCATCCTTTGTGCTCTTGGCAGAGAAGCTGCTTTTCTACTTCAGACACGTGCTCCCTGAGCTCTCCTGCGCCCAGGGTCAGGCAGCCAGGCCTTCAGGCCTCCCACCCAACTGTTCAGCCACCCTCTGCTCCCGCCTCTGCATCTGTCCTCAATCTCTCTCCTGTGTCCCCAGCCCGGCCTTGCGCTGCCCTGAGCAATGAAGAAGGGCTGCCTGGCTGTTGGGTCCCCCTGGAGAGGAGGCTGACAGAAGTCCGTGCCCACACACTTGCCTGGGGCTTGGTCAGCGTTCCGGGCTCCAAGGAGGCTTCGTGCTGCTTCTTATTCTTTTCCCTCTTTGAGATGATGAGGGTGTTGGCCTCGGTCATCACATGGCTCCAGAAGGGAATTCTAATTCCATGCTGCTACATTACCCTTCCAGGCTCTGGACCACTGCCAGCCCCCTAAGGGTCAGGGCAAATGTGGCCTGTCCACCCAGGGAGATATCCCTCAGCTTCGGGAGGGTTCACATGCTCAATCGGGTGACAGGGAGCACCCCTTGACCAGCCCATAGAGCCAGATTTATCATGACCAGTGGCGAGCAGGGGATGGGATGGCCAGATGGCCCACCCATCTGGGACGGCCACACGTGGGAGTGCTTCGGCAAGGCTGCACAGAGGAGAGGGATTATCTGTGTCTGGGTTCCCATGTGTGGGCAGAGCTGCCCCAGGCTGCCCCATGTCAGCAGAGACAGGAATACTTGAATGTGATGGTTGGTACCAAGGCATTGTGTCCACAAGTGGCAGAATCCCAGATTAGGGCTGGGTCAGGCTTGCCTCTGGATCTGAGAGAGACTAGGTAAGGAAGCCCCAGGCCTGACGGCATGGAGATGGCAGACAGGGACCCAGCTATCAGATGATGTGGCCCAGGGCTTGGACCAGGTAGAACTGGTGCACAAGGTGACACTGGAACTGCCAAAGGATGGGGTTGAGTCAGTTGGTTGGAGGACAAGTGGAAGCCAGATGGGCAGGTCCCAGCCTTTGGCCCAGGCAAAGCCCTGGTAAATAGCCGTGGACTGGCTTTCCTGACATCTGGGGACCTACTGTCCGTCCAGCAACTGCTGTGCACACGGGCTGGCGGGCTAGCTCACATAACTGCAGCTGTCGGCAGGAGGCCACCACGCTTCTCAGATGTGTAGGGGGGGTGATCACAGGGTAAGAGAGGGGCCTTGGTTGTTTCATTCTGTCCTTGCGGACAGTGATCTAATGCTGCAGAAGCAGGAGTGCAAATCCTGAGTGGCTGAGGCTGTGTTCTCTGGCAAGTCACTTACATCTCTGAGCCTTGATTTCTGTTATGTCAAAGGGAGTATAATTAGAAGACCCACCTCATAGGTCTGTTAACGAGATTTAAAGAGACATACATGGTGCCTGGCACACAGACAACACCCCATAGATGGTAGATGGCGTGAGTGTAATCCAGAGCAAAATACTGCCAGGAAGACTCCAGCAATGGGGACCTTGTTGCCTCCTGTATCCACAGAGACTATTGAGAAACTCAGTGAATCCAGGAAGGGCAGGAAGAGCCCATCTGTGCCTAGCTAGGTGTCATGTTGAGTGACCCAGCAGGGCCTAGAAGGGTTAGGTGTGCTTTGTAGGGTAGAGCAGGAGTGGGCAGGGGGAGGTGCTGAGGAATAGACACCATCTAATGGGTAGTGGGACAGAGTCCATCTAGCCACCAAAATGCAGTCTCTGGAGAGGAGGGGAATGAACAGCAGCTAAAGTACAGTGTAGACACCTTCTTGGGTATAGATCCAGGCTGAGACCCCTCCTTCTCTGGGAACCTGGGAACCACCCCCAACTGCCCCCACAGCACTGAACTCCAGCAGCAGTGTTCATTCCAGCCACAGTTGATAGGATTGCGGTGGACACCCAGCCCGAGTAGGCCAGTTGGAGCAGGCTAGTCGGAGCCTCTGGTCCGGAGTGAGCACTGGAAGGGAGGGTGCTTGTAAGTCTTTGCTGGCACTGAGACCAGGAGGACATGTGAGCTCAGGAATTCCATGCTAGGAAAAGCAGATGGATGCACAATGAGAAACAAAGAGACCTGCAAGCAAGGGAAAAGGAAAAGAAGGGGGAGAAGCTGGGAAAGCTGCTGCCTTGCCTCTTGAAGGCTTTCCAGGCAGTTTCTGGTTCCTGGCCCTCGTGAGGCCCAGCTGTGTCCCTGCTCATGGACTCTGGGAGATACCTCGTGTCCTTATGTAACCAGCTTATTAAATGAGCTGGACTCAGTCAGGTGTAAGAAAAAACCGACTTAATTTTTTCCCCAGCGTCCTTTCCAGCCTGCCCTGTGGACTAGCTTTTCCCAGTCGATGCTGAAAACTTAGCAAGCCCCTTCATCTTTCTGCTGTTAGGCATGAAAAAGCTGTGTCACCGCAGACAGTCCAGAGTAGTAATCGGACGTCTGCACTTGTAAAGCCCGACCAGACTCAGAGACCTGGGGCGGGGGAGGGCCCACAGTCAGCTGTCACTGGACCCCGCAGCCCCTCTGCCTCCCGCTTGCCCACCGAGGTTGGACCAGGGAAGAGGGAAAAGGGAGGTCAAGGCCCCTCTTACGTGGCCGATGTCGTCGTAATGCAGAGCTTGTGCCCTGCGGGTACGCCAGATGATCAAGCACCTGTGCTCTGTGGCGGCGGCTGCCGGACACTTCCCCTCTGGGCACCTCGGTCTCAGCTGCCGTGATGGGGTGATCCTGCACCTCCACCCCCCCACTTATGGCTCCTTCCTTGGCTCCCGGGCCCCCTGCACTGCCCTCCACCCCACCCTCTAGGCTGCCCTCCGCTTCCTAGGAGACCATATCCTTGCCTCCCCTGTGTCCCTCCAACGAGTGCCTTCTGTGTCTTCAGTACTTCAAAGGTTTCTCTTTCACTTCTGCTCAAATTGGCAAGATTTTGGGGAGTCAGTGGCCCCCAGCAACCAGGGCATTGGCCCAAACTGGAATGTGGGGGCTTGGCTGGGGTAGAAGAAAATCTGGGTTTCTCTGACTTCCTTGTGTTCTGTCGGTGCATTGACCATGGAGACCTTCCTCCAGTGTGCTCTCATTTCTCTGCCACGGGCCTGGAAACCTGAGGCGTGAGTCTGGTAATAGTGCTTTTGCTAGCCCTTGCCACGCCTTCGGAACAGTCCCTTGAAGTTCCTCTCCCTTGATTTAGGATGAGGGGAAGTACCCACCCTCCATGCGGTGGTGGTAGCTGGGAAGCATTTCATAAGGACCACTCATTCCCCCACCCCAGGGTATTTTTTCTGCACTTCTTACACAGGCTGTGGATGGGCAGTTAGTTAACGTAGAATCCGTTTGGGGCTATATATATATATATGGGACAGTCTTGCCTTGCTCTAGAATGTGGGACACTTAGCAGCTTTTATTTTGCCCTTAGTCTTTGGTGTCTCAGATAAAACCAAGGCAGAAGGAATGCCTTTTTTAACATTTTGCTACACTTAAGATGTCCCCTTTTTGTTTATTCCAGTTGTCTGCTTTTGTTTTACTGTAAGCCAGAGTCTTTACAAGCCTTCATATAACAGATGAAGTGGTCTCGGGAGATTAGGGAAGACCCCTGGAGTTCCCAAAAAGCATCTGTAGATTACAAGCATCCTAGACTTCCATGACTGTTGTTATCAGTAGTTCAGAGGTTTCTCTTTCAGTCCTGCTCAAATTGGCAAGATTTTGGGAAGGGGGTCCTGCTCAGTGTCACTTGCTTGGAGAACATCGCTGTCTTCCTCCCATGTTCCCCACATAAGCCCAGCATTTCAGTGGTCCCCTGCGTCCAAGGTATTGGCCCAGACTGGATTGTGGGGGCTTGCCTGGGGTAGGAGAAAGTCTGGGTTTCACCGACTTCCATGTGGTCTGTGGTTGCATTCACCATGGAGACCCTAGTGACAGTAGGGCTCCTATGACTGCAGGCCTTAAAAGGCCACTGGCTGGAATGGGAGAGAAGGGAGGGCTGTTGGTGTGAGTTGGGCAGATCTCAGGGTGCCAGCTGGCTGTGTTTGCTGGAGCCACACAGCAGGCACTAAGGCATGCTGCACTGGAGCCCCCATGCCCACCACTATTCTCTTCTTCGATGTTGTTGGTCAAACCCCCATTTTACACCAATGAGAGCTAGTTCCACATGTCTAATGGGTTTATTCCTTCCTCTCCTTCCATATGGCTGGGGTGTGGTTTAACTCATCTTTGGGTTTTGGGGTGGGGGTTGGGAGAAACAGCTGGTATCATGACCTGCTTTTGTTTGGGTCCCAACTAGTTTAGAAAAAGG
Source organism: Ailuropoda melanoleuca (assembly GCF_002007445.2). NCBI lineage: Eukaryota > Metazoa > Chordata > Mammalia > Carnivora > Ursidae > Ailuropoda > Ailuropoda melanoleuca. Next base: position 52,451,688 of record NC_048224.1, read on the forward strand.
GTTGCTCCACATTGTCCATCATGGCTTTCCAGAACTATTTGCTTTGGGTTTTGGATCCAAGACCGGTGACCAGTAAGGCTGGATGGACCCTGTTTTCCTTTACCATCAGTCCTTATGTCCTGGACACTGCACTCGAGGTGTGTGAGGAGGCCTGGCTGTGATGTGAGCCAAGGTTGAGATACTCTCACCAAATAGCATACAACAGCTGATGACCCAGCATCAGCTAGATTAGAGGTTTGGGAGAAGGGAGTTGAGACCCCTTACTTAGTGCCTGACACCCAGCACCTTCCGAATTAACTGCTGCTAGAACATTCTTACCAGCAGTCTGACTGTGAGCCTCATTTTCTCCTCTCCTGTGAAGTGAGAACAGTCCCTTCTTCACAGGGCTGCTGTGAGGGTTACATAAGAAAACATTAAGTCCAATTCTAAGCACATATTAGGCTGTAGTAAACATCTCTCTCTCCCCAACCGCGTCTTTGCTAAAAACAGCTCTCATGTGGCAATATCACTTGGCTACTGAGAAGAGGGATTGCTGGGTCCAAAGGTATATGTGTTTTTAAATTTTGATGCATACATATATTCATATTTGGTACCCACATTGCCAAGTTGCTCTTCAAATATACAGAATCAGTTTGTACTTGCATACACAGAGTACATATTTCTCCATTCACCTGTCAACATGGAGATTTTTTTCATCTTTACCAATCCGATAGGCACCGTGTGATGGTTTGTGCTTGATTTAATGTTCCTCTCTGGTTATTACTGAGGTTGGCATCTTTTCTTGTTTACTGGCCATTTGTGTTCTAATGTGTTCCTATACTTATGAAGTTTTCTATCACAGCGTTTGTATCTTTCTTCTTAATTTGAGATAGTTCTTGGTATAGCATGAATATTAATCCCGTATTTTTCACGTTTGAGATTTGCCTTCAATCTCAGTCATATTTTATTTTTTAGAGGGCAGAAAATTTGGGGTTTTCTTTAGACATATCTCTTAGTCTTTTCCTTTTTGATTTTGAGGTTTTCCTACTATGCCTAGAAGTGACTTCCCAGCCCACAGATATGTTTTTCTGGCAGCTAGTGTGGAAGTCGGTTGAAATGAGGGAAACAGAGGTACAGGGCTCCTGGTCCGGTGGGGAATCTGTTGTAGTAGTTGAGGGGAGAGGAGACACAAAGGCAGAGAAGAGGGCTTCCATGGATGGATGGATGGATGGATGGATGGATGGATGGATGGATGGATGGATGGATTGGCCTTGGCAAGGCAGGGGGAGAAGTCCTTGTTTTTGACCGGAGCAACTGATAAATGGTGCCTTTTGTTGAAATGGGACCAGACCTGGGGGGAGGCGTTTCGGGGGTTGGTTGCACTGTCTAGGAGATGCTTCTAGGATGTTCAGTGAAGACATGGCTGGATGTAAGGAGGTAAAGTCCCAGAGAGCCGTCAAGGTGTTGTTTTGGGACTCCTGCTAGTGTAGGTGGAAACCAAAGATAAGGAGAGTGTGATTTAAATGATTTTGGTGTGTGTCCTGGTTTTACTCAAAAAAGGCTCTGCTATAGAAGGTCCCAGGAAGGCATCCTAAAGCAATAACACACAGCATAGATACGTCCAAGTAGCACTGATGGCTTTTATTGCAGATTTGTGTCATTACAAGGATAATCTGGGAATATATTAAAAAAAAAAACCCTCCCTTTTATATACACAAAACATGCTACATGGTACACTTCGTGAGAATGCTGAGGTAATAGGCACACACCCAGACATGGACAGTACCAAACGTTCCAACATCTCGCACACCCCCATTCACGCGCCCACCGGGGCAATCTCACCTTGACTCAGCTCTTGCTCCCTGCTTGGCAAGAGTCCCGGCAGTACTGAGTCTGACGCTTCGTGGCCAACAGGACTCAGAAAGCCACCACGCTGCAACACACCAGCCACGGCGTCTGGGGGCTCCTGGTTATTCAGGAGCTCACGAGAAGTGGCCAGTTGTCATTTTTGTGGCACCTGTTCTCCAGAGAAGTGTCATTTGGGGACGAGATGTGGACTCTAGTCGGCCTGAGAGCATGGGACCTTTGGTCTGTAGCCATTCGGGGGCCCCAGTGATCGGGTGATGACTTCTCTACAGTTGAATATCTCCTGGGCAAGGTAGGTTATTATTTCTGTGACGGTTAAAATGACATGGAGGCTAAAGTGTGAATGGAACATACAAAACTGCGAATACATTATCTACGTGGCCGGGAGTTAGCTTCCGGGCCTGGCCTTCCCTTTCCTGACCAGAAACCTGGAGCCCAAACTGTTTTCTACTCAGAGGCTAAGGAATCTTGCCTGGAAAGAAAGGATGATATGACCGAAAAGGTAAGGAATGGGTTGGAAGGGGTACAGAAGAGCAGAGAGGGTGCCTGGAACCGCAGTGAGTGACCAAGGACTGACACACGGAAGGTGCTTCCTGAATGTTGTTGAATGAAGGAGTAGGTGGATGGATGGATGGATGGATGGATGGATGGATGGATGGATGGATGAAAAGTCCTGAGAATGTAGGGAAGTCTAGAAATGGAGAGGGAGGGGGATTTTGAAATTTGATCAGGTGCCCAAAGGGGTTCTTTAATGAGGAAGGAGGGAGCCTCCATGTGAGTGAATAGCGTGTAGACACTCCTGGAAGAATCCTGGCACGCAGACACCAAGGATTATTCTTTGAACTGGAGCTACACAATCTGTGATTGGCTCTTAGACTCAAGGAGCACGAAGTGAACCCGATGCTTTTCCCCTAAGAGCAAAGCTGTTGGTAACAACTTCAGCATCTGAGAATTGGAAGTATGTGTAACCTGTATATGTATCTAGATATAGTACACGTGGTATATATCTGAGTGCATATCTCTGGCATACACACACGTGCATAAGGTTGGCTCCACACATGTATATTATGAAGGGATTGTGCAGTCGTGTTTTTATTACTGGGGTTTAATTTACTTAAAGAAGGATTTGTCTGTAGTCCTGTGCCGTGTGCAAACCTGAGGGGATCTCTGACAGGAAGGAAAGCAATAGGGACAGAGAATACTGTGTAGATTCCGTTCCATTATCTGCCGCAGTGCCTTGGGAAAACAGAATCCAGCGGCCCCGTCCTCCTGGCCCCCTGGTGAACTGACGGGGAGTTGCTGCTGGTGCTGGGGCCAGCATGGACGGGGCAGGCTCCTGGCGATGGCCACGAGAGGTCAGGAGGGGAGCTGGCTTAGTGGAAGGTGTTAGGGTTGGGCCGGATCATCATCACCACTTTCTTGAGCGAGTAGGAGCCTCCTCGGAACTCAGCCCAGTAGACTCCGTCCTGGTAGCGGCTCCGGTAATGGCCCCCGCGGTACCAGACCCCATTGAGGTTGGAGTGGGCGCAGGCGTTATACCACCAGCCTCCCTTCTGGTAGTGGGCACAGTTTCCTGCCGGAGACAAGGGAGGAGGTCACAGGGAGGAGGCAGTTTTACCCGAATCCCTCGTTTGTTCGGGGACTTTAGCGGGGCCCTCTCTGGTGGGGGGGGCATTTGGAACAGGAATGCTTGAGAGGTGGGCTGGCCTTCAGGTTTGCTCTAAGCTCTGAGGCTAGGCCTTGTGACCAGTGAACTCGAAGAGCCACTGAACTGTCCTCAGCATGGTGCCTCCCGCACAGGACGGCCTCAGGGATGGAATGAGGGCACACAGTTAAGCAGTTAGCCCAGGGCTTGTGCGGGGGAAGTGCCTGGGGGGTGGGGTGGAATAGGAAGCAGAATGATCTGGGGTGGGCGGGGAAGAGGCCACTGGGTTCTTAGGAATTTTTTCAGAGTTGCAACTGTTGGATCAAGAGTTTTTATAGAATGACAAAAGAAGTGTTGAAGATGAAACGCTCCTCTCTTCCTCCCAGCCTGTATTCCAGCCAAATATTTTTTTATGATTTCACAAAAGAAAGATATTTTCATAAAACTTTTGGCACTATCACATCACGCTGGATTTTGCTGCCAAGGACAAGCAGTTCGGAACAACAGTGAAAGTGTGGGCAAGGTGCAAGCGGGCGTGCAGGGGCATTGGCCTTCTCCGGAAGGAGAGGAAGAGGAGCCACTGGCTGCTTGGGCTGCTCTTAGTTAAAAGAGGGGGTCCCTGGTTTCCTGAGCAGGCCTGGGAAGGGGACCCCCCACTCAGGGAAAGGCTGCCCCAAGCAGGCTTGGGAGTTGGGGACAGTGGGGCTGGCGGCCCTGCTCCAGCTGAGGCCTTGGGATGATGTGAGGAGGCGGCAGCCTGGCCGAGGCAGAAAGCTCAGGGGAGACTCAGCTCAGGCACCCAGAGCGTCTGCAGCCCAGGTGTTCCCAGAGTTTTTCTCAGACTCCTCTAGGCCATCACTTGAGGCTACAAGGACCAAATGGCGGTGCTAGATTTGCAGAGCAGAGAGAGCCCTTGGCATGCCACGGCCAGCCTCCCCTGTGAGTGGAAGCCTGAGCTTGCTCTGCATGACTCCAGGGACAAGGAGTTCACTTCCTTGCTGTCCACTGACTGTGCTGCTGGACAGGCCTGACAGTTGGGGTCATAGAGCAGTCTTCTCCCTGCTCTCCATTATGGCCCTCCAGAAATGCTGTACTGGCCCTTGTGTCCCCAGAATCTGACCAGCTCTGAGGGTCATCTTCCTGCCCTGCTTTTCCTGGAAGCCTTGGCAGCCCTGGCCGAAGGGGAGATACTGCTTGCTCAGGGGGCCCCTTCAGTGCCAGTCAGAAGCGAGGTGTCCGGATGTCCCCCAGTATGGTGAGTCTGCTGGAGCATGGCTGCCGTAGCAGAGCTTGCCTCAAGAGCAGGTAGTTCCTAGGATGGTCCTTATAGAGGAGGGAGTGGCCTGGCCTGCAGACCAGGACTAAATGGAGGGGGCAGGGAGGGGGCCAAGTTTGCCCATGAGAACAGACAGCCTTGGCCTGGCGTAGGGTTGGCCCCTCAGACAGGAGCAGCGCCCCGCTGACTTTGCCAGGCAGCTAGGGCCCAGAGGCCTGCATGTCAGGAAACTGGGTGTGGGGCCTCGAGAGGCTCCATTGTGGGGGAGGCTGACATCTGGACTCAGAACTGGACTGTATCTGTGCCTCTTACAATTTTCTGCTTTCTTCCTTGTTTTTTATTAATAAAGGCTTCTTAGTAAAGTCCTGGCTTTGAGGCATGTGACCCTGGACAAATCACTTCATGTCTCCCACCTGGCTTCCTCTTAATAGCTCCCCACTGCAGCGCATTACCAGTACATGCTAATAATAGTAACCACAAAGACAGCCCACTTGGGTTGAGCCCTATTTGCCAAGTTCCAGACAAAGCACTCGAGGTACTTTCTGACCTTCTCACCACCCCGCAAGGTACGCATTGTCCTAATTTCTGGATGTGGAAATGGGGCTCAGAGACGTTAAGCTGCGTTGTCCGAGGACACATGACTGGTAGGAGGTGGGGCCAACATTATCACCCAGGTGTGTGGCCATGACACCTGGTGCCTCAGGCAGAGAAGTGAGGCGAGCGCTTGGCCCAGAGTGGCCCACAGATGTGTAACCTGTACGCCTCTTTCCCTTTTTGTAAATGCCACTTTGACCCAACTTTTGTGAAGGGGGTCTGTGGGCAGAGGAATGGGCTTTCAGGGAGTAGGAACAGGGTCAGGCCGCTGGGCCCTGGGACCTTCCTGTTCTCAGGCCCTGAGTCAGAAGCTCTGGCTTTGGCTGACCTCCTTGCCCTGCTGTGTACTGGCTCCTACCTGTGTAGACATCATGGTCTCTGTCCAGGGTGGTGAACTGCTTGCCGTTGTGCCAAGTGAAGGAGTCCCCAGCGTTGCCGTGGTAGCGCCCCAGCCGCAGCTTATAATACTCGCTCTCGGGCTCCAGGCGGAAGCTGGCGTATTCGGCAAAGACTTTGCGGCCAGACCAGTCCTCCATGGTCACCAGCAATTTGTAGTTGCCTTGGTTCGTCAGCCAGTAGATGTTCTCCAGGCCCAGCCAGTACTCGCCATCGATGTTCCCAAACCCTTGCTGGGGAAAACGGAGGAGAGCATTCGTGAGGAACAGGCAGTGCCCTCAGCCAACAGGGCCCCACTGTCGGATGCTCAGCCCCGGACAGAGGAGACCAGAAATGGGTAGGGCCTAAGGCAGACCTGGGTTCCAATCCCCACTCCTGTACTTGGCTATGACTTGATGAGCCACGTCGCCTGTCTGAGCCTCAATCATGCATCATTCAAGACTATTTAAAGAGTGCTTACTGTGTGCCAGGCATTGTGTGAACACAGGGGACACTGGGTCACCTTCCCTACGGGGTTGTTGTAGGAACGCACATAATGTGGTAAACTGAGAGCCCAACACACAGTAGGCCTGCAACAAGAGTTCCTTGGACAAATCCTTACCTTCTCTGAGCGTCAGCGTCCCTCTCTGGGAATGAGCTGTGTATGAGGGTCTTGTGTAAGCTCTAATGCACCAGACAGGAATGGGCTGACAAGTGTGTGCCGCATTCACCCGGGCTCCTTTCTAGGTCTAAAGTTAGTGATTTTGTTATTGTTTTTACGTGTAGTTTAAGGAGTCATCAGCCTGGTGGTGGCACTCAAAGACTTAAAAATAGGCTCATTGATGATAATAATAGCTAGTATTTAGTGAGCGAGCAGTATATTGGCACTATTCTTGGGACTTTTCATAGGTTATTTTATTAATCCTTGTGCCAACTCTAAGAGCTAGGTACTATTATTATCCTCCCTAGAATGGGTGAACCGAGGTCCACAGAGGCCCAGGGTCACAGAGAGCCTGTGGGTGAGCCAGGATTTGAACCAGGAACCCAGTCTTAACAACTGTGCTCTCCTGCCTCAGAGAAAAAGGATATGGGCAGGAGGAGGAAGGGGTGATGGAGTGGGTCTTCAGGAACCTCTCAGTTAGGAAGCAGAGGAGAAAGGGAAGAAAGCAAAGACGTAGGTTGGGAGCAGCCAGGACAGGAAAGGGCCGGGCAGGGCCATGTGTGGACGTCATGGCCAGGGTAGTTTGTAAGCTTCAGTGTCAGAGGCCTTGGCTCACTGCTCTGCCACCTTGTAGCTGTGTAACCCCAAGTGAGTTATTTCCCCTTTTCAACTGTAACTTGGATCTATACTTATATCTCTGTGCTGGGATTGGTGTGAAATTAAAGCAGGTAATGGATGGAAGCACTTGGATGGTGCCTGGCACATTGTGACATTCGGTGAACTAAGCTATTCTTGCCTCTGTCTAGAGGAGGGGGGTGGTTGTATGGCTGAGCCCAGCAGCCTTTCCTACCACCAGGATGAGCATTCAACTTCCTGGGAATTAAGGCCCGAGTATTCTTGCAGTTCCCTACAACAGGCCCTTGGGACCTTCCCCTTCTGGGCTGTGAGAACAGGTCTTCCTCCTGGAAGCCCCAGCTGGGAGGAAGATGCTCCCCATGCCTGGGCTGGGGTGAGGGGCCACCCCACACCAGCATTTCGGATTCCCCACCTTGTCCATGAGCCTTGTGTGGTCTGCACACCTAAGTCGTATCTTGCAGCATTTGCCAGTGGCAAGCAGGGAAGGGGCTGCTGCTGCCCACCAGCTCTGGTGGGTTTGCAGAAATGACCCTCAAGTATTTCTTGCGTGGGGCCACAAAGGCCCTGACAGGTCAGCATGCCCCTTCCCTCCAAGTGGTTGTCTCGCTGGTTGTCAGGCTCTGGGGGGTGGCCCAGTCACCTTGTGGGCAGCACGGACAGGCCCTGGAGTCCTTACCTTATAGGTCTCCCAGTTCCTGAAGAAGTTGACAGAGCCGTCCAGGCGCCTCTGGATGACGGTCCAGCCCCCAGGGTCGTGTCTCTGGTCACACCACACCTGCATGAGGCGGTTGGTGTTCTCTGGCTTCACCAAGTAGATGGAGCTGGTATCGTGGCCATCCTCCAGGGCCTGCAGGCAGTCTCTCCACGGGCCTGGGGACACAGAGGTGTGCACGTCACAGACCTCCCTGTAGTCTGGCATGGAGTCCTGCTTTTGCCTGCCCCGCCCCTCCGACTGCACCCCCCAAGCAGGCACAACCTCCAGCAGGGCTCCAGCTGGGAGCCACAGGCCTGCGGTGTGAGGGGACCGACTTTAGTTTTGTAAGTTTGAGAAATAACGTGATACAAAGGTAAGAGCCCAGGGCTAGCGGTTAGGGTGCCTGGATTCCTGGCCCACTTTTAGCTCTGACTCCATCACAGTGTGATTTGGGCCAGCTTCCTTAACTCTGCAAACTCTCAGTTTCCCTGGTTTGTAGAAGGGAGGTTATATTTACCTCACTCAAGGTTGTAGGGATTGTGAGATCATCTGTGTGGAGTTCCTGCACTGATTTTTCTTTGAGGCTGGTCATAGTGTGCAAGGAGATGTGCCTGACAACATGCTGCAGGGAGGATCAGAGTGTGGGTCCGCTCCGCCCCAGGCAGGGAGGTGGGCTACTGCCCTCCCGAGTCCGAGGGCTGAGGTCGGCCCGTGCCTCCTCTGTTCTGACTGCACACTTGCCTTTCCAGTGACAGTGATCAGGGACAGTTGCGGTCTTCAGTGATGAACTTCCACGGTGTCACGGTGCCGAAGCCGTGACCAAAATTCGGCCACATAGCCAGAGGTTTCAGGATCTTTTTGAGATTCAGACACTGGCCTCCAAACAGCTTTTTTGAGGGGGACTGGTCCTATTCAGCCCAGTTTGTGTATTTGCCAAAGGAAGCCCATGCAGGCCAGAGGCTCAGAGCTCACACGTTCCGAGGTCACTGGTGTGTAAGCAGGTCTGCGGACGTGAAGGATGATGTCCAGGAAGCCTGCCGGTCTGTGGCTCTCTTCTGAAACTGAGACCAGACGGGTTCTGTGATTTTCTGGGACTTCACTGAGCCTGGGCAGCCCAGTCAGAAGGAATGGGTGGTGCTGGGAGTCTTAGCAGCCGCCATAAGCCCCTCACCACCCCAACCCCACCTCTCCTAGCGGTTTCCTGGATGTCGGTCTCATCAGCAAGAAGGTTGAAACTGGAGTCTCCAAGGTCCAAAGAAGCTAGGTTCTTCCTTATTGATTCAGGAACCTTCAGAAGTTTTTCAGGACCTAGCCATTGAACTACATATTTTAAAAAATAAAATTGCCACAATTTGCTTCAGCTTCTCTTCAAAATAGTCCTCAAACCAAGAATGGTTAAGACCAAAAGTGCTAAGAAAGTTCCATCTTGTTCTTTCTATGAATGTGTGTGTTTATCCTAACAACTATTTTTTGAGCCCCCGCCCTGGCAGGTACTGAGCTGGGTAGTGGAAGCCTAGGGCAGGGTGGGGGCTGCTCTGATGCCCAGCAAGGGCGAGCTGACCTCGCCAGCCTTCTTTCCGTTTGAATTCCAGTGTGTTCCTGTCCTTCTCTTCACATCAGGGAGGGGCATCGGTGGCAGGTGTACTCAGCTAAGTGATCAAACTTCTCAAATTCTTTCCTGGTTGTAGTTGGGCTTGTTTAGTCCATACGTGATGGTTAAATGAGAAAAGTTTGGGTTTGGGGGGTTTTGCTAGACAGCTCAGGTGGGCTTCCCCTGAGCCCTTGCACTGTGTTTGAGCATCCCCACCAGGAACCTCATGGGAGGGCAGGAGTGGTGTTGCTCACCCCTCTCTGCCCCCAGTGCCGAATAAAGCACCCCGAAGAAAGGTCTGCCTGTGTGTTTCCCACTGACAATTAGCCCAGGGTAACTGCTTTCCTCTTTACCTTGTGCCTCCTCCGTCCTGGGGAAGGGGAGGCTGGACCTCCAGAAAGAGCGTTCAGGAAAGAGAAAAAGGTTTTGCTTGTGTTCAGCCCCCAGCCCCAGGGACCAAGGCAGAGAATGAAAGTCTGTCCCTGACAGCTGGAGCAGAGCACGCAGCAGGCGTGGGAGGGCTCCCAGCTCTTTCCCACGTCAGAAGCACAGCAGAGGCCGTTTGATGAGAATGCTGGTGACAGAAGGTCCGGCAGAGGCCTGTAAAACATATCCCCCCCCCGGCACAAACGAGCAGCCAGCCCTTTTACCTCAGGGCCACTGTAGGGCTCTGGTGGGGTTCTCAGAGGGACAGTCTGGCTTTGAAGGAGGCATCATGTGGGGAGAGGTTTTGGAGGCCACTGGGAGAGTGGGGGGTCCGTCTCAGACTTCCACCCTAAGCAGCTTTTGTGGGTGCCATCAGTTGTTCAGCTTTATCATTGACATTTCTACAAAAAGCTTTTTTTTTTTTAGATTGTATTTAGTTATCTGAGAGAGAGAAACAGCCTGATCTGGGGGGTGGAGAGGCAGAGGGAGAGGGACAGCAGACTCCCCACTGAGCAGGGAGCCTGATGCGGGGCTCAGTCCCAGGACCCTGAGATCATGACCTGAGCCAAAGTCAGACGCTTAACCAACTGAGCCACCCAGGCGTCCCAAGGGGTCTTTTTAAAAGCAAGTATTTTAGGGACACTCGGGTGGCTCAGTTGGTTAAGTGTCCAACTCTTGGTTTCAGCTCAGGTTGTGATCTCCCAGTTGTGAGATCAAGCCCTGTGTCACGCTCCACACTCAGTGCGGAGTCCGCTAGAGATTTTTTCCCCTTCTCTCCCCCCACCCCTCCTCCTGCTCGTGCACACTCTTCCTCTCTCTCTCTCTCAAATAAATAATCTTTAAAAATAAAAGAAAGGCAAGTGTTTTAAAATGTGAGGTAGCTGGTAGTCACCCATTTGACAGATGAGGAAATGGGAGTATGGGGACATTAGGTGACACCCCCGAGGTCACTTGGCTTATAAGGGACAGATCCAGTGTCAGAACGCAGGTGGTCTGGGTGGTCCAGAGCCCGCAGTCTGAAGCTCTCTTCTTTTTCCCCAACCAGAGTGAACTCCAGGGCCCAGGCTGACTTATCCCTGTGTCCCTAGGACTATTTTTAATCTTTGCCAGTCGGCCAGGTTTAAAAAATAAAAATGTACACTTCTTTGTTAAGATATGAATACCTTTCCAAAACCATTATTGGTGATATTTCTTCCTTGTCTACTTTTTGGTGTCCTTTGCCCATTTTCAACTATTTTAGTATGTTCTTAAATGCAGAATTCCCCTCCCCCCCTTTTTTTAATCTTTAGGGCAAATTAGGTAAATCTTTCATTTAAGGCTTTTAGGTATGGCGTCCTCTCTAGAATCATGGAGCAGGAATAAACTAGTAAAGAGGGATTTAGTATTTTCTGTTGTTACAAAAAAATTCTCCGTGTCCCCTGCGCTCTGCACTTGAGATGATACTCAGGACCCATCAGCTTCTATCAGCAGCAGCCACATTTCCAGACAGTCTTTCCTCGGAAACCCTTGCGGAGCAGGGTGCGAACAGACCTCCTGTGCTTAAACACGCCCTTTTCTTACAGTAAAGGCACCCGCGGCAAAGGTCAGAAAATTAAATGACAGACGAAAACGAGTCAGACAGAACCTTAGCATGGAAAAACTGGCAGCAGTAAAACGATCAAGAAGCAGAATGTGCGGCAGTAAGACTCTCCCATGGCTCCATGAAAATGGCTGGTTCAGAATGTCCTACTTTGCTGAGAAATCTGTAACCGAGGTAAATACAGGAGTCAGGAGCCCTCGGTGCAAATCTTGTGGCCTCGTCGCCTCACAATGTGTTCTTGGGAAGTTCCTTGAGCCTCAGTTTCTTCTTTCGTACACAGGGGGAATGAACCCACCTGTTCTGGGGGCCTCAGGAGTACAAGAGCATGAAACGTGAGGCCCACCAGGGCAGGTGCCAGCTCGGGTTCTCTCGTTCTTTCCCGCGCTGGATGAAAGCTGCTGGTTTTGACATCATCCACTCCCCACATACCCGCAACCACATACACACAAGTATGTTGCTGTCATTGATTTTGAATTTGCAAGACTAAATGCCTGATGATTTACTTTCTGGTAGATGTTTTCCACAAAGCACATTTAAAAAGTCGCAGCTTCAGTGGAGAGACCCCCAAAGATATACTGAAATGAAGAATGGAAATCTTTTTTGTCAATGAAACTGCATTTTCAGTGTGCAGTGGGCAGGGCCCTCCCTTTGGAACCATGCAAAGTGCCCAGGCAGTATTTCGCTTGGCTCCTCTTCTGAAAGGGCAGCGTTGCCCAGAGTACCAGGCCAACACTAACTCAGCAGCACCAAGGCTCCGAGTGGAGTAACGCCCGACCTCATCTCTATAAAGACCATATTTACACTCGGCAGAGCTATAGCCGGAATGTTCCATGTGAAGGGAAGTGCAGTCGCCATGGCTGAGCTGAGTCTGCGTGGTTCCTTAGAGAAGCAACACGGTGCGGAAAGCACACAGGACCTAGAGTCAGGAGGCCTCAAGAGGAAGGGGTATTGGCAGTGGGAACACCAAGTATATAGGTCTTGGGTCCCCAAACCCCAAGGTCAAATGCGGCGAGTGTTGGAGTGATCAGCTTTGGGTGCCTGAGTCCCTTCCCTGCTTCCTTCCCCCTCTCTGGGGTTCTTGTACACAAGGAACATAGCCGCTAGGAAACCAGATGACTGATGCCATGCTCAGTATTCCCAATGAGGTTTCTTTCTGGCAAAGCTGGGTTGGAGCCTGCAGCCAGGCCAGACCGATGCATAACTGCCTAGTTTCCTCTCTGGGTCTGGGGCAGACTAGCTCAGCCTGACCTGCCCACTCACGTCCCATGGAGAAATGGGTTTACCAGCTACATCAGTTGTCAGTGTAGCCACCCCTCCCTTCTAGGGAAACGTGGCCCTGTGAATATCTGACCAAGCCTGCTGGCTGCACCCCCGAGGCCAGGAGCTAAGAAGTGAGTAGATGGTGATGGCTTTTCTCCCTGGCTGTTCCTGAGGCATGCAGAGAGGAGCAGAGTCCTTCCTGGTCATCAGCTGGGACCAGGCCACATGGCTGGCCAGCAGTCTGACTGGCCTCTTTGACCTGTAAGCCCAAGTCTCAGACTTGACCCTCTGAGGATGTGCAGCGGCCCTGTGGCCTGTGGGAAATGTTCTACGGATGCTTTAGTTCATACGTGGGCACTGGGGAGAGGCTTCTGTGATAGTACCAAGACATGCTGCTTTTTCGTGAGAACGGTATGCTGTTTTCAATTATTCTCACTGACGATCTGTCTCCAAAAAGTCTTTTCGCCTCTCCCTTAAACGTTTTTCTAACAGGAGAAATGACCAGTTGTTGAAATCGGATCTGGAATTTCCTATCCAAATTAATCCGTCTGAGAGCCAGGGCACGTGGACTGCTTAGGTGTGAGCCTTGTTCTGGCCAGTATCAGGACTTGCTGGGTGTCCCGTGCGAGGGCAGGAGTGCAGACATCTGGGGAGGGGGTTGGCGAGGAAGGATTACGTGTGCTGCTTGAGCCTCATTTATCCAGAAGGCTTGGGGAAATAATATTTTGTGAACATATTTATTCTGTGTCAATCACCACTTTTCATTGAACCAGAGTACAAAACAATAACCTAAACACAGGAACAGCTGGTGTATTCCCAAAGGCATTTCAAGTTCCTATAGGGCCTGAGAGCTGACATCATGGTTATCATTTCTGGTCCTTCTGGGGAAAGGGTCCAAATGCTGTTGAGGCCATTTTAGTCCACAGATGACGAGCATAATTCCTGGGCCCAAAGAGCTTTTCAGGAGTTTATGAAAGTGTTTGAGGCCTAAAAAAATTTACTGGCTCTAAAATTTGAAAACTGCAAAATCAAAATTTATAAGTATGTAATTAAATTTCTACAAAGTGAAACATCTTGTCAACTTCATTAATTGTTAAATTTAGTCTTCATAAAAATGTTATTACTTTTGATGGGGCGCCTGGGTGGCACAGCGGTTAAGCGTCTGCCTTCGGCTCAGGGCGTGATCCCGGCGTTATGGGATCGAGCCCCACGTCAGGCTCCTCTGCTATGAGCCTGCTTCTTCCTCTCCCACTCCCCCTGCTTGTGTTCCCTCTCTCACTGGCTGTCTCTATCTCTGTCAAATAAATAAATAAAATCTTTAAAAAAAAATGTTATTACTTTTGAAAACAATTTGTAGGTTAGGTAGACTTCCCAAGAATTCCTGAACATGCCTGGTGTTTGCCGAGAAATCGGAGCCAGCCGTAAATTAATTGCGTTTCTCTTGGCCAAATAATTTCAAAAGCAAAATTTTAAAAATCCTTTCAAATTTTTTACAGTAAAAGTTACATTAGATGTGTGTGTATTTCAGTGGGTGTGATATACTCTGAGACCTCCTAAGTAAGAACTCCTGGAGCCCTCGAGGAGTTTAAAGTGTCCTGTTTCTGCTAGTTTGACCTTAGGATAAACAGATATTATAGGATTGCTTCCCAAAGAATGCTTTCAAAAGCATTGTCCCCACTCCTGGGTTTCCATCACTACCTTTGGGCAGAAGGAGAAATACGGGCTTTAAAGCAATTTAAAGGAGAAAAAAGGTTAGCCCTACAGGGACTGTGGTGGGCTCACTGTGTGCAGAGATGAACTGGCTCACTGTGGCTCCTGGGACTGGTGGGGGTGAAGCCCTGGGGCTCCCGGGGTTCAGCGGTCAGTGGCGCCTGAGGCTGCCTGGGGGAGGGAGGTTCCTGAATGTAGAGGTGGGCAGCATAGGAAGGCTCCCCGGATATAGTGATAAGAATGAACAAGCCTCTCTCAGGCCAGAGATTGATGGTGTGGTTCTGCAAGCACATCGTGGAAGGCTTGTCAGACCCACGGTTGCAACCCACGGGTACTGGACAGGTGGTGTGCCTGTGGTCTGCCAGCCATGAACCCTCTCTAAGAAAGGGAATCAGCCTATAGGCTTGCACTTAGAGAACCTATGTTGGCCTTCACTGATCACATTTTAATCTTTCAAATGCTCACAAACCCCTCTTTGTAATCTTCTCTATGATTTTACTGGGACTTAAGCCAAGTGATATATAATTTCTAGTGTCTTATTCTTTCTTTTTCTGAAAAGAGGGCATTTGCCTAGCACCAAGCCTAGTCTTCATGGTTTCTGGATGATTGCTGGCAGTGGTTCTGAGAGCTTATCTGCTATGCCCTCGGCCTCCTTATCTCCTCCAGGAAGTCCTCCTGAACCCCAGAAGAGTTACTTAATCCTCCTCGGGGTTCCCATAATGCTTGATATATTTATCTCTACTGGAATATGGTAAGAATGATGACTACCATGTATGTAGAGCCTTTTGCCGGCCGGATGCCTTCCATGCGCTTTCATTCCATCCTCACGAGCTCCTGCAACAGTAAGCAAACTAAGTCCCAGAGAGACCGCATCACTGGAAGGGGGAGGCTCTGGGGTTAGAACTCCCATCTGCCTTCTGGCCCTGCTTCTCCCTGCTGCACTGTCTGAGTCGGGTTGTGTCTTGTCATCAGTCTCTGGGATCCTTCTGGGCAGGAGCCTCGGGCGTGATTGTGTGTCTGTCTTGCCAGTCTCCACTGGAGAATGAGTCACTTCATGCCCCACGTGCCTTCCCCCATCTCCCTCTCCTCACCATCATGAGCTGTGTGCCCTTTGTCACCTTCATTCTGTTCTTTCCAGTTTGAGAATCAGTGATAAGTCTGTCTGGAAACAGGGGCCCCACAGCAGAGGATAATCAGGATCCAAACCCGAACCTGGGAGAGTCTGGACGGTCTGTCTTAGAAAGTCGGCACGTTGTATCTTGGAATAGGGCCAGCTGATTGGATTTTCTGTTCTTTTGAACATGACTCTAGACAGACCACCTAAGATATCTTCATTTCAACAGTTAGAGAATGTTTTTTGTTTTTAAAAATATTGTATTTGTCATTTAAACTCAATTCTTCTTTTGCTTAGCACAATTTCACTGTATACACAGTAATTCTAACTTATTCTGTTAAAAATCTGTTCAAGGAAAATCACTCATTCATTTGAAAAAAGGATTGCATAGACCAGTCCAGGTCCTGTGGCTGCACGGGCTCAGGCTGAGGTCCAGAGCCAGGATTGTCAGGCTTCTTGTGAGTGTGCTCTTCCTCAGTCCTCACAGGGGTAGCTGAAGTCGAGACGTTACTTCTACAGCAAGCGCACTACCCGCTGCACTCAGCCGACCTGACCACCTTCGTTGTAGACACCAAGTCGTATGAGGCTAACTTCGTTCTGCTTTATCACTTGTTCTTTTCTGGGGGAGCATGTCAGGGTTCCGACTCAGTCTGCTGCATAAATGTACCACAACAATCATCTGTGTGGCTAGGGAGCTGGCTGCAGAGGCCTGAGCTCCAGGGTTTTCCAGATAACTTTCAGCTTGCCAAGTGCCAAACTGTTAGGATTTCCAGTTCACAGATGCCAGATCACCGCTTTAAATAGTAACAAGTTGATAGTCTATCCCTTGGGACTGTAAAGAGCCTGAGCATTTAGCTGAATGTCTTCCCTGGAAAATGCCCGAGTAATAGCGAGAGAGCTAGCCATCACTCTCAAAAGGCTGTGATCCATTCCCCGAGGTATCCGAGGAGAAAAGAGAAAGCAAAGCTAGAAGGAAGATGACCCACCTTGAACTCGAGTGGCTTTTGTTTATGAAGAAGCTAGCAAAGAATGCTCTTTGAAATATCACTGGATTACGTAGTTTGTAATGAATTTGAGAATCTTATTTTGTTCCACAATAACATTTCAGGAACAAGACAGCACAGTACAGTGAAAACAGCACAGGCTCTGGAGGCAAGAGACCTGGGTTGGGTTTTCCATCAGCTTCCTAGAACTGAAAGGCAGAGCCCGTGGTGGCTACAGCCACCCTCACTCACATCCCCACAAATCCCAGATGCTCCTCCGACCACCCCTGCTCCCGAGCTTCAGGCTCGGAAGCCCAGTCGCCAGAGTTGGTCTGCACCCACCTGGATCAACAATTGGTTGACCTCCAGAAGGAGTGGAAGCCACAGTGTAACGTATCTTATTGTCTATTTTAATTTTAATTTTTTAAAAGATTTTCTTTATTTATTTGACAGAGAGAGACAGCCAGCGATAGAGGGAACACAAGCAGGGTGAGTGGGAGAGGAAGAAGCAGGCTCCTAGCAGAGGAGCCTGATGTGGGGCTCGATCCCAGAATGCCTGGATTACGCCCTGAGCCGAAGGCAGACGCTTAACCGCTGTGCCACCCAGACGCCCCTTATTGTCTGTTTTAAAACCACAATCTAACATACATATTTCCTACCTCACAGGGGGGGATAAAATACAGGAGGGAAAAGCCGTCTAGGAAAACACTCTTGTTCAAGGTGTCTGCCATAGGATATCTGTTGGGAGGATTGGGAGGTCTCTGTGTTAGCAGTGAAACAATGTGGTTGCCACCTGGTGTGGCCCCAAGAACAGATCACATCTGCTGATTTTTATATATTTAGAATTAGCATCTTTAAAGAAATTAGGCCTTTAGATTTTGTGGGATGTTAAAATGCTGAATACAAATACACCCAGAGAATTTTTTCAGATTCGAGACAAATTAAAAACCTGATTTATCTGCAGCTTTAGTTGGGTCCATTTACTGGCAGTCAGGTGCATGTTATGTTTTCTGTTGGGAGAGCTCAGTTGTTTTAGACATTCTGCAGTATGATCCTAGCTCAGTTCTGTTTTATCTTTCTCCCTCTCCCTCTCTCTCTCTCTCTCTGTCTTTTGCAAGGGGGGGGGCATCTCAGGGTTGTGATATAGTCTACTACACAAGTCACCACAACAGTCCATTTGTGTGAGTGGGGAGCCAGTACAGATGGTTGGTTCGGTTGGTTCCTCGCAGGCCTGAGTAAGGGGGCAGCACGATATTGATGAGTTTGCAGTGACAACGTCTTGCTCTGTTAGAACTGTGAGAGTTCTAACAACAAATCCACTAAATCCACACCTCTGTTCCCAGAGCTCTTTTACAAGGAGCCGCTTGGAACCTAGTACATGACATAGTGATGGAGGGTCACGTCCCAGGCAGCTGGCACCTGGGGCCAAGTCAAGCATTTATAGAGTGATTTTCACTCCAGTTCCCCTCCAGCCTTTCCATGGAAACGTGCAGTATCCCAGAATGGTTAAGACGGACTTGGGCTTGAGCCGTGGCTAAGCCACTTACTAGCCGTATAGTCTTGGCTGAGTTACTTAACCTCTCTGAACCTCGACATCCTGGAAGTTACAAGTCCAGGGACTGAACTTGGCTCTGCTACTGACAGGCTCTGGGATGATAAGGCCCCTAACAAGCTCTTTTTAAATTTTATGTCCCTTCTTTATCCACTGAGAGACAAACTGAGCTGATTATGTTCTGTGGAGAGAAAACAGTTAGAAATGCCTACTCCTTTTGGTTTTTAAGGATTTGTTTCAGGCAGGGCCTTGCTGTGGCAGCTGGTCCTAACACTGTCTTTCCTCCCCTGATCTCTCTCGAGGATGGGTGCCATGGCAGGAGGGCTGGCCTGTGTATGGCTGGCCTGTGCAGAGCCGAGGGACACTGTCCCAGGCCTCCCAGACCATCTTGGGAGAAGGCCAGTGCTAAGGCCCCATCCTGTCCATTCCTGTGCCTTTTTGTGACCCCTGCAGCCTTCCTCTTTAGCAGACCTGATTGACGCACGTGTACATGTGTGTGTGTTGAGGGCACACACATGGAGAAGGAGGTCAGGGGATGTGTGAGTAAGTGGAGAGGAAAAGAGGAAGGTTGGCAACAGTAGCCGGATCGCCGAGAGAAAAGGCCACAGCTGGGCCCTTTGGCCTTGGCCTCGTCACAACATCATCCTAACCAAAGTGCCCCAGGTCTGGCCAGACCTGACAGAGGCAGGACAGAACCCACGTCAGACACCAGGGAAGCCAGGAGCTGCCTGGGCCTCCCTCCCTCAGGCTCTGGGGCCTGGGGCCAGCCTGTTACTGTCTGGCTGGGGACAAGTTGGTGAGTGCAGCTCCAGATAAGCGGCCATGGCTCCCTCAGTCCCGTGGAGAAGGGTGTGCTGTGGCCTGAGCAGCCCAGACGATGAGGAAAAGAGCGGATGGCTCTGAGGTTACGGGGATGAAAGATTTAGAAGTTGCCAAGTCATGCACACAAAGGTGTTTCTGGCAGAGTGATGTCTTTGGAAACAATGGATCTTGTGGGTAAGAGCACAGAACAAGGTTTTGTCTTCTAGGCTCAGAACCTGCCAGCAGGCTCTCAGAACAGGCCTGATAAGAGCTCCCTGCTGATTGGCTGAGAGAGGCCATCTGCCTTTTCCTCCCAGTGTAGTCCAGGCCCCGGAAAAGCCCGGGCCCTCCCTGCCCATTCAGCTTCCACAGCCAGGTCTGGCTGCTAACACCGTGGGTGGGGGCTCAGTGGGGAGGCTGGTCACAGGGAATCTGTTACCAACAATCACTACCAACATTTGGGAGAACTTTGCTTAAAAAAAAAAAGAAAAGGGTAAATTATAGTACATTTGTCATGTCCACAGAAGGTCACTCCACTGCCTCCCATGTCAGGGTGCTTCCTTAAGTGAGAGAGAAAATGGGTTGGGTGCGTGCAGGGGCCTTGGAATGCACACAGCCCATGCCGGACTGTGACTGTGAAGAAGCAGGGGAGCCAAACCATTTGAGGTGCCAGGAGTAGGGTCATGATCCCGGGACTTTGCACAGACTCCTCTCCATCAAGGACCCACTAGTAACCCTGTTTCCCAGCTCCTCGATCCGTCTGGTAAACCCTTACAAATCATTCAAGATGCAACCCAGAAGTCCTGTCTCTGTCCAGCTTCTCCCTTCTAGTCCAGGCAGACTCAGTCACGCATGCTACCGTAGTGTCCCCGGAGCCCCTCATTTGCTGCTCTGCAGGGCACTTAACACACCATGGTATTACCACACTGACTGTACAGCCCATGATTTTCACTGCATTCCTGCTTTCAGGTACTTTGTTATGTGGGTCCCATCAATTCTTACAACATTCTGGAAATTTTGGCCTTGACAGATGTTCCCCCTCAGAGAAATACTTCATCAGATCTGATGTGCCAGTTTTGGGGGATAGAGCTAGTAGGTACTGGACAGATCCTAGTGCATTCATGTATCTGCCACCTCCCCCAGACTGAGTCCCTGGAGGTCAGGACCAGAGTTGTCACTGGTTCCCCCAAGCCTGGCTCGGGGATCGGCACAGAGTAGGTGCGCATCTGTGCTTGGCTGCCCCACGTGACATGGTATCACATGCACTGAGTTTCCACAACAACCCTGCAGTATTATAACTCCTGTCCCCATTTTACAGAGGGGAAAATTGCAGCTCAGGGAGCTAAGTAACTTCCTCACAGGCAAACCATTACTAAGAGGTAGGTGCAAACCTAGGTCTTTCTTTTTTCTTTTTTTAAGATTTTATTTATTTACTTGAGAGAGAGAAGGTGTGTGTACAAGCAGGGGGAGAGGCAAGCAGAGGGAGAGGGAGAAGCAGGCCCCCCACTGGGCAAGGAGCCTGATGCGCGGCTTGATCCCAGGACCCTGGGATCATGACGTGAGCTGAAGACAGACGCTCAACCGACGGAGCTACACGAGTGCCCCAACCTAAGTCTTTCTTCCTACACTAGATACCTTTCAGCTCAGTTCAAGCTCAGGGATCCTGAAATCATTGACTCAAAAATCAGAGATGCTTAAGCGAGAGGAGGTCTGCTGGGTAACACTGAGGTCAGCCAGATGTTAGGAGTATGACATTCGGTGGAGTCTTCATTTGGTGCCCAAGGGCATGTTTTACCCACTGGGCGTTCTATCAAGACATAGAGCACGCTCTGCCCTCTCTTTTGGAGCTTCTGATTTAAAACAGACACGTGTACAGATGAGCCAGTCATTTGCTGTAGAATGCCAGCGCTAGAAAGGGACTGTTTATTTATTTCAATCTCCTTGCTTTAAGATAAAGAAACCAAAACGGAAGGATACCGAGAGCTACCAGCTGTTGAGACTTTCCATGGGCCCAGAACCACTCCAGGCCCTTTTTTTGTTGTTGTTGTTGTTGTTGTTGCAGTATTTCATCTCCTCTTTGGGTAGGCATTATTTTAGTCTATCCCCATTCAACTGATTGAAACGGGAACAGGAGGCTCTGCAGGGTGACTTGCCTAATATCCCAGAGCTAATCAGTCGGGGAATCAGAATTTGAATCCGGGTCAGTCTGTTCAAAATGTATGTTCTCAACCCGCAAACCCAGTAGAGGGCCTTCCTGTGAGGTGTGAGGTGCTGCAGGCAGATGCTCCCCTCTGCCGACCTGCAAACAGGGTTGCCCTTGTCTTCTGCACAGGCCACCCCCTTTCTGAAATTAGCGAGTAGCTGCTCTTCCCAGTACTGGTGGTTATTTTCAGAAGTGTGAAATAAGTGTAAAACAGGATTGTTTCAGTAAAAATATCTCCCCGCTTATACACTGAAGTGGGACCAAAGTCATATGTGGTTAGTTTCTGCAAAGATCAATCCAGTTCTCATCTGACAGCCCATCTGGAAGGCTCACAGGGGCCTGGATGAATGAGAGGCTGAGTTTCAGGGGGCTGGGCTCATACTCATCCCAGAGCACAGAGGAGTCAGCCCTAGATTTAAAGTGTACAGGCCTGAATTCAAACCCAGCCTGAGGATCCTAAGCCTGTGAGCAAGTTACTCTTCTTATCAGTTAACCTTCCATGAGGAGCTGCAAGGGTTACTGATACAGTATCCATGAAAGTGCCCAATGCTGGTACTCTGGTCAAGCTTTGGAATATACCAGCAACCCTGTTCCTCCCCCATAATGATTTCTGAGAATTACCATATTTTAAGATGAACCATGTATTTAAGAGTATATGGAATTGTCACAGAAAAGTCGAAACAGCAGCAGACTCTGGAAAATGTGTGGGCTTCAGAATGTACTCCTTCCCATCCCCTGGCGCCCCTCCATTGTGTTATCATACTTTTGCCATAATAACGCTTTCTTTTCCTTTGGCTTCTTATTCCTTTGGTGAGCTTTTACCGATTGCCAGATCTGTGCCAGGCCCGGTACAAGAGTAGGAGCTTGCAGGAGAGACATCCTGCTTGCCAACACAGAGCCTCTCAACAGAGCCCAGAAAACTACAGGCCTGGGTCTCTTTCCCATCAGAAGCCAGAGAACACTTGTTCTCTTCTGAGACTCTCCCCATGTCCTGGTTCTACCTTGGAGATCCATCTAAGGAACGTGGGCCCCCCTTACCACACCGGCTGCCGAGGCTGGGCCCAAGGGATCGCTGGGGGATTGTGCAAGTCTCTTGGCCCGGCTTCAGCTCACCGTGCCTTTTCCCCCACTTACGGTCTTAGCCAAGGGAAGCCTGGCGCCTGGCTCTGAGGCCCCAGATGGAGCGGCTCCCTCCCGGAAGGACTTACCCGATGGCTTGTCTGTGGAGGACGGGAGGCTGGTGAGGGTGGGCATAGTGGGCAGAGGGGGAGGCAGCACCTTCAGGTTCTGATCACTCTGGATCTCGTTGGTAGAGATCTGATTGATGATGCGGTTGTAGGGCGGCGGCTGGTAGACCCGGGGCGGGGTGGCGGGGGGCGGCTGGGGCAAGGGCCTGGCCGCCGGCACTCGCTGGCAGTGCTCCTCGAGCTGCGCGATGATCTCGGACTGGTTGTGGGCCAGCGTGGCCAGGTGCTGGTACTTGTGCTCCAGGTCCTTGTACTTGCTGGCCAGCTGCAGCATGTCGGCCGTCTGATTGAGGATCCGGTTCTCCAGCTGGGAGAGCTCCAGCGCGTTGTCCCGCTTGCGGATGATCTCGTGCAGGAGCTGCATGTAGAGCTGCGTGACCCGCGAGTTCATGTTGCGGCTCTCCTTGCGCAGCAGCTTCACCTCGCTCACGATGCCGCCGTCCACCTCCACCAGCTGCTGCAGCGTCTCGATCTGCCTCTTCTGCTTGAGCAGCTCGCTGTTGAGCAGCTCCAGCTCCTGCTTGTGCACCCGGTTCTCCAGGAGCACCTCGGGCTCCTTGGAGTTGACGCAGATGGCGCCCGTGACCCGCTGCTGGGGCACGATGAAGGTGTAGGTGCACTTGTCCGAAGACTCACCGGCCCGCTTGTATCTGTTCAGGTAAATGAACTCGCTGGGTGAGCCCTCCTCGGCGCCCTCAAAGCCTTCCTTCTGGCCGGCAGCTGCTCCCACGGCAGCCAGCAGTCCCAGCCACCAGTATGTCACGCACAGCGGCCTCATGGTCCTTGCAAAATGGTGGTTCCTCTTGGCGAACAGAGCCTATGGAAACCTGAAAGTAAACAGAAAGGAGATTCAGTAACGGTGTTGTCACTGCCAGCGGCCTGTGCCATAAATGAGCTCAGCCTTCTCGCCAGGCAGATCTTTCCAAAAATGCAGCTTCAGGAGGGAGCCCTTCTGGAAACCGCAGGAGACAGGCAGGCTTCAGCAGAGATAGAGAGGAAACGGGAGGGGACCAGGGCATCTGAAGGTAGGAGGCCACAGCCCTGCCACTCCCGGAGCCAGCCCCAAAGCCCAGCCCCCTTGCCGAGCTCCTGGCCCAGGCCTGAGAACCACACGAGTGCGGCTCAAAGCTGAGGCAGGGAGACAGAGGAAGGCTTGTCCCGTCTCCCTTCTCTGCCTCACGCACCACCACCCCCACCCCCACCCCCCCCCCCCACCCCCCCCCGCCCAGACCGTAACGTCTCCTTGTTCTACACGTTTGTAACTCCCGGGCTTTCCCAGTGTAGCGCCTGTCACAGTCGTGGTGCAGAAGGGTTCTGTGTGACCTCCACTAGTGGACTCCACACTCCATGAGGGCAGGCGCTATGGCCGATTCCATCCTGTGTCCGCAGGATGCTATAGTAAGCAGGCTTTCAGCAAATATTTGTTGAACGCTTGAATCACTAGACACAGTATGGAATGTGTTCAGTTGGTAGTGGACAGTTTCAACAGGAGGATATGTCCAGCCACATGGCTTTGGTCTGTGTGTTAGAGACAAGCTAGAGAGCCCAAACAGGAACAAACAACTGAGCTCTTCTATCCAAATATTTGCAGTAGCCAGTAACTGCAAGGTCCTGGCCACTGCAATGTGATTAAAGCCGGCCGAAGCGGAAAACAGACTTGTGTCTCTGGATTTGTTTCAGTTGTGCTCTTGGACCGTTCGTTCCTTCACCAGATATCCATCAAACATCTGTGGGTGCCAGGCAGCATGCTGGCTGCTGGACGTACAGCCGCAAACAGGCCAGAGCCAGCCCTGCCCTCACAGGGCTTACACACCATGGCACAGCCCTTAAGAGCTACGGAGCTGCAGTAACATATGCTGCGAAAGGGTAGAGCAGGGAACTGACCTAATCGGACGATTCGAGAAAGTTTCCCTGAGAAAGTGACCTTTACACTGACCCCTTGAGGGATAAGCAGGAGTTAGCCGGGCCAAGAGGGAGGGGACGGACGTGCACAGATCCCTCCTCTCGCCTACTCAAGGACATCGCTCCGGCATTTCTCCCCCATCTCTCCTGCATGATCACATTTTTCCTGTAATCATGCTGTTATTTCTCTCGACTTAAAGAAAGTCAGTCCTCTCTTGATCTCACATCCCCCCTTCCAGCTACTGTCCCGTTTCTATGCTCCCCCTTTTAGCAAAACCCTCGGAAGATTTGTGTGTACTCAGTTTCCAGAAAGTTCCTCTCTTCCTGTTCTCTCTTGAGCCCACTCCCATCAGGCCTGGCCCCTCCCCTCCACTCCAAGTGCTCTGGACAGGATCACCAGTGGCCTCACTTGCCAGGCCAAATGGCCTGTTCTTGGTCCTCATTAGTACTTGCCTCTCCACACTGGGTGATGTGGTCAATCACTCCCTCCTTAGATTTCCTTTCCTGGAGATCACCCTTTCCTCCCTTCTCACTGGCTGCCCTTTCCGTCTACTTTGCTGGTTCTTCCTCCTGTTCCTGTCCTGGGGGACCCAGAGCTCAGTCTTCAGACCTCTTGTTTACCTCAGTGATCTCATCCAGTCTTGTGGCTTTCAGGCGCTGCGAACTCCCACAATTATTTCTCCAGCCCGGACCTCCCCCTTTGACTCCAGACACATACATCCAACTGCCCCTTTGACATTTCCGCTCGACTATCTACTAGGCATCTCAAACTTAACTTATCCGGAAGTGAACTGGTGTCCCCACACCTCCATCCCAGCATGTTCACCCCGGGTTCTCTGCTCTTCCAGTTGCTCAGGCCAACAACCTTGAAGTCATCCTTGACTCCTCTCTTTCTTTCATACCCCACATCTGATTCACACCCAAATTGTAATAGCAGTATCCTGGACATATTCTCAGAATCCTGCTGCTGCTCCCCACCTCCCCTGCACCCTGGTGCAATGCACCTTCGCCTCACCTGGACCAGCTGCTGCTGGACCTGCTCCTGCCCTTTGTCCTCAACCCAGCAGCCAGAGTGATCTTTCTTAAAAAAGTCCAATCCTCTACTCAGAATCCTGCGGGAGCCCCTCATCTTGGAGAAAAAGCTTAGAAGGCACTTCTGGCTCTCCTGGACTTGGCCTCCCTCCTCCCTGGCTTCATCTCTGACTCTCTTCATCCCTCTGCTTATGCCACTGCAGCCACCCCAGCCTCCTGGGCGGTCCTTATGCTCACCAAGCACTCTTGTGACTCAGGACCTTCATACACTGTTCCCTGTCTGGAACACTCTTACCCCCTTAACTTATCGTTCAGTCAGTCCCTCATCTCTTTAAGGTCTTTGCTGAGATATCACCTTCCCAGTGAGGCCCACCCTGATTATTTAAAATTGTGAGCTCCCCACATCGTCAGCAGATGTAGAATGTTTCCTCACCCCACCCCATGAATGGAATCGCCACAAGGGCAGAGGGTTGTCTCCTCCATTTGCAATGCCAAGCACGTGGCCTGGAATATGCAGGCACTCGATCAGTATTTCTGGCCTGAATGAAAAAGCACACCTGCCAACAGAGCTGCCACACAGTTGGGAGGGCTCCAGAGAGGCAGGGCCAGGGGAGCCTGTGCAGGTGATTGCCCGAGGGGGCTTTTTCTTTTCTCTTTTCCTTTCCTTTCCTCTCCTCTCTTTCTTCCTTTCTCTTTTTCTTTCCTCCTTTCTTCCTTCCCTCCTTCCTTCCTTTTTTTTTTTTTTAAGATTTTATTTATTTATTTGAGAGAGAGAGACAGAGCATGAGCAGGGGGAGGGGCAGAGGGGGAAGCAGACTCCCTGCCAAGCAGGAAGCCTGATGTGGGACTTGATGCCAGGACTCTGGGATCATGACCTGAGCTGAAGGCAGACGCCTAACCGACTGAGCCACCCAGGCGCCCCAGAGGCCATTTCTTATACTTACCAATAACATCCATAGAATCTGTTTACTGAGTCCCCACTATGTACCTGCCCCTGCACAAAACATTTGCAGGCATTTCTACTTTAATGTATTCTCCCAAAGTAGATACTGTTAAGGTTCTGTTGTCATTTCCATTTTATAGATGAGGTACCTGAGACTCAGAGAGGCTAAGTGAATTGCCTAAGATCACACAGCTGGAAGGTGGCAGAACCAGGAATAATTGGAGGGGTCAGGAGAGCTTCCCTCATCTGATCTCACGTAGTCCAGCCTTCAGACTCTTACTAACTACATAGAAATGTTCTTTTTTTTAATATTAATTTTTTATTATGTTATGTTAGTCACCATACAGTACATCCCTAGTTTTTGATGTAATGTTCCATGATTCATTACTTGCGTATAACACCCAGTGCACCATGCAATACGTGCCCTCCTTAATACCCATCACCGGCTTATCCCAGTCCCCCACCCCCTCCCCTCTGAAGCCCTCAGTTTGTTTCCCAGAGTCCACAGTCTCTCGTGGTTCAAATGTTCTTAGTCTGGACTTTCGTACTAAAAAATGGATTAGTATGATCACTTTCTGACTCCATGTTAGCTTATGCTAAAATCAGCATGACACAGAAGCTGAAGGTTTGGTCTTCCCCCAGCCCCTCTGGGGCTTCTCTGGTGAGCAGCCTAGGTTCAGGCTCCACCTTGTACCCCAGCTGGGGGGCTGTGACAAAACAGACCCTGGGCTCCCCAGAGCCACTCAGAGCTGTTTTCTGCTCAAATGAGGAAGCCCAAGTGTGGTTGCATGGCCAGCTCAGGCGTTGTGGCCAGGGAGAGAAAGGTGTTAGGCAGCCTTTGGTCTGGGTTGGGCTTCAAGGTAGGGCAGCAGTGACGTGAGTGGAAACCGGGCTGAGTTTGTAAGTGTTTGCCTCGTTTCCAAAGCGCTCTGGCTGCTCCTGCACCAGCCCATGGCCACGCCTGGCCCAGAACAATGGGGAGGAGCAGCACTGCAGGCTGGGGCGGGCAGCCGTGCCTTCCCACCGGCCGCTCACCTGAGGCAGCTGAGGCAGCTGGTGGCAAACACCTCGCAGTGCTCCCGGTGCCGGTGCTGATGCTGGTGCGGGCCTCTGCCTTGGCCGAGAAACTGTCAGGGGCCCAGGGAGGCAACCTGGCTCCAGAAAAAAGTTGGCTTCCAAACCTTCCCAGGCCTCGAGACCTGGCAGGATGGCACTGTTTATCATTGAATTCCCCACCCCCCCACGTGGGCTCTTGAGCTTCCTGAGCAAAACCTGTGCCCTTGGACTTGTGATCCTGAAGGCTGAGCCTCTTCTGTGAAACGGGGCGATCCAACCCACCTTGCATGCTACTTAAGGGCCATAGAAATGCCTCCCAACCTAGAGATGGTAATAACAGGATAGCAGCATGGTGGCAGACAGCAAAGCCGGACCCAGTGAGGAGCCTGACCACGCCCCCCCTGGGGAGAGACCGCAATTAATGCTCCTCCCGTTTCTCTGAGGAGGAAATTGTGCGGGTCACAGAGCTGGGCCCCGAGCAGGAGGTCTGTCTGGCCTCACCCTTTAGACCCAGCCCTAAAGCTGCACTCTGGTTAGACTGGGTCCCGGCTGCCCTGCTGTCCCTGGATCTTACACGGCGCTGGGCGAGAGTGGGGAG
This sequence comes from Ailuropoda melanoleuca, assembly GCF_002007445.2. Taxonomy (NCBI): domain Eukaryota; kingdom Metazoa; phylum Chordata; class Mammalia; order Carnivora; family Ursidae; genus Ailuropoda; species Ailuropoda melanoleuca. The sequence continues at coordinate 52,479,411 of NC_048224.1, forward strand.
CCAAGAGACGGGCAGACGCAGCGCAGGGATGTGCTGTCTTAAAAGAGTATTTCTTGAGATTGTTCAATTAAAAGGAGCACCAAACTTGATAATTAACACTCAGGTTTTTAGGTTCACAAGGCCCTCTGCACGTGCATTATCTCATTTAATCACCCCAACATTCAGAGCTAGCTAGTTGTGTTGTGCCGTTTTGTGGGTGAGGGAATTGCAGCCAACCAGGGGGTGTCCGGTATCTTGCTCAAGATGACGTTGCTAGCGGTGCCACCAGTTGTGCGGCTCACAATTCTGGGTCTTCCTGTTACTTTTCCGTGGGGTCTGGGCTTGGCGGGAGTGACTTGGGGCCAAGTGGGTTACACAAGGAAGGGAAGGAACAGGGCCCCGTGCTGGGTGCCTGACACTGTCACAGGTAGTCTAGCAAGGTGGTTGTTCCCCACTTCTAAATGGGGACACTGAATCCCAGACAGGTGCTGACCCAGCTGAGAGCTCAGGTCAGCCTGACACCAAGGGCTGGACTCTGCACTGCCCTTGGCTTTTGAGTCATTTGTTTTCCTTAAAGATTCTAACCCCCTTTTCGGTTTTCTGCTACTTTGGCAGTTCTTAATGGACAGTAATGAGTTTGTTTACTTTTGCTCTTTTGATATTTATTCAACTAATTGCACCCCAAGAGAAATAACCCTCCCCAGCATTCCAGCCATCTTAGGCCTGGAGAAGAACTCCATCACAATCAAAGCTGTGCTCCTCAGTTTCTTCCTCCGACCAACAAAGAAAAGCAACTCCAACTGTTTTCCTTGGCTTTGAAATGAAAATAAAACCGATTCTTGAAATTGCTTTTCCACATTGTATTGTGAGGAGTTTCCATTATGTACGGGTTTCCCTCCCCCAAGTGGAGCTGGTGTGACCAAGCCACGTGATGGCCCCTGCACACTGGGAGGCGGCCTCCCCTGGGCTTGGGTCCCACCCAGCCTCCGGTGGGCAGCCCCGAGCGTCCCTGCTTGGCCTGGTGAAGTGGGGCCACACACCGTGTGTCCACGTCCCGCTCGGCACCATGGCATTGCAGCCCAGGCGTGGGGCCACTTTGTGGGAAGAGCCATTTTTCATGAGTTGGAGCTCTGTGTCGTGCCCTGTAGTAGAAGCTGGTGGCCCGGGGGTTAGGACTGAGGAAAGTTCAAACACTCAGGATGGTAACTACAGTCAGTTGTCACTATGACTCAAGCACTTTATATACATGATCTTACTTAATACTCCCAACAACCTCAGGAGGGAAGCCCTGTTATTTCAGGGCTGCCATGCATGGTGGCCCAACTTGTACACTGCAACTCTAGGGAGCACAGCTCACATTCAACAGTGTTTGTAGTTTGGTATATTTATTTTACAGCCATTTTCTAATTCCCACAAAGATGCTTTTAAGACTAACAGCAGGGCTGACAATTATCCCCATTTGCAGGTGAGGGAATTATTGAGATTCTAAGACCATGAGTCATTTTGCCCACAGTCACCGAATTACTAAGTAGCAGAGCCAATAACAGAACCCCAAAATATACCATGCTGACTATATAGAAAGAAAAGTGCTGGAATGACAGGACACTCAAAAGAGATTGCTGTCTGACCCCTGAAGGCAAGGGAAGAAGGAGAGCTCCTGGGATCCTCAGGACTGCTGACCCCAGGGAAACCTCTGGATTCAAGCCAGCTCTCACTGTGTCACCCACCCAGGCTATAGTCCCATGTGAGGAGCTCGCAGAACCCACCCCTGCCTCTTTCGCCAGCCCTGCCCCATCATTCTGTGATCACAGAAGGCTGAGGATGAGCCCAGACCAGAGGCCCTGCAGGAGGCCTGGGAAGTGGGCCCCTGCCAAGGCAGTGCAGGAATCTGGAACTGCCACCTGGCCCTGAGTGTGCCTGGCTGGCCCCTGGTGTCTGGCTGTGGGGAAGCTAGCAACTTGAGCTCTGCTTGAGTGAGTCTGATAGACCTGAGCACAAATCGTGATTGTTAAGGCAACATCAGGACCAAGAAGAAAAAATAAAAACTTCAAAGTTGGCAGCTTTTCCTACTAAAGCTGTTTGAGGTGTATGGTGTACCAGTGAGGTGGTACCCAAACGAATTGGTAATCCAGGATGTGGGAGGGTCCCAGATAAAGGAAAATTCCAGAAGAAAGGGCCCCGGAGGACCCAGCTGACCATATGACCAAAAGCATAGATAACAGCAGCCCTTGTTTGTTTATGGTAAACTCACCGTGTGCCTGGTGTGTAAGTGCCTTTCTCATTGGCACTTACAGTCCTGTGCATAAGGTTGGCCCCAGCTGGGGCCTGTTATCTTACGTAATTATTAATAGCACCCCCTCTTACTTTCAGAAGTGTTCCGATTGGGTGCCAAATTATATGGTCCCTTTACACCTAGGAGAAAAGTATTACTATCTGCATTTTGCAGGAGAGTACACCCAGGCCCAGAGGGGTCAGGCCACTTGTCTGAGGTCCCTTAGAATCAATATCAGGACGGGGATTCCGCTGTCAGCTTCAATGCCCATGCCCTCACTTCCACCAAGATCATCCCTCCAACCAGCATGAACAAAGAAAAGGTGCCTGTCTGTTTGCTTCACAGCCGGCATGATTCATGGCAGATTGCTTCTTAGTCACTGTTGACTGAATCAGTAGAAATGGCTTTCAGGTCAGTACAAGGCGGAGTTTTGTTGGATGTTAGAAACAGCTTCTTGATTATCCAAGTGGCAAGACCCCAAAATGGGCATCTAGGATGAGCAGTGGTGTCCTCACCTTAGAAAACCTGAAGGAACTGTGCCTCGCTTGTCCTAGGTGATTCACCGCTAGCCTGGGGGCCAGGGAGGGAACAGCCACATCTCCAGCTGCCATCCCCTCCCAGCCTAGGATCCTGTGATTCATTCCCCACCAGAAGGCCATGTGGGCACCCAAGGTGTCTGGAGCCAGTTCCCAGACCCTGCCAGCTCAGCTCTCATAAGACCTTCAAATAAGCCATTTGTTCGTCCATCCGGCCTGCCATCCCCTAGCCTTCCCCACCAGCCAGTCATCGTGCATTGTGACAGCCCGGGTCCAGCCCTGTCTTGCGTGATGAGAACAGAGGCAGGAGCCAGACAGGCAGGTAGTGTCAGATCCGACTGATGTGCCTGGAAGAGAAGCAGTGGGGAGTTGAATCTGCCTGATGCCCTGGGCTCTGGTGCTCCTGCCCCTGGGGAGCTGCTGGCTCCAGGGGAGGGCTGACTGAGTTCATGGAGGAGGTGGGTTGTGGTCATACTGTGAGATCATAGGGCAAGACGGGATGTGGTTAGGCAGTGGGGGGCTGGTTGCCTTTGCCAGGGGGGCAAGGATGCTGCTGTTACTTTTTCATGGTGCGTTATTTGGGAACCATTTTGAGATTCCCCCAAAGCCTGCTCACTGAGCTCTCTGTGCCAGGAGCCCTGGCCAGCAGAGCTGAGGCGGGGAAAGTCTGCAGAAGCCATGTCAGAGCCCGGCTTCTGAGTTGGCTGCTACGTTTCCGGCAGTGCCTGGTGTGCTCTGGAGCCTTGGGACCGGGGGAACCTCAGATGAGAGGGGGAAGCCGGGACTGGGCGGACAGTACTGCCCCACAGTGGCTTCCTGGGGACTCTGGACCTTGTCTGGAACTGCTCTTCTAGGCCAGGCCAAGTGGTTGGCACCTAAGGCCACCTCGACCTGTTGGCATGGGCTCCTCCCTTGAGCACCGGGACAAGCACATTTTGTGCCTACCGCTCAGATCCCAGTAACTCTGTGAGGTCAGGCCTATGATTATTTTCATCTCACAGAACAGGAGACAGAGGTAGGGATGAAGTCACTTGCCCAGGGCCACAGAGCTACCAAGTGGTGAGGCCAGGCCTGGAACCAAGTTTGTCTGCCCCAGAGCCAGGTTTCTTACCCACACAGTCCTAACTGGCCCCACTGCCTTGGGCACTCGCTCCCCTGCTCTCCACAGTGCAGGCGGCTCCAGGCCCATCTTTCTACAGCTTCCAGCTGGTCGGATTGGTGTCCTGCTTTGAAAGAGAGCCTCTGTGCTCACGCTCACGCTTCCTGCCTCTGCACACACTCTTCTTTCTGCTGCAGCACCTTCCCCTGTGTCTGGCCTGATGCACGTGCCTGTCTCCCTCTCTCATTTGACCTCCCCAGTCCACTTCCCTGTGAAGCCACTGTCCACAGCGGTGGCCCCTCTCTCCTCCGCCCCCAGGAGTAGCTGTGGCTGCTTCCTGCACCCATCACAGCACCTCAGACACAGCTCATCTGGTTGTGTACCCCCAGACTGTGAGCTTCTTAAAAGTGGGGTCAGAGTCATTTCTCCTCTGAATACCCAATAGCCAGGACGGCACTTAGATTCATGGATAGGACTTCAAGGATTTCATTCACTGAATGTATTTCCCTAGCACTTACCCTGTTCCGGCCACTGTGCTGGGGCTGGAGATAGAGCAGGAGCGGGGTGGGTCCCTGCTGTCAAGGGGCCCATGGTAGTGGGCGGGACAGAGAGCAGAGGGGATGGTGATCAGTACCCTGGCAGGGTAGCTCAGGGGGCTGGAGGGGCAGCCAGTCCAGCTGGGGTGAGGATTGGGTGGGGTGGCGTAAGATGGGAGTAGAGACACCCCAAAGGGGCCTTGGCTGGACGACACAGTGGGGAATTGTGTGGCACCATGGGACTGAGAGGCTTGTTTGTCTGGGTCTGAGGCTTGCTTCCTTCTTTCCTTCCTTCCTTCCTTCCATCCATCCATTCATCCATCCTTCCTCCATTCCACACATCCCTTCTCTGCCAGCGCTGAGTATTGGAGGTCCAGCAGTGACTAAGAGATACCACCTTTCCCTCGTGGAGGTTGGACTGGGGCCACCTCAGGCAGCACTTTGGTCATTCCTGGAACTGACCTTTTCCTCGGGTGCTTCTTAGAGATAAGGACAGATTTCCTTCTAGGCTTCCCCCCACCTTTTAGAGAGAGAGACAGAGAAAGTGGGGCAGAGGGAAAGAGAATTCCAAGCAGTTTCCACACCCAGCGCAGAGCCTGACTCAGGGCTCGATCCCATGACCCTGAGATCACGACCTGAGCTGGAACTAAGAGTCAGATGCCCAACCAACTGAGCCACCCAGGCACCCCCTTTCTGGGCTTTTCTTAGGGATCTTGTGTCTGCCTTTCTGGAGGACTAGGCAGCAGGAGGAAGCCGAGGCTCTGGGGCTGCTGGCCCCAAGACGGGCTGGTTGGTTTCGCCTGAGAATAGACCTAACACAATAGCTCAATTGTGAGAGGCCTGACCCCCCAACCCCCAACATGCGAACATTTCTGTGATCAGAATGTGTCTTACAATTCGTTTACACGTGTAACAGGACATTGTAACGTTTTAACTGCCACCCCCCACCCCAGGCTGTTATTAAATCAGTCATATGGTTTACAGTTGATATGAGGGAAGACAGTTTTGTTATTGAAACTACCCTTGGCATGAGGTTCTGATGTGACCTCTCTATCACCACAAACTCCCAGTTGCCAGAGGCTGAATAACCCTTCTATTTGGGATATTTTATACAAATTCACAGAAAAGAATGCTATTCAATGAATTGATTCATTCTTGAGATTTCCCCAGTATGTCTATCCAGGATGGCAGTGGGCTGGGGTAGGGGGAGTCCAGATCTGGGTTTGAATCCTTGCTTTTTGACCCACTACTGGAGGGACATTGACGAGGTACTGTAATCTCCAAGCCTCAGTTTCCTCCTCCGTAAAATGGGGACAGCACCACCCATTTGGTGCCACGTGCCCCCTCTTTGCAGGTCTCTCGCTGTTGTGCCTTTGTGTGATTGTTAGAGTCGCCTTCTGCTTCCTTCTACTGGCCCTGGGCCCTACCAGCAGAGCCCCTCTGCATCTGACTGCTGTCAGTTGAGACCATTTCAGGTGAAATGGGCTGTGATTCAGAGAGGCCAGAAGCTGGATGTGCCTGCCTTGGGTGGGCTGCTGTTTGTTCTAAGGTAGCTACCGGTTGCTGTCCCCCTGATATCTTCTCGGGATTGCTCGAGTGTGGCCTAGTGCAGACCGTGAGGACGTGCACTCCGATTCTGCAGCCCGTGGACTTTCCAAGTAGGGATGTCGGAAACGCACGAATGGTATCTCACACACATAGACGAATGTTTGCCGAGGCTGCGCCCCACTGAGCTGGTGCCAGTGTCCCGTGGTTCTGTGTAGCCATGCTGGGGCTCATCTGTAAGAGGGGTAGATAATGCCTGTTCTGTCTCAGAGAGAGGCTTCTTTGACAAGCGAGTAATGTATCAAAGTCAGGTAAGCACGTGGTTTTCAGGTGGCATGGTGTAAGCATTCTGGAGGACAGCAACCAGAACAGACTTGGCTGCTGGGGGACCCCGTGACAGAGTCAGGAGAAGAGAAGTCAGGATTCCTTGAACAGGGCAGTGAAGTGAGGTGGGGAAAGGCATAGACTTTGGACTTGGCTGTCCAGGGTTCAAGGCCCACATAATCACCAGCTGTGTGACCTTGGGCAAGTTACTTAACCTCTCTGAGCCTTAGATATCTCATCTGAAAAATGGGATGCTAAAACTAGAACGTACCTCCTAGGGTTGTGTTGAGGATGAAATGAGATAATGCATGTGCCTTACTTAGCTCAGCCGGTACTTAATAGATCATTGTGGGATGGAGGGGTGGATGGGGAAACGGCTTAGTTGCTCTGCCCATGAACTGCAGTCCCCTCCTGGGCCATGTGTTTCACACATTTTGTCTGTTCTACCACAACTGCCTTTATTGAGTAGCAATTGATCTAATTTTTGTTAGCCAGACCTGTGAAGTCAGTCAGAGCCTCTGTTCAGACAGGGCTGCCCAGAGAGCACAGTGAGCCACTGTGGTTCCAGCCTAGAGCTGGGAAACCTGCAGGTTCTGCGGCCCCAGAGGCCAGTGCCAGAGATGCACATATCTAATGTCAGCTTTTCAAAATGCTCTCCAGAGTTCAGAGAATCCAGTGTGACCTCTGAGCCCACAGGAGAGAAGCTGCTGTCCTAAGATGCACCAGCCTCGGCCTCCATATGGTCCAGGTGGTGAGGGAGATAGAGTTTGGGGGAGGAGTCCTTGCGTCCTCCTCTGCGATCCTAGGACAGGCCTGGCATTGGTCTCCCTGCACACAGAGGTGGCTCCCTTTCCTCACCTACTATGGTTCTGGCAGGAGCCCGACAGGCAGATGAGTAGCCCCCATGTGGGTGGTAAGGTTGGTATCAGATATATGCAGGGTCCCTTGTCAATGCACGCACCCTCCCTTAGTGTGGACTTCAAGGACCTGGGCATGCTGCAATTCACTGCAGATGTAAAGCCCCCCCTCAGCTCCTGGGAAGACCCCCCCCCGTGTGGGTGGCAGCAGTGGCCTCCATGCTGGCTCGCCTGGTGGGATTTTCTGACAGGTTGTCCAGCACAGAGAGAATCTGGGTCCCTGCTCTTCCTGGGTCTCTGCGATTCTGATTGTTATGGGTCCTGATACTCCGTGACTAACATTTTCAGAGGGTTTGCCACACAGAAGACGCTATGCGAAGGCCTTCCCGGGCATGATCCCATGTGCTCCTCCTAGAAAGCAGCAGAGTGTGGCTCAGAGGGCTGGGTTCAAGTCCTGGTGCTGGCGCTTATTAACCCATGGGCTTGGACACATCCCTGAACCTCCGTACCTCAGCTTCCTACATACAATGGGGTGAGTGGAGATGAGCAGTAGTACCTGTGTTGTCGGGTGGCTGTGAGGGCCCTTCGAGCTGGCATGCGTCCGGCTCAAGGTCCGTGCGGTGTAAGTGTTAGCTGTTACTGAGAGATGGGTGGTGTCATCATCCCATTTCACAGAAAAGGAAACGGGTTTCGAGAGGCTGAGTGTTCTGCCGGAGTCCCATGGCTAGGATTTGAACCTAGCTCACGAGCACTACCTTACTCTGCCTCAATGTGGGAAAATGCATGCGGGGAGCATTGGGCCAGCTTCGGAAGTGGCATTCTCGGCTTTCCTCAGAGCCCTGGTGAAAGGAGATCCTTTTCTAAGTAACCGAACTGGCCTCTGGGAGCTCTCATAATCCCACAGCAGAAGCAATAGCTGACCCATGACACACATATCACAGAAGGAGAAGGGAGGGATCAGTGAAGAATTTCTGTTTGGAAATGTTATCTAATGCGGAGTGCTTTCAAGGGACTCGGAATGTGGAGCCGGCGCTGTACCCCCTGCCGGGGTGCCGGGGAAGCTTGGTCCTCAGCTCTTTCCCTGCCACATACAGCCTGCTGGAGACCTGGGCTACCGTCAGGGGCTGGGTGGGATCAGGCGTCTGTGGACATGCAGGGAAAGCCGGGCAGCACTTTGCCCTGAGCCACAGTGACGGAAATCTCTAGCTGATGTGTCCCTTCCAGCTCTGGATCCCTTGGGTCCTCTCCTCCCCAGCTGAGCGGTGAGCAGAGGCTGCTGGGCTCCAGGGAACTTTCTGAACAAGGGCTCCCGGCTCTGGCAGCACAGTGTTTGCTTTTGCTTTTGCCTCGGCATAGTCTCTAGGCAGGGTGCATGGGAACCCAAAACTTAAAAACGACTTCCCATGTCCTTGGGCTACCCCTCTCCCCCTAAGCACACACCTACACACAGGCACGCGCTCACGCACGCACCCCAGCTGCCGGGCCGTGCCCGGGAGCCGCCTGCCTTCACCCCAAAGGCTCTTTGTCTGCGGCAGAGTGGGGCTTACAGATGAAGCTCTCGAAGCCCCAGCCCGTGGTCTCATGCCCCCAGAACGCCACCCTCGGCCCAGGTGTCCACAGGTCTGCCCCAGCTGAAGCCTTGTTTGGCTCCAAACAAAAGCAAGAGTGACCCCCTCTGGGGTCCAGCTGCACACACCCCCAGCTGGAGGGGTCAGGGTTCTTGAACCCCCAGACATGGGGCCAGCTGCTGCCTCTTGCCCCCTTGTCCCTTGGTGCCACAGAGCTGGCCCCTTACCTCTTCACTCCTGCTTGACTCCCCGGGGCAGCTCCTCACATGCTTTACCCCAGCCGTCAGCAGGGCAGCCTGTCCATGGCCTCCAGGAGGGGTCCCCGAGTCGCAGGCTGGACTGGCCGCCAAGCAGCCCTGCCTCACTGGTCTCTGCTTGCTCTGCTGTGCTCCACAGCCGGGCTTGGGCCGGGGGTGGGGCGGGGGCTGGCCAGGGGTCCTGCCGGGGCTGCTTACAACCTGCCTCCTTTCCCAGCAGGGGCCAGCGGCTGCCTCAGTGCCATGCTCTGCAGGTCCAGGACTCGGGCAGCACTGCTCAGGGCTCCGGGCCCATCCTCAGGCCATCTGCAGCAGCCTCATTTGAACTCCCCACTCCTTTGTGGAGCCTTTACATGCCGCTGGAGGAAACTGTGAGCACAGCCTGACCCTGGTTGGCTGCAGGCACTTCTCTCCACCCACCAGTGCAAGAGGATCCCCCAGGCCCCAGAAAGGCTCCGGGCCTCCCCTCAGCCCCAGACAGAGGCGGGCCGCCTGGTGATGTCACACTAGCTCCGGCCCCAGCTGGCCCAGCCCCTCCCGCCCCAGCCCTCTTTGGCGGCCCTGGCTGGCCCGGCCCCCTCCTTCCCTGGCACGAGCAGCCTGGCCAGCTCTACTCCCTGGCCCGCCCGCCCCAGTGTGCTCTGCCGAGGCAGAGAGCTTCCTCTCTGACTCAGGTAATGGGTTTAGATCTGCTCTAGCCGCACAGGCAGCAGGGAGCAGGTCCTCCCCCTGGATGGCTCCCTCAGCCCTGCACTGCCGCACAGAGCCCCAGGCGAGCAGGCAGGGCAGCCCCACACAGATGGCTTCTCCCCGTGGGTGCCCTTCGTAGAGGCTCACTCTCACCTCTAAACCCTGGGGAGGGAGCCCAAGGCTGTCTGCACAGAAGCCAGCAGGATCTTTGCTGACAGATGGCGGGAGGCAGTGGCCTAAGACACTGGACATACCACAGGCTGGTGGGGGGGGCGGTATGCATGGGAGAAATGCCCGTCACTTCCCACGTAGAGGCCTTGAATAGGTCACTTCATGGTTCTGGCATCCCTTTCGTGCATCGGTAAATGAGCTAAGACCAGTGATCTACCTTCATGGCTTCTGTGGTGTCATGCAGGAAAGGGCTTGGTGCAAGGCAAGGGAACCTCCGTGGGCTGGACTCAGCGCTCAGGAGGTGGGCAGGCCGGGGACCACACTCCCAGAATCTCTGTGGTGACCTCCAGACCTTCGAGGAGCACACTTGGTGAGAGGCCCCAGCGCAGAGTCTGTCACTGAGGTGGAGCTCGTGAGTGTTCATAGAGTCAGAGCAGAAAGGAGAAGACAGCTCTGGAGCCCCACAGAGTGAGCAATCCCACAGACGTGTCAGCACCGCAGACAGAGGAGGGAGGCCAGCGGGTACTGGGAAGGGAGCAGCTGGGCGCAGGTTTGTGTCTCTGCCTGGGCAACAGCTGTGTGAAATACTGGTGGTGACTCTTCTTTCCTCTTTAAAAGAGTTTATGATGGTGGTGGTGGTGGTGATGACATTCAGGTACAAATCGGGAGAGAAACTTCAGTGGCGTTGTCCCTACCCTCAGGCATAGCATACCGTGTTGCTGGTTCCTGGGCAAGCAGGTCCACTGTGGTCCTCTGCTCCTCAGGATTGCCGCTTCGGTCTTTGCAGGGAGCAAACTTTGCTTCTTGCCTCAGCTCCTCCCAGCCTGCTCAGACTCGCTCCCTTTTCCATCTGTCAGTCCTCTTCCTTTTTAGAAGGTCAGTCTTCACCAGAAGACCATGGTAGCTTACAGGCGACAACATTAGCCAGATGGTTGGGTTGGACAGATATGCTCCCCACAACTACTGTGGGGTGAAGGTGCCCACCCGCTCTGGAGGGTCCCTGTGCGTGGTCTGCACAGAAGCCATGGGAGGCTGGGGACTCAAGATCAGCAGAAGCACACAGGATGGAGCTGAATCCTTCTTGGGCAGCACCCTTGGCAGCCTGGAGGATGGCATACTTCCTTCTTTCCCCCTTCCTCCTCTCTCGTGCTGTCTCGCTTCTCCAGGATGTGTTTATTGGGAACTTGCTCTGAGCTGGCACCAAAAGCCTAAGCTGCTCTCCTCATAGAGCTTGCAGTCGGGAGGGGAGACAGACAAACACATGAGAAGTGCTGGGTACTAAGCGGGTATCTAAGCAGGAGGCTGGATTATGCCTGGCAGTCAGGGCAGGCTCCCTGAGGCATGTGGTGTTTCAGCTGAAACTCAAAGGATAGGTAAGAATTAGCAGGTGTGATTGGGAGAGACGATTCAGCTTGGAATCCCCATGACCTCCTTGGGGAACACCATTCCCACATTTCCAGCTGCCCATTGGACCGAAGTGGCATGTGACTACAGCACGTGAGGAGAAGGGAATCTCCCTTTGTTTATTTACATCTTTTTATCAGGATGTTTTTCATCCTGTGTGAGGTTTACATGGTGGCAGAAGATAATCTTAAATACGTCCCACAATTTGTTTAAATGATTGCATGTGCTTTCATGTCTTACCACCTTTCTGACAGTTTTTTCTTCTGTTGGGAATGCTGGGCTGTTCTACTAGGTACTGTATATGGTAGAAGTGCGTGTGCAGTGTGTGTTACACAAGGGGTTGCTTGGGAGGGGCCTTCCCTGTGTCTTGCAAACTCAGCATCTCACCAGCATTTCAAGCCTCACAGATCCCAAATTGATGTGTTTTTCCCCCCCTTCAGCAGTTTTTAAATGCCTTTCCATTGTCTTCTGGCCTACATTGTTTCTGATGTGAAGTCAGCTCTCATCCTTATTACTGCTCCTGTGTACATAGTGAGTCTCTTCCCCTCTGATATCTTTTAAGATGTCTCTTTATCTTTGGTTTTTAGCAGTTTGACTCTGGTGTGAATAGATGTGGGTTTCTTTGCATTGATTCTGTGTGGAGTTTGCTGAGCTTCTTGGATCTTTGAGTTGATGTGTCTCATTAAATTTGGGGTTGTGTGAGGCAATTTGGGGCCATTATTTCTTCTAATATTTCTTCAGTACAATTCTCTCCTCCTTCCCCTTGTGGAACTCCATTTATACATTTGGTGTTGTCCCACAGGTCAGTGAAGCTCCCTCCCTCTTTCCCTCCCTCTTCCCTTCCATCCCTCCCTCCTACCTTCCTTCCTCCCTCCCTCCCTTCCTTCCTTCTTTCCTTCCTTCCTTCCTCCCTCCCTCCCTCCCTTCCTTCTCCTTTCTGTGCTTCAGTTGGATCGTTTCTATTACTTGTCTTCAACTTTGCTGACCTCTTCTTCTATAGTGTCTAATCTGTTCATTTCATCCTAAGTATGTTTTACGCCAGGTACTGTATTTATTGGGTCTGGAATTTCCACTGGATTTATTTTTATAGGACCAATTTCTCTTCTGAGATTCTCTATCTGCTCATTCATTCTGTCCTTCATTTCCTGAAAATCCTGTGCATATATTTAATAGCCATTTTAAAGCTCTTATTTACTAATTGCAACATCTGGCTCATCAGTGGATCTGTTTTTTTTTTTACTATTTTTTTTTTCTTGAGCATGGATCACATTTTCCTGCTTCTTCACATGTCTATCATTTTAAAATTGTATACTGGACATTTTGTATGATACATTGAAAAGACTTTGTATTTTATTGCCTTCCTCTAAAGAATGTTGTGTTTTGTCCTGGCAGGTGGTTAAATTCCTGGCATACTCCCTTGATCTTGTGGAGGTTTGGTTTTTAGGTTTTGTTCAGGTAGGTTTATTTTGGTTTTGTCTATAGTTCTAGGGTATAACTCTTAGTCTGGGCTTACTGGTAAAGCATGGCTTTTCTGGGATTAAATCAGAAGCCTTAAGTGTTTGCAAAGTCCCTTTAGCTTGGCAGGATTTGAACTCCAAACTCCATCTTCTGAATTCCCTGCTTCCCAGCTACTGCTTTCTTTTGGGCCCTGTGGAGTTTCTCTCTGCGTGTATACAATTTAAGGATTAACTAAGGATTTGAGGGGAATTTGCACAGTAATTTTGGAGCTCCCAGTTCCATGACTATCTCCCTTCTGGCATTTTCCCCTTCAGTTTCCAGCCTCAGTGCCCAACTTCTTTATCTTCTTCCCAGCCAGTAATACGCTGCATTCCATTTCAGTTCTGCTCTTCCGTTTATCACCATGGATTGGGAAGTGCCCTAGTGTGCTTCCCATCTTTCAAAAACCATGTCTCCTCCAGTTTCTGTTGCTTTGGGTTGTACTCGAGTGCTTTCAAGCAGTTGTTTTGTATATTGTCCAGAGTTTATCATTGTTACTGACCAGAGAGTTCAGTACAATCTACTCCTCCATTTTGGAGTTCCAGCTGGAGCTCCCCACATCCCAGCTGAATCTGTCTTCTCCCCCAGATCTCCTGTACTCTCACTGCTGTCAGTGCCCTTGATAACCTACCCAGCTGGTTGGTGGTTCTTAATTCAATTCTCTGCCCTTCCTGCTCTTGGTTATAGTCTGTTGGGAAATATTAGCCCCAAGAGTTCATAGATTAATTCAGCTCAGTATACCCACCTGAGCACTAGAAGAAATGTGTTGTCCCCACAAGCCTTGGTAGAGCTAATTATGATATGCTAGGCATCGAGCTCAGCATTCTATAGGCATCACTGTTGTTTTTTTTTTTAAGATTTTATTTATTCGTTTGACAGAGAGAGACAGCCAGTGAGAGAGGGAGCACAAGCAGGGGGAGTGGGAGAGGAAGAAGCAGGCTCATAGCGGAGGAGCCTGATGTGGGGCTCGATCCCAGAATGCCAGGATCACGCCCTGAGCCAAAGGCAGACGCTTAACGACTGAGCCACCCAGGCGCCCCTATAGGCATCATTGTTTTCTCCTCTCATAACGTATGAAGGAAGTATTACCATTCTGTCCTACTAACAAGAAGACCGAGGTTTAACTAAGTAAAGTTCCTCGCTCCAGGCCACACAGCTAGAAAGTAATGGAACTGGGATTAAGACCCACATCAAAGCAAGCAGAAACACAGTTGTCCTGAAAACAAATAACATCTCTTTAATTCTAAGACATTTTTTCTTGTTTTAAGATCTCTGAAATCAGGAGGCGTCTTAAAGTTAACAGCCTGTCAGGGGCTAATTGGCCACACTTTTTCTTTTTTTTATTAAAGCATGACACATTTAATAGTTGATGACTTCTCAGATTCAAGGTCAAGGAATTATGGCAGTGTGAGTGATGAGGCTCCATCCAGTGAGGTTGACCCATGGTTAAGGGACAAAGAAGCACATCCCCTCCTCTCCTGGTCAGCTGGTCTTGGAAAGGTCCAGGGGAGTGTCCAGCATCAGGAAGCCTGTGGAACTGCCCATCGCCTCCCTCCCTCCCTCCAGATTTAATGCAACAGCTGCCTCTAAGCTAAGACTCAGCCAGCTGGTCCCCTCCTCTCCAGGAGGTGCTGTCATCAGGTCCTATGACTTGCCGCCCCATGTCTGTCAGGGACACCATGTGTTCCCTGGACCTGGTAGGAAGTTTGGAGATTCATGTTTATTGGGAGATTCTAAGGCAGTGCTACCTGTTATCCTATACTGCCCAGTGTCACACGGGATACCCCAGCACATGGAAAGCCCTCTGAGGACATTGTGTCTGTTCAATGCTGGCCAACCAAGTTTATCCAAATGTCAGCACAGGATGCATGTTCAGTTACAAAGTTGCTTCAAGAGGCTATTGTTAGCTCACGTATGGCCCATTTCATTCCCTCTTCTCAACCCACCTGCCAGGAACAGAGTCAGGGTAGCCCTTCTCCTTAAGCGTGGACATCACCTAACAGTAAAACACATTTGCTCTTCAGTCAACAAATATTTATTAAGCTCCATCTGAGCACCAGAGTTTGGGCTCCAGGTCAATTTGCCCAAAGCCAATTTGCTAAGATGTTTAGTTGACTGGTTTTCATTTTGTCTTTATAACAGTATTTTAAGGAATGTTCGATTGGCCTCATCTGCCCTCTTCTTACTGCAGCTGATGCAGAGGCCTGTCCCCAAGAGGGGAGACTAAGAAGCAGAGGGAAGAGAGATTTAATTTTAGTTTGCTGGTTTTCTTTGTATTGTCATAACAAACACTTCACAGAAATTTTCCAAAGCTGTTTAAAATCATCTCATGGTATATAAACATTTTTTAAAAGATTTTATTTATTTATTTGAGAGAGAGAGAACACGAGCAGGGGGAGGAGCAGAGGGAGAGGGAGAAGCAGGCTCTCTGCTCAGCAGGGTTAGGGTTAGGAGCCGGATGTGGGGCTCCATCCCAGGACCTTGAGATCATGACCTGAGCTGAAGGCAGATGCTTAACCCGCTGAGCCACCCAGGTGCCCCACCTATATAAAAAATTAAAAAAACGGCTTTTTGGAACATTGTCTGTCTCAGACAGAATCTTTGCCCCAAACAGGAGATGAGGGACTGAGGGCAGTTTTCTGGTCAGTGGGGGAGGACCACAGCCCCCTTATAGACACCTGCCGGATTCTCCTCCCGGGGAGCCGCCAAGCTGTTGCTGACCTTGCTTATCTTTCAGGGAGGCAGCTGAGCAGATGACTGAGGGCTTCTGGCAGGAGACTGACAGGGTGAACTTCCCAGGCCTGAGGCCAGGGTGGGGGCACAGGGCAGGGGTGCTGGTGCCGCAGTGGGCGGAGTCATCAGAGGGGCCTGAGGGCAAGCCTGCCACTGTCTTGTGCAGGACTCGGTCTGGAACGTCTCACTAGAGGACTAGCACAAAGAGGCACATGATAAATGTCTGTTGAACAGCCATGTGGGAATGCTGGCCTTCAAAACGCCCTAACTCTGTGTCACATCCAGGGTTTCTGACTCAGCGTCTTGGGGTTCAGGGCAGCAAGAGTGCAATTTAGAAGTCTGGGTAGAAGGAGAAGGGAGAGGAGACCCAAGATAAAAAAAGACAGCGTCCCTGACATCGTGAGGCTGCTCCCAGACCTCTGAGGGCTACCCCAGGCCCACCCCAAGCTGATTCGGGGGGTCCCCTGTAACTCCTACTCCACTGATGGGGCTCCCAGGTGCCCCTGCCTCAGCCTTGCCCTCTCCCCTTCCCAGCAGTCCATCTGCCAGGCAGGTGCACAAAAGAAGGCAGCACCTGCCCTGGGCATTCGGGGCCGTCCTGCCCGGTGTGGGTGGGGCAGCAGAGGGACGTCTGCTCGTAGTCCACGTGCGGGTGGGTGATGGCGGTGGTCGCAACATCAGCCCCTCTCCTCCGCGTGGCAGGGCCAGGTCCGAAGTGCTGTGGCATTTGTTATCTCCCACAGTCTCACAGCAGGCCTGGGAGTGGGGAGGGCAGCTGTTAGTCCATTTGTAGATAAGGAAAATGAGACCCTGACGATGTTATGGTCACGATTGCTGTGATCCTGTAGTAAATGTTGACAGCGTACCAGGCACCGTGCTGGTCATTGCCTTATCTTGTCGAGTCTTCCCAGCATCTGCAGAGAGCAGGGCTCCAAGCACGGATGAGGCACTTTGCCTTCCTGAGCTCCTTCCTCCACTAAAAAATCTTAAAAATCACCTTCTATGACTGCGTTGGTGTAAAGACAAATATGTTAATATTGAATATTAAGGCGTTTTTCTGACCTAAAATTTTACTTCCTATTCTCATTTTATTTATTTATTTTTTTAAAGATTTTATTTATTTATTCGACAGAGATAGAGACAGCCAGTGAGAGAGGGAACAAGCAGGGGGAGTGGGAGAGGAAGAAGCAGGCTCATAGCGGAGGAGCCTGATGTGGGGCTCAATCCCATAACTGGGATCACGCCCTGAGCCGAAGGCAGATGCTTAACCGCTGTGCCACCCAGGCGCCCCCCTAGTCTCATTTTAAAAGAAGTTAGAACATGTTTGTGAGCCCCCAAAAGTATCGTGAGCCTTAAGCACTGTGCCTACCGTGCCTCATGGATAACTTGGCCCTGACTGTAAGTCCACACCCCTTACCCACAAATCCAGAATCCGAAAGCTGTAGAAAAACAGCAAGCCTTTTTCCCAAAGGTTGGCTCAAATTCATTTGGTGGCACAACCTGACTTGAATTGACATGAGGTTCTGTGTGGTCTTTGAACCGCTTAATGTCCCCACCCACCTGTTTAGGGAACTGCCCCGACTCCAGGATGGGGTTGGAGGACATGTGGCCTGGGCACCACATCCCATGCCGACATGGCCTGCCCCCTTGTGCCCCACCCAGTGGACCCCTCTGCCTGCTCTCCGTTCTCCTCTCCTGGATCATGAGTTCCTTGAGGACAGGACCATGTCGTGTTCATCTCGTGAGTGCAGATATTAATCATTCCTCCATAAATCCATCATTTTCCTTTTCTTAAAGAGCCCACAGGAGCTGCTGTTCACAAATGTATAGCTGGGGTCCAGACCCAGAGTGAGTATGTGATTACGATGAGCCAGTCCCTGGTGGGTCTCTGGAGCTGCTCCCCATAAGCAGAGATGGGGGGGGGAACGTGTGCATGGGTCCCTGGAGGAACAGGTGGGAGACAAATTCAGGGGAAGGAATAATAGAAACAATGCTGGCTGACCACTCATGGGTCGCAGGCTCTGTGCTGTTAACATCAATTATTTATCCCCACAACAGCTCCACGTGGTAGGAACCATCACTGTCCTGCTTTTTGGGCTGAGGAAAACAGGTTAGAGAGCCTAAGTAGCCTGCCCAAGGGCGTGCAGCGAGAGAGAGATGGCGCACAGGTGTAGCCCCGGGCGCACGGACCTCCGGCCGTGGTCACGCCTGGTGCCACCAGCGTGCTGCCTGCAGGCAGCCCGGCTCCCAGAGAGCAGCTCCGAGCCCCAGGCCAGCGAGGGCTCTCTGCAAAGGCTGGGGGAGCTGTTTTCGTGGCACTCAGGGAACATGCGAGGCTCATGCTGTGCTGAGCCCAGAGACTTGGGGCCAGAAGATAAGGTGCCACAGAGCACAGCAAAAGGCCTGCCCCCCATTCCTGTGCAGGACACCCATCCAGTTATCCCACAGATGTTTATGGAGTGTCTACGTGGTGCCAGAGATGAGATCATTTGAAAGACTGATGGAACTGGTTCATGAAGTAGGTAAAGATGGGGCGAGTGGGAGCGGGAAGGAGGCTGCTTTCAACAGGGTGCCCAGGGGAGTTTCTGAGAGGGAGGGTCAGGTGAGCCAAGGCCCTGGTGATGGGAAGGAGGCAGCCATGCAAGGGGAACAGCACATGCAAAATCCGTGGGATGGGAACGAGCTTGGCCTAGCTGAGGAATGGAGAGGCCACTGTGACCAAGCAGCAGAGACGAGTGGGAGAGGGGGAATGGGGGGCAGTGAGAGAGGCAGGCTGGGCAGGTCCTGTAAGGCCATCTATGCCAGGTGAAGCCTTGGGGTTTTATTCTGCATACAGTGCAGGCCCCTGGAGGGTTCTAAGCAGGAAAATGTTATGCTTTGTTTTGCATTTTCTCAGTGTCCCTCTTGGGGCTGGGTAGAGAATGGTCAGGGAAACACCATTAGGAAACTTAAGGGGCTATCCAGGTGAGAGGTCAGGGATGGGCACCAGGGCAGTGTCAAGGAGACAGTGACCAGTGGCTGGATTTAGGATTTTGGAGGAAGAGTCGACAGGAACCCAGCGTGACTCTACTATGGTGAGGATGAAGCTGGGCTGTTTAGCACCTTGAAGATTTGCCGCTTGAAAGCCCTAGAAATCGAATTCTGGGAGCAAAGTAGTGACCTATAGTGGGAATTTCCATGTAGCGTTGGGCAGTGCACACCCTATACAGTTGTACATGACAGCCCTACCACAGCAAGCACTGACAGTGGGGCACTGTCCTCCAGGAGTGTGGGGGAAGCAGTTGGCAGCAGGAAGTTGGGGCAAGGAGCCACCACCCCAGGCACTCCCAGAAATCCCTGGGAAAGTTGGGAATGAGACTGAGGTGAGGCAGTTGTGCTGGGAGGTCTACAGAACGTGCTTGAATTGCTGTGAATGTTCCCACAGGCTAGAGTGGACTGGAGACTAACCCCACTTCTTGAACTAATTTGTTCTCATCCTTGAGGTAGCTCCTGAGCTGGGTGTCCGTATCCAGAGAGATGCAGAGAGCTAAGGGTCTCCTTGGGCTTGCAGGAAATTGCTTTCAGCAGAGTTCCATAGCTCTGTTATCCCAAACCTGGAAGGCAGAATTTTGCAGCAGGCACTGTCAGGAAGATGCAAGAACTTTGTAACTGTGACCCTGGAAAACTGGAAGGGATTGTTCCTGCATCTTCCCCAGTTTCAGATCCCCAGACCTGCCCCGATTCTCCAACTAGTAGGTCTGGGGTGGGCCATCTCGGGGACACCCCACACAGGCCCTGCAAGGAGTAAAGGCGGCTGGTACGGGAAGCTTCCTTTAGCCCCTCCATCCTCCAGACCATTCCCTGGCCTCCCTCTCATCCTCCCTGGCCTGGGCTAGATAGATTCCAGCTCTGAGGGTGAAACCCTGAAGGGCAGGGGTCAGGTATCCTCTCCACTGGGTATTTTCCAGTTGCTGCCCCATACCTGTCTTTGGCACCCTGCCTTGTGCCCAGAGACTGACCTATATGGATTCCCGCAATGGGCTCCCTTGCCTCTGACTTTGGGTTGGGTTGGCCAGTGGCAGGTGCCGGCAGGAGAGGAAGGGGTGGGAAGAAAGCCAAGGACAGGTGTACTGCCAGCTCCCTCCCTGTAGGACCATGGCTGTCTTGGTGCGGTGGGAGTCAGCTAGGCCTGGGTTTGAGTTCCACCTTTACCTCTTATTAACCACGTGACTTCTGAAATTTTTACCTATCCTCACTGCGTCTGTTTCCTCATCTAAAAACCAGGATAGCAATACCACCTTTCCAGGACAGCTGGGGGGAATGAGGGAATCAGCACAAGTGCAAATACCTGGTACACAGTAGGTGCTCGATGGATGCTGGCTGTCTTCTGTTAGTAAGTTGGAGCCCCGTTATCTTGGATTTCCAACACATTTGGGTCTTCTGAAGATTGCTAGTTATTTTGTATCTCTCCAGAGAGTGTCCTTTAGTTTCCCTCTTTGGTTTGCATATCTGTCATTGTCCCTGGAACCGCCCCCGCAGAGCCTCACTAACCATCCTTTAGCCAAAGACGTGCTTCCCTGCCCCTGTCTTCCTGTGCAGCCTGCACATGGAGTCAGCTCGTCTGAAGACAATACTGCCTTTGACACGGGGGCAGGCAGGCTCGCGGAGCGTGCACGTGTGTACCTCCAGCAACGATTCAGAATGTTTACTGAGCGCACCCTCATCTTCACCGCAGCCCTGGGAGGCAGGTTCTGCCGTTTTCAGATGCAGAAACCAAGGCCTAGGAAGTTGCCTGACTTGCCCCAGACCCCACCTGAGTAAGTCTGGCACTAGGGACCTGCCCTCTCCGCCGCTGGATTATCTGCCTGGGTCACGGGGATACCGCAGCTCTCCAGGCCCCAGGGCCCCAGTCACTGTAGATAATCCAGTTGCCTGGAAAGCTACAAGGTTGTTTCCTTAGTCATCCAATGTTTAAAATTTCTTACCCATTCTCATTAAGTTTTTCACACTGACTCGCACAGATACACACATGCGCGCTAACCTCTGTAAATCCTGGAGAATCACAATACTGACCTCTCCTTGGTGACTCAGTTGTCTCGAATAGACTAACATTACTGCGGGCTGCAGGGTGGAGGGCACTGTTGACGGTGCCCTGTAAGCCCCGTGAGCCCCAGGCAGCTGTGTTTGTTGTTCCTTTCCTAGCTCTTCCTTCCATGGCAGCAATCACCCTCCCTTCCTGGCCTCCCCATCCCTCTCCCGGTGTGCTGCTTCTCGCCGGCTGAAGTCCCAGAAATCCGATAGAACTATTTCTAAACAGGAGGAGCCGGGCACTACACTTGTCTAAAGGGCTCTCCTGTGAGTAATGTTCAAAAGACTCAATTGATTGCGTCAATTTGGGGAGCTCAAAGGCCTTGGGGGCTTATGAGAGCTATGCTCTCACAAAATACTGCCATCTATTACGTACTCAGTGTGTGCCTGGGACGGTGGGAGGCCTTTTATGTGGATTATTTCATTGAATTGTCAAAAACAGAACCTTCCAGGAGAGGCTTGATTCTGTCTTCCATTTTAAGTGATGAGGTAGCTCAGGCTCAGAGAGGCTAGGGAGCCTACCTACAGCCACACAGCCGGTGAGGGGCCAAGCCAGGATCTGCATCTGGGCCTGCCTGAATCCACAGTTCTCAAGCATCATAGGCTTTGCGCTCTCCAACTTCCCAGCGGTGTGAGGTTGGGCAGCTCAGGGAGGCACCTGATGTTCACGTCTTCATCTGGGGATAATGCTATTTATTCCCAGAATTATCAGGAAGGTTAATTGAGACGAATGTCATGTTCTTGTCTCATAGTAGGTGCCCAGGGCTGCGCTCCTCGTACTTGTGGCTTTGGCCCATCTCATGTCCGCGGTCCTCAAGCTGTAGGGGCCTCAGACTCAGTTCGCCAGGCCCTGTCGCACACTTTCTGATTCCATAGGTCTGGGGTGGGGCCTGAGAATTTGCATTTCTAACAAGTGCCCATGAGGACTGCTCTGTGTGAGCTGTTGCTCGAGACAGATGAGTCTTCCAAGAAGGTGAATCTGGGGTGGCCCAGCAGTGCCCAGTACCTACTTTTCATGTGAGGAGATGCTGGGTATGTATGGATCAGGGAAAGTGTGGTTTGGCTTGTCACAGCCATTTCCTGGGAATTGGCTCGGTGTTGTTGGCCTCACCCTTGCCCTCCCTTACACCAGATGCTTGCACGTCCCTGACCTGGGATATGGAGTGTTTCAGCAGCATGGTGGTGTCTGGACTCTGAAACAAGTCTCATTTGACCAGTCTCATTGACACGATTCCCACTTGCTTTCTTGGTACAGAATAGGAGGTAAAAGGCACATGAAAAAGATAATAAATCGCCTTGCAGAAATTACTTCTGTAAATTATTTTTCCCCCCCTGCCAACCCCCAGAAAACCTTCTGAAGCATTGATGAGGACAGGCCAGGAAGTTGTGATTTCTTTCACAATTGAAATTTTAGGTTTACCTATATGATAGTATGATTGGCCCTCCCCCGCCCCCCAGCAGGCTGTAAGGGTGGGGTGGGCCCCCTCTGGCTCCCTAGTGCCCAGCATAGTGCCTGGCCCACAGCAAAGTAATCTGTTGAGGTTGTTGGAGAGCCTCGTGGCGCGGTGGCAGGTGCTAGAGTCAGAGGGACCTGGTTGGAGCCTGAGGCCTGCCCTTCCTAGTTGAATGGCCTTGGACGAGTAACTTATATGGGCCTTTGTTTCCCCCTTTCTAAATAGGAGATGGTGAAACAATACCTATATTTCAGGGCTGTCATGAGAATTAAACAGCGTAAGGTACCCACAGTGCCTGCCACATAGTGCTTTATTTCCCCTGGTCATCATCCTGCCAGGCAGGCCAGTGCCCTGGTATAGAGCGTGGGCTCCAGAACCACAGTTTTGAGTTCAAATCCCAGTTCCACCACTCGCTCCCTTTGTGGCCTTGAGCAGCAACTCATGTCCTCTGTCTGCTTCAACATCCTTATCTGTAAAGCAGGGATAAAAGGCACCAACCGCACCATTTTGTGACCAGTAAGGATGTGTGTGCGTAAGGCTCAGCTGCGGGGCCGGTCCGCAGTCCGCAGGGACTTGACTCCTTCCACATGTGCACAGGAGCAGGAGCCTAGCCATGAGGAGGACACGGGAGGAGGAGGCCCGGGGGGCTGCCCTTCTCACGATGCCCACCCCCAGCCCCACCACCCCAGGAGAGAGTAGAGCAGCATGATGGAGCACTCCCCGAGAAGAGCTGTCCCCAGCTTCTGCGCTGGAAAGTCCCTCTGGCAGCCCTTGGAAAGGCGGATCAGTCTTCAGCTGGTTTTGATTACTCTCACGAGCTCGAGAGCGTGCTGCGGTGGCGTCCCCCTCCGCAGAGCTGCTTTGCCTGCAGACGTCACCCCTCTCTGCTACCTGCCAGGCTGGGGCTGCGTGGGGCGGGGTGCCCTCCTCCCCCGGCAGGGCGAGCCCCCGCCCGCCCACCCGCAGGCTGCCGTGTTCTTTCTTCCTCTGCCAGGCTCACTCTGGGCAGCCCTGGGCCTTGGCCCTCCTCCCGGGCATTGTCAGAGAAGCTTCCAACACCTCGAAATCCACCCGGGGGAGGGAGGACCCTCCCGTCCCCTTTAACGGGGAACCCAGACCGTCCTGGTTTCTATGTGTGCAGAGCGTTTGGTAAACAGAATGCTTGAGTCCTGACTTGCTGGAAGGGGCGAATCCCAGCTGACGCCCCAGACGCTCAGCCTATTTTGGGCCTGGTCTCTCCCCTGCCGAGGTCTGTGGTCAGAGTGTTCATCTGCCCACCCCCCCAGCACCCACTGTGGGGGTTGAAGGGCCAGGGGAACCAGTTTCACCTTCCTGTCCTGCTGGAGCATGGGCCCTGCCAGATCGCCCGCCCCCTGCCCCTGGGCTGCTCTCACTGATGCCTGGTATCCACTTAGTAAATGCTCTTGTCCCCACTCCCCCCGTGAATGCTGTGATTCAGCACACACAGAGGGGAGCTTCACTTAAGAAAGAAAGTATTCAAGGCCGCCATCCAGCTCGGGCAGGCGCCGTGAGACAGCTGCCAGTTCCTGCCCGGCTGGACTGGGAGGGCCATGCACCCTCCACACACAGAGGGGTCTCTCCTTTTTTTTTTTTTTTTTTAGACGCACAGTCTCTTTTGGTTGATGGAGAAGATGCAGTTTAAATCTGTGTTCAGAATAACTTAATAAGTAGCGGATTAATAGTCTCCTGAAATTAAGAGAACACCACCCATTCGACAAAGTGTGTTAGAGGACTCTGTGCCTGGTACTGCGTGAGGCTACTCGGCCGGGGCTGGAGATGCCCTGGGACACTGGGTTAGTGGCCTGTGATCCTTTCCCTGCCTAAGACCCCTTCTGTGTCTCTTGTGAACTCTGGTTCTGAAAACACCTATAAACAAGAATAGCTACCACGTCTACCATGAAGTTTATGGCTACTTTGTGCCAGATGCTATCAAAAGGCTTTATTATCTCAGGATATTATATCCTTGTCGGAGGTGCAAAATTAGATTACTCCAGTGTCCATTGTGTAGATGAGGAAACCGGGTCCTGGGAGAGCCGAGAGTCTTGCCCAGGGTCATTCAGAGCGAAGTCTTGCCCCCACAATTGACTCAGATCTTTGTTTCTATATGTTGCTGTATAAACTGTCTCTGTGAAACATGCTGCTTGCATTAAGTAAAAATAAATGCCTCGCCCCCTTTACTGTTAACAAATGTCTAGCTGCCCAGAGCTTCTGAACAGCTTGGAGTAACTATTTAATGATTGCTGGAACAAAACCCAGGCAATGGCTTCCTGCCCCCCAGTTCCAGTGCCCAGGCTTCTTCCCACACCCACTCCTGTGACTCCTGGACGGGTGCTCTGAGCAAGAGAGACGTCCTAGACACACAGCAGGTGTTGTTTTGTGGTGAGACAGGTGCTTCTCCTCCCCAAAGCCGGGTAAGGAGGCTCTGGGAGAGTCCTTTGTGAAGATTGGGGTGCCTCTGCTTCTAGGGGAGGGTGGGGCATGTGATAAACTGCAGGACCCTTAGGCCCGCTGGGAGCATGGGAGAGCCCCCCAGAGCTGAGACCACAGGAGATCCCCTTTCCAGACCACTCTCCCTCTCTGGGGAAGAAGAGGAAGAAGGCGATTGACATGTAGCCCCCAAAGTTTGAGTCACATATGAACGTAGAAACTGATGCCTATTTCCGTGCAGAGATGTGTAAAGGGGGTAATCTGAAAAGTCATCAGGCGTTGAAAGGACTTGGTACAGAGAAGAGCTGGATCTTACCCTTTATTCCAGTTCTCCGTGGCCGTCACGAGATGCCAGAAACTACCCCAGATGTGACTAGGTCTGCATGTGCAAGGGACAGAGGCTGGCAGTGGGGCAGGAGCTGTGCAACCCAGGTGGCCACCACACCATGCGGTGGGACACACCCTTCCTAGAGAAGGGGTTGGGACATGGGCCCCTGGTGCCTGGGACAAAGCTGAACGCATCCCTAGGGGACCCAGATCTCCACCTGCATGGAGACCACCAGCTGGACAGGGCCACCTGCGTCAGAGGGAACCAGACCAGACCAGATTCAACACCCCCGACAGGTGACCCCAGCTTGAGCAGATCTCACTTTTCTGGAAAGAATGGGCTGTGAGAACTGCCAGAGTCTGGAAGGGTTAGTGGAGGAAGTTCAGATAAATAAAGGGGCTTGAAAAAGAGCAGAACTCGTCTTCCCACCTCCCCCAACCCCCCAGGGAGATGTGGGGGGGGGGAGAGAACAGCCATGAGCATTGAATTCCGTTTGGATGGAGTCTTCACATAAACAGAACCAAGTCTGAAATCTTCTAATGCAACCATGCTAAAAATGGAAAGTGACTGCAAAGTTACAGAATCTGGCCCAGATTTCATTAGGGGACCTGCTGCCCATAATGGAAAAGGGGAGTCAGTGCAGCACATTAGGGAGTGTGTATAGGAGAGAATACAGCATTTCACATCTGTACCCCCAGTGGACCCAAATTCCTCAGTCAGTAGTAGTGACCTTAATCATCTAGAGGCCCTAGCTTGGGGGTCCCTGGTCTGGCCACCAGCACTTCCCACAGATGCCCGAAGGCCCCACTTACCGGGTGGGGTGGGTGGGGCAGGTGGGGCAGAGGCACACCCTTAACCACACTGGCCGTGGTCCAGAGTGGGGCGTCCAAACGAACAGGGCCTGCTGGCACTGGCAGCCA
Organism: Ailuropoda melanoleuca; assembly: GCF_002007445.2. Taxonomy (NCBI): domain Eukaryota; kingdom Metazoa; phylum Chordata; class Mammalia; order Carnivora; family Ursidae; genus Ailuropoda; species Ailuropoda melanoleuca. The sequence goes on from NC_048224.1 coordinate 52,505,096, forward strand.
GGGAAGCCCTGGTGGTGGGGGGAGGGATTTGGAGAAGCAGGAGAAGGAGAAAGAGGAAGGCAAGATGAGCAAGGTCTGTGGAGCATCACGGAGCACCACCCCCTTCGCCGGCCTCCTCACCACTGTGCAGCAAACAGCAGTGGGGTTAAAGCCTGACCCAGGTGTCCAGAAGGATTAGGAGTCCATGTCCCAGCTCGCTGAGTACAAAGTATGTGCCTCTCTGAGCCTCACTGTTCTCCGCTTGGAACCGTGACCAGACAGGGCTCCCACATCAGGGTGGTCGTCGAGACACAGTGGTGAGGAAGCAGATGGAATGCTGAACTCAGTCGTGGACCCCAGAAATGTGCACACTGTGAGCTGTCACCATGACCACCTTCGTCATCTCTGTGGGAATGTGTGCTCATCCCCAGTGTCAGATGGGAGGCGCCTTCCTCTTTGTGGTCAAAGGTCAGGGTCTGGTTGCCTTACTCCCACCCATGCTCTTCTCTATAGCTTCTCAGATAGTCAGTGGATGTCGGCACTGCCGCTGGCCTTTCACCCCACGGAGCTTCTGTCCCCCTCGCCAATCTCCTGGAAGGCAAGAAGCAGGAGCTTCAGAAATCGAGATCTGTAGACTCCACCGTGTGAAGGAAACAGATGGTCACGGGAATGACCCATGCCCTGGGGGTTTTTATCTCAGCCTCTGCAGGCGGTTTGTCTTAGAACGGGCTGCTATGATAAAATACCGTAAAGTGAGCGGCTTCTAAACAGCAAACATTTCTCAAAGCTTTGGAGGCTAGGAAGTCCAAGATCAAGGCACTGGCAGATTCCCTGTCTGGTGAGGGCCTGCTTCCTGCTTCACAGATGACCATCTCCTCGCTGTGTCCAAAAATGCGGAAGGGGGTGAGAGGTCTCTCTGGGGTCTCCTTCACAGGGGCACAAATCCCATTCATGAGGACTGCACCCTCATGACCTCATCACCCTCAAAGTCACCCCCCATCCTAATACCATTGCCTGGGGGGTTAGATTTCATCACATGAATTTTAGGGGAACACAAGCATTCAGTTCACAACAGGGTTGTATTTTTAACTGTCCTATAATTATTAGTAGTTGAGTTTGGCAAAAAGCTTAAAGCACAAGCTGGATAACCGAGATAACTTCCTGTTTGATAAGGCTGTTCCCTCTGTCCACCCAGTGCTGACTCCCACCTGCCACCTGACCACAGAGGGTTACCTGACCCACTCACTGGTCCAGTCACAGTACCTCATCTCCAGCCAGACTGGGGGCTCACACTAGGCCAGTTGGAGCCTTTGCCTATTTTCTTTTGTTTTGTTTTGTTTTTCTGAAGCCAGAACATCTCTCTTCCTTGGTCACAAAGCTGTCATACCCTGACCCCACAGCTGCCAGTGGACCTGGCCTCTGCCACATAGAGAGTCTGAGGGAATGAGGCATGGCGTTGAGCCCCGAGAGGGCAACAGTAAAGGGTGGAGAGAGTGAGCTGTGTAGGCAGCAAGCTCCCAGCTCCAGGCCCCACCCCAACCCCTGTCCCTGGGGCTGTCCTGGCACTCCCCAGATGTTGTGGTGCAGTCTCTGGTCTTGGGAGCCATTCTAGGACCACAGAGAAGAGCAGTGATTCATCGATGGCCGCATTGCTAGTAAGGGGCAGCGCTGAAATAAGAGCCCAGAGCCCCAAATCCCGCTCAGCTTGGGAAGTGCTCGTGCAGTGCCCCGGGAGCCTGGAGTCCCGAAGAGAGGAGGAATGGGCGCCGATAATCACGGTGCCAGTGCGAGGGGCAGAAACCAGAGCTGTCCTGGGCGTGGGGAGTAGGTGTCCGATAGACCCACAGATTGCTGCTTGTAGTCTGTTGTCAAAGAAACCCCCAGAAAGGAAGAGCCCTTCATGCCTGCTGTCAGTCTGCAGAGCTGCGTGTCCCACTGAGGTCCACATCACCACACACCGCTCCAGAACCGTATGACTCAGGCACCTCAGCGCCTCAGCGTCCCTGTCTGTAAAGTGGGTGTGACTAACATCCGCTGCCTCAGAGGTTACATGGGGACAGCATGGAGTTCTCTGATGCAGGTAAAGCCCAGGGCCTGACATCCACTAGGTGCTCAGCTGATGGCATTTACCAGTATTTATCATTCCCCCATGGGCACTGGGGGAAAGGCGGCACTTTCATTGGCTGTAAGTTTCAGCCCAGTTCTACTCTGGATTCTTCACATTCTTGTTCTGGTCCTAAGAAATGAGGAGCCCTAGTTGGGGTCCCCTGGGATCCCATAGGATCTCTGTCTCTTCCTTGAATCTGCTCCCATGGCTTGGCCCCTAAACCTCAGCTGCCTGTCCTTACAAGGGATGGAAGATGATCCTTCTTGGAGAGATGTTTCCAGACCTTGTGCCAACAGCATGTTGTCTGGGCTTTTCCTGCCTCAGACAAAGGTTTGGCCAGAAGGTGGGTCACACTGTCCCGTGCTGACATGTGACAGGTCTGTGGAGGCAAGAGTCAACGGGCCATCCCATGCCCCTGTTCCCAGGAGGCTGCTGGGGCTGTGGCAGGGAGAAATTTCCAGACCCTGCCGTTCCTGGGTCACTCTGACGAGGGAGGCCCTAGGAAACTGTGACTGCCAGGGCTGCATCCGACTACCCCCGTCCACACCACCCGCTCTTCTTCTCGGGAAGGGGGCAGCCTGCTCAGCAGCTGCACGAATGCTCCCGAACTCAGCCTGCTGTTTGCCCGGCTGTGCTGACCACAGGTGCCCATACGGACAGGACCTGTAGTAGAGACCTGGGGGGAGATGGATGCCAAATAGCCAGTGGCCTGATCCATCAGGAGGCCAGAGCCCAGAGAATCTGCCCTGCACCCTGCAGGTCAGCAGAGTGAAGGCAAAGGGGAGGAAAAGTAGAGCCTGCCTCATCAGAGCCCTGGGCAGGAAAGGCCCAGGCTGTGGGTTCAGACAGGCGCAGGTTCCAACCCCAGTGCCTGCCCCCTGGGGCGCCACGTAAGCTCCCTGTGCCTTGTCAGGCATCCAGCAGCTGCAGTGAGGGTCCAGTAAGGCGGTGCTTCCCCAGACTTTGGGCATTTGTGACCATTGCCACCATTCCTTAACCTTCTTAGTTTTTCCCTTTAAATCTATGTTATTTGTATCTGTGCAGTAGTTTTTTTTTTAAGATTTATTTATTTGAAAGAGAGAGTGCACACATGCGAGTGGGGGGAGGGACGGGGGAGAGAGAGTCTCAAGCAGACTGAGCACAGAGCCCAACGTGAGGCTCGATCTCACAACCCTGAGATCACGACCTGAGCCGAAACCAAGAGCCATACATAACAGACTGAGCCACCCAGGTGCCCCTGTGCAATGGTTTTTCTAATATATGGTAAAATAGATACAGGTGACCATCCCAGACCACCATGATTCTCTCTGTGGAGTGTGTCCCCACTCTGGGAGATGACACTTGTTGATCATGTGTCTCAATGCTTGGCCCATGGTGAGCTCTGATGTTGTTACAATTACTATTGCTGTTGCCACTGTGTGGTAGCAAGCCTGTAGGAGAAGGGGAGCTGGGAGCTTGGGCTCTCTCATCATCACCAGCCCCTCTTCTCCATTCCACAAGGTCCGTCCTTTTCTTTTTCCTGCTTTTCCTTCCACCTTGAGAGTTGGCTTTGGGGGACCCCGGAAGGTGGAGAGGCAGGTGGTACCTGACTGACAGGGTCAGGTGTGCAGGCTGCTATCTGGTCCCAGACCCTAGAGCCATCTGGCACCTGCGTAAAGTGATAACTCTGATTATGTGCGTTCGAGGAGGGCCTGGACAGAACCTATGTCCCCCAGATGGGCAGCAGGGTCTGTGGTGGCCTCTGCCTATCTCTGGGCTTTCACAAAAGGCATGTGGGATGTCCGGGATTTATGATGATGCTTTAGTGTCAAGCCAGGTTGGGACATTTCCACTTCCACTGACAGGCCTTCCTTCAGCAGAACAGTCCCCCAGAACCATGCAGCAACATGCAGTCAACTTATATCCATGAGTGTGCTTATGTGAAGGACACCCTAAATTCGGACCCATAGGCAGTTACTTTCCTCACGCTTTTCTATGTTTTCTAAGATGAACATAAATGTCCTTTTTTATCAGACCTTAAAAAAATAAGGTAGTGCAGATAGGGAGACATTCAAGATGGCTTTCTGAGCATGGGGTGAGCCCGGGGGTCCATGCTGGAGGAGATAGGGGCAAGGGCAGTGCCCTGGAGGGAAAGCAGGGTGGAAAGTGGGTGCAGAGAAATGAGGGGGCAGAGCTGGAAGCTGAGGTCATTCATTGAGGAGGCAGGGTACCTGCAGGAAGGGCAGCTGGGAGTGGGAGTGCTAGGCAGCTATTGGGGAAAACCAGCCACCGAAGAGAATGGGAGAAGGACCAAGGAGGGGCAAGACCGTGGAGTGGGCCAAGGGCCCTGCTGAGGCTGGAAATTGTGCACTCGGAGGGATGGCCATTCTGCAGTGCTGAGTGCTTTCTACAGCGGCCCTTGGCAGGTGCCTCCTGAGTCCGGGCTTCGCCGGCCTGCACCTGGCCAAGCAGAGGTGCCTGGGGGTTCGGGTGAGCAACCTACAGTAAACTCTGACAGATAAAAGAGATGAACTCGAGCTTGATTTTTGTGCCAAACTGAAATTCCTACTTACTCAACCTTTAGCTATTTTTTTAGTTTTCGATAAGATCCTCCAGCCTGCAGCCCCACAAAGCTGCCTTCCTGCTGACCATGCCGCTTGCCTTGCTCGGAAGCCACCCTTGGGCTCTCCAGCCCTGGCCCTCTCAGTGCCAGTCTGTGGTCTGACTGCTACCAGAGAGCCACATATGACCTCAGGCTTGTGGGTCCTGGGCCTCGGATATTAGGAGCAAGGGAAACTTCAGAGAGAAAGTTTAAAGACTCTCAGGAGGCTGTTACCTTTTTTTTTTTTTTTAATGGCAATAAAATATAAACTATCATCTTTGTTTCCTAGGGGAAGGGACATTTTAACACCAACAATGTAAGCAGGGTATAATCTCAGAATGAAGGATATTTTTTCCTAAGTAAGGACAATTGCCAGGCTTTTGCTAACATTTTTTTTTTTTAGTTTTAAAAACTGTATTCTGTATTTTAAGTGTTTTGAATATAGAAAATTACAACATAAAATTTTATTGCATGTTTTTACCTTATATGTAAATGCATCTTTGGTATGAAGTTGTCATTTTGGAGTATGGATTCAACAGCCCATCCCAACACTCAGTGCCTTCCACAGTGACCTGTGAAAATCCAGCCTCACATAGGTCTGTTGACGAAAGTGGGAGCAACACTGTAAATGCTAGCTGCTCTGTTTGGAACATTCTGGAAGAACACAGGCCTCATGCCTTTTCTCAAATTGCCTTCTGCCCAGGCACTGGGAAGTAAGTCAGGGGAGCAGGCCAGGTTTCAGGCTAGCAAAGGCTGCGGGCTCTCCTGCCTGGTGCCCACAGATGCCCAGGGCTGAGCGCTGGAGGCCTGCCTGGTCCCCTCACAGGGAGCCAGGGATGCGTCTGAGGTTCCTGGGGGCCAGTGAGCCCACTGTCTTCACACCCAGCCTATGTGCAGGTTAAGGGAAGCCCTGGTCTCAGACTCCAAGAGGAGAAATTGAGTGTCCTATTAGTGGCACGTTCACCGGCCAGTGTCACCCCACACTGGAGTGGTATGTGAGACGTGCCACACCACGGAGGGTCTGGAATGCTGGGCTGAGTGGTCGCACCTAACTGTGCGGGGGGGAAAGTCCGTGGGATGGCAGCTCTGGAGGTCACGGGAGGGGTGGGCGTGTCCAGAGGGAAGCAGGAGCTGGCAGTACCAGGAGCACCAGGGAACCATCCTGGTGGGTCAGGCGAGGTCAACCAGCCTGTGGGACCCTCTCCAAGGGGAGGGCCACTGGCATTTCATGCGCTGCACACGATGGTTAGCGGATTAAATAACGGGGAAAGAGGAGGATCATGAGGTTTCCTGGTATTTGGGGAGGAAACCACTCTTCTTTGGGAGCTTGCTGAATCTTGATATTTATGTATGTGATTGAAATATATTTGCCACTCCTTTGGTGAGAATCAAACTTAAATCTGATAGTAAATATCAATGATTAGAAGAAAGTTTTATCTCACCTAAGGACTAGTATGTTCTTTTGCACAGTGTGCAAACCGTGTAACAGTGCTGTAAGGTTTTTTTTTTAAAGCATTTAAAATCCCACCACTCCAGCACTTAACGTCTCCATAGTTTCGTCATGCCATTCATTTTCTTAGCTATGTCTCTATTGTCTGACATTAGAATGTTTCCAGTTTTTGTTATTTTCTTTGTGTTTAACCACTAGATTTCCCATGCTTTGTGTGTACAAAGTTTTTCTCTCCTTTTCCAATTATTTTCTCAGAATAAGTTCCTAAGAGTGGGATTACTGAGTCAAAGGACACCAGTATTTTTCTGGGTTTGAAATCTCTAATGCTTTCTAAAAAGGTTGTACCAGCTCTCCCTGCTGCCAGCCGCGTCTGAGCCTTCCCGTCTCAGAGCAGCCGTGCTGGCTTTCAGCATGGGTCTCACTTTAAACTTATTGATGTAATTCATTCTAATGGTGGCTTTTTTTTTAATGAATTTATGTGTCTCTGTCCACTCCGTTTCTGTGCTCAGAGCCCCCATACTTTCTCTCCGTGTCCCCATGCCGGCAGTGACTTGACTGCTGTCCACCCCTAGACATGAACCCGAATGAATGAATGATTGTTGGGGTTGGGTTCTTCCTTGTTTGTGTGGGAACTGCCTCAATAGATTTTCAGGGAAAGACAGTGGAAAGATGTTTAAACTATAAATAGATGTGGTGACACCTCTTATTTGGTCAAGGTGGTCCCAGTAATGAATGCAGACTCTGTGCTTCTGGGAGTATGTTTATGTCTCATTTGAACTCTAGAGGACATCAGAGTTAGAACATTGGTGCGTGATGTGTAATTTAAGTCAGAGATGAAAGAGTCTCCGTCAGAAACAACCCCTTCTTTCTAGGCGTCCCATAATTACCGAGGCAGAGAGGTCTCCAAGTAGAGGCAGGACTCCCGGTTGGAGAATGTCTGAGAGAAGCCTGAAGGCCAGCCCCTTTGTTCTTGCGTTGCCCTCCCTCCTAGTACCTAGAGAGTCGGCCTCAAGAGCGAAGAAGGGCAGAACAGCCTGGGACTAGCCCCAGACCCCTCCAGGGGCCTCTACTCTGAAGTCGTTCTTGTTGACAGCCGAAGCCCTGAGCTCTCTACCTCATTCTTTCCAGGCCAGCTCCGTCTCTCCTCTGTGGCCCACGTTCCCACGACAGTGTGGGCTGAGAGCTTACCCTGGTAACTGATGCTGCCTCTCTGACTCTGAGCCTTGGTGGGCCCCTGCCAACACTGCTTTTGACCCATCAGGGCACCCTCGCATCTAACCCGGCCTCAGCTCCTAGGACCCTGCCCCACAGCGGCCCGCTGTTGGCAGACTCACGGGCTGCCAATGCAGGAATACACGAACTCTGAGTTTCCCAGATTGTGGACATGTACTGCTCGTGGTCCTCGTGATTTTAGATGGCACGTAGAGAACCTCTCGTACTTTAATAGCTAAGTATTTCTCTTAATGTTATTAGCACATTAAATCCATGATTTCATTTAAAAATTAAGTAAAAAATAATATGGTGAGCCAGCAATTCCACTCCTGGGGATATACCCCCAAAGATTTGAAAACAGGTGTACAAACAAGAGCTTGAATGTGAATGTTCATAGCAGCACTATTGCCATAGCCGAAGGATGGAAACGACCCACATGTCCACCAGCTGATGAAGAGATGTAGGCATGTACCATTCTGCTTTGATAGGCTATTATTCCTTCGTAAAAAGAAATGAAGTCCTGACACGTGCTGCAGCAGGTCTGACCCTTGGAAACACTGTGCTACCTGCAAGAAGCCAGCCACGAAAGGCCACAGATTGTATGAGATGTTCTGAGTCAATAAATCCATAGGGACAGGAACTAGATTAGCGTCTGCCTAAGCTGGAGGGAGAGAGAAACGGGGAGTAAATGGACCCTGGATTGCCTTTTGGGTTGGTGAGAAGATAGCAGTGATGGTTGCACATGACCGTGAATGTACTGTCACTAAAGGTAAATTTTATGTTACGTAAAAAAATACATAGGTGCTACGTTGGCAAAAAATCCTGAAGGTGATGTGTAAATGAGTGAAGTTAAGATGACATTATAATAAGTAAAGCAAGCTAAGAAGTAGAGCTATGGGGACGCCTGAGTGGCACAGCGGTTAAGCGTCTGCCTTTGGCTCAGGGCGTGATCCCGGCGTTCTGGGATCAAGCCCCACATCAGGCTCCTCCGCTATGAGCCTGCTTCTTCCTCTCCCACTCCCCCTGCTTGTGTTCCCTCTCTCGCTGGCTGTCTCTATCTCTGTCGAATAAATAAAAATAAAATCTTTTTTAAAAAGTAGAGCTATGGATATGTCAGTTATATCTCAATTTAAAAAGGAAGGAAGGGAGAGAGAGAGAGCAAGCGAGCGAGCGAGAGAGCTTGAGCAAGTGCGCTATGGGCCTTCACCCTTCAGGGAGGTCCTGTTTCGTTCCTGAAATCTGCTTTGCTGGAGGGCAGTGTCTACGTGAGGACAGCCACTTTGCCTGCGCCATCTCAGGGCAGCCTTGTAGGAATACTCCTGTTGTGTCCATTTTACAGCCGGGGTCCCCAGGGCCACGGAACTGGTGAGTGGCAGGGCCAGGCTGGCTGGGCTGCCAGTCTTGGTGGTTTGCTGTCAGGCCAACTTTCGGGCAGGCTGACTTCCGGTCCTGCCTTTGATCTGAGCAGCTGCTCTTGGACTAGAGGAAGAGCCCTGGACATGGGGCCCTCTGTACCTGATTGGGAACCACCAATGCTATTATAGGCAAAATAAGCCCCGTTTAATGAGACCTGGGGTCCAGCTCTGCCTCTTACCATGTTTGCAACCTCAGGCAAGTTGCCTAACGTCTCTGACCCTCAATTTCCTCCTTTAGAATACGTATGTAATGGCATTTACTCACATGGAGGAGTGTACTTCTCCTGTTGTCATCATTACAATTTCTATTCTATAATCATTGGTGCAGCTACTTGCTCACTGTCTGACCCCTCCTCTCCGCAGGGAGCTGCACAGAAGCAGAGGCTGTATTGGTCGTGTTCCTTGCAGGATCCATAGCATCTGTTATCTCGATAAATACTTGTTGAATAAAAGAATAAATTACTGGGGCGCCTGGGTGGCTCAGTCATTAAGCGTCTGCCTTCAGCTCAGGGCGTGATCCCAGCGTTCTGGGATCGAGCCCCCACGTCAGGCTCCTCCGCTGGGAGCCTGCTTCTTCCTCTCCCACTCCCCCTGCTTGTATTCCCTCTCTCGCTGGCTGTCTCTGTCAAATAAATAAAATAAAACCTTAAAAAAAAAAAAAAGAATAAATTAGTGCCTGAGAAGCCCTTAGCACAACATTTGGCACATGGTAAATGCTAATAGATGTTAGATGTTGTCATTAGTGTGACAATTATCGTTGTTACTGTTCCAGATAATGTGTTAAAGGCTTTCACACAATAGCTCTGATTCTCAGAACAGCCTCGCAAGGTTGGAATTATGCTCCTCTTGCAAAAATGGAAGTTGAGGCTCAGATAAATGAACTAATTTGCCCCAGTCCCATGGAATTGCTGACGGCAAAGCTCATAACCTGTCACTGCCCTAAATTTCTCATCAGTAGCTATAAAGCCCCGAGTCCCTTCGTGCAACTGGGGACAGTGTACGTGGTATAAGAAATGATACCTTTTTGAGCACCCACGTCATAGAAATATAGCACATTTTGTGGGAGGCGGTACAGTGCTCACAGGCTGGGTGTATGAGAAGTTATGGTCGCCCCGAAGATAAGCAGGCTCCTGAGGCTGCCGCCCTCTCCGTGCAGCTGTGACTGCCCAGCTGCGACCCGCCAACCTGGTGCTCTCTGTGCCCAGCCAAGTAGTAAAGGAGTACGGGAGGGGGGATGCGGACGAGAGGGGGGCCTGGGGCTGTTCCGGGCTTGATCGTCAGGCCGGTGAGGGCGGGTGCGAGCGCATCTGGTTTTCCTCACCTTTGTACCTTCCGAGCTCCGCACAGAGCTTGGCAGAGGCAGCGCCCGGCAACTCTTGGCTGAATGAGCAACCGCACGCACGACTGATCGAATGGACGAGTGACCAGATGAACAAAGCTGCTGTCCTGCAGGCATTGTGTTGGCTTGCTTATAATACCTCATTTCGTGCTCAGAGTGGACGTATGAGGTGGGAACAAATGAGGAGATGAGGCCCAAGGGTTGAGGCTGCTTCTTCAGGGTCACCTCGTGGAGTGGGTGTTCACACTGTGTCCCCCAATGCTATTGGCTGCTCTGAAGAGTCGAGAGGCCTCTGCTGGCCACTGGAATCCCCTCCCCCTTAGCTCTGGCTGTGGTAGAGGCCAGAGGGCAGGCAGGAGCAGGGCATGAGTTGCTCTCCAGGCTTTCCTATTCATGTTCCTCCCTTGCCGTGGGTGTAAGAGGATGTGGGGGGCTGCAAGAGGGAGGGGACAGTGGGGTGGGGTGGAAGGTGCCACCTGGGTCTACCCACAGGGCTCCAAGGAAAGCGTCACTACCCCCATTTCCTAGAGGACTGGGCCTGCGAAGAGATTGTTTTCTCTGTGAATGTCGTTACCATCACCCCAGCCTTTACTGAGCAGTGACCTGATGCAGAAGGCTATGCACACCTCCACTCCTTCCATCTCCCCTCCACATGAGGGAGGCCTGCCACTAGCTGCCCCCTGCTGCAGAAGCTGAAACTGAGAATCAGATGGCAGAGGAACATCCTGAGGCCACTGGCAGCAAGTCGGTGGCAGAGTTGGCCCTCCCCGGAGACTTCCTGGCTCCAGAGCTCACACCCTAAATGGCACCAATGGGACCAGCTTCCCAGGCTGGCCTCCAGAGGACTGCTTAATCCCTGGAGCAGCTGCTGCTATGCTTTCAGGCCCAGCCCGGTCGCTGATTGACACTGGTGTCTTACTGTCGTCTTCAAGTGTCAATGCTGAGAAATCTCAGGAGCTGTGTCCTGAGGCCCCTGGCAGGGGAGGTGCCAACACCAGAGTGGGCACCTCTTACTAAAGAAATGTTGGCTTTGGGGGCCTCAGCCCAGCGCCATGGCTGAGCTGGGACCCATGAGCCAGTCGGAATGAGGTGTGGTGGGCCATAAATCAGATTTTCTGCCTGAGCTCCTGGTAATCCACTTGGAACTATATCCTGTTCTGGCCCAGAGATGTTTCCACACCCCAGAAGGACATCTGTCCCCTCTGAGGTCAGGGTCTATGACTCAGACTTCCAGGCAAGGACCACAGGACTCAGCTCCTGGTGTGAAACAAAACTGAGAGACTGAAAGGCAGTCCTGTGGTCCTCGTGTTGAACAGAGCACGGGTTGGGGCCAGCCAGACCTGGATTCAAATCTTGGCTTCTCCAGCTACTGGCCAAGAAACCTTTGGAAAGTCACCCTTACCTTCCTGAGCCTCAGTCTCCCCATCTGGATGATGGAGGTAGTGACGCTTTCCTTGGAGCCCTGTGGGTAGGTGAGCTGAGGAGAGGGTCTAAGGCCCGGAGCACAAGGCCTGGCTCGGGTTCAGCTCACAAGTGGCAGCGCTCCCACCCCAGCTCTACAGGCTTCGCGTAGTCCCGCGGTGTCCTGTGGGGCCAGGACGAGGAAGGGCAAGGCAAGGCCACACTGCAGGTGAGAGCCCAGACTCCAGGGTGACCTGAGGTGCAGTCTCAGTTCTGTCACACACTCGCCGTTTGGCTTCAGACAAACGGCTTAGCTTCTCTGAGCCTCACTTTCTCTTCTGTAAAATGAGGACCCCAAGAGATTGTGCAGTTGCAAGTCTCAGCCCAGAGCCTGGCGCACAGTAGGAACTCTATGACCGTGGTCATCATGCCCAGCACTGGCTTGCCTGAGGCTTCCCCTCTCCCCACCCCACTGCTGTCTTGTCCCAGGAGCCTATAATCCCTCCTCCCCAGGGTCCCGGTGTATGGACGCTGGGTCACCAGAGAGTCTTGCTGAGAGCAAGATCCAGGCCGGATCACTGTCAGGAAACTCTGGTCGGATGGGAAGAGCAGGACTTCGCCCAGAGCAGTGCCTGCTGCAGCCAGGAAATAGGACATTTGCAAGTTATTTTCCTTCACCGTTGCCCTGAGGTGACGCTCTTCCTCTTTAACAGAGATGAGGTTTTTCAACCTCTGAATAGACCTTGTTACTGTGTCCCTGGGGGTACCTCACCCTCCCAACCCACCCCTACCATGGTCAGCTCCACTCAGGGCAGCCCCCCGTCCATGGCCAAGTGCAAGCTTCTACTCTTTGGAGGCTTGGTGCTCAGCGCTTAGGGAGTCAGCAGGAAGCACCCTTCCCCACACCCCACACTGGACTTGACAGAAATGCCCCTGACTGTATGGCTGATTACCTGGGGCTTCTCCCCTGGGCCCACAGGGAGGCATCATCCTCAGAGCCCACCTTCAGCATCCAGAGCTGACCCGTCCCCGGGGGCGGCATCTGCAGGAGACGTTTCTGGGCTTTGCATGCTGCTGACGAGGAAGTGTGGCTAGAGCATGTGTATTCTGCCCACAGTGCATCCAGAAGTTGACGTCTGCTGCTGCCCTCAGTCTGTGATGGTGAAATGTGCTCATAAATCTGTGGAAAAAATGTGCATTGACCAAGTTTTACGGCATCCAAAATCATATGTCGTCTCTTTGGGTCTTTATACTTAAGTACCATAATTACTAGGGGAAAATATTTTTCTTCTTAAAAAAAAAAAATCAAAGCAATTGACAAATCACCAGATGTCCACTAACATTTCGTGAATAAACAGTCCGTCTGCCTTCGAGACGCTCCCCCTCCCACAGCGAAGCAGCTGGGCAGGCAAGCAGGTACCATACGTCATCGGAGTCATTTGGGGGAGCATCAGGTTCCATTGAAGCAGAGTGAAAGGGGTCCCTACAACTCACGGGGAGGGTCAGGGTCACTTTTCTGGGTTTGTTGTTGTTGCTGCTTTTGCTTTTTGCCTGGATCTTTGCAAGGTTTTTGTTGTTGTTTTGTTTTTTAATTCAAACATTCATCCTGGTTATGTCTAGGGTTGGGTCTCCTTCCTGGCCCCTGGCACACACTCCTTGGGAAGACCGCTGCCCTGGGTCAGCTGTCTGTTCTTAGGCCCCCACGTGCCCTTATATTCTTTCTTCCCTTGTCCTTTCCCTTGGCATTTGACGTTGCCAAACTGGCCCTCCACATCAGTGATGCAAGCTTCCCAAGTGTTCATTTTGCTCCTCGCTGCCTCTGCTGTTAATTTTTTTTTTTTTATTTCTTCTGTTGTGTTTCTTAGTTTCCTTTTCTTCTTTTCTCATCTCAGGCATCTCTCTGTCTAGCTCATTCTCATGTAGTTTCACTTCTGACACTTCTCTCCTGTCACCAAAGCCTTGTCTTCTTGTACTGTATTGAAAAGAAAAAGTGTCTTGAACCTTCTTTTGGATCCTGGAATAGACCGTTTGAGGACATGTGTTCTCATGGCTTGGCCCCTTCTTCATCCATTTCAGACTCCATAGTTCAGCAGTATTTTTCCATGTGCTTCCTTGTTGGATTTTCTTTCCTCTGACCGTATCCTTGAATAAGGTGAAATCTATTATATCTTCAGGGTTTATTGACAGGCATTTGGGGTTCCCTGTGGACACACTCCAGCTCTTTTCTGGGCGTCACAATCTGTAAGTAGAGGTGAGTAGATGGAGGGCAAAGAGCCATCCAGCATATGCCAGAGCCCTCAGACCAGCTTCTGCTGGGCAACGTACTGGTCATCCACCTGAGTTTTCTAGATCACAGATCCCTGAGTCTGTGAGTCTGGGGGTAGGTCCTAAGAGGTACAAATTGACAAGGTCTACATTTGTTCAATTTCTGTCCTCTCATCTGCCTATAGTATGTTTAGTGTCTTCCTGGGTCTTAGCAATAAGGCTGCCTGTCAGGCTTGGTGAGGTTGTTTTCATCTCTTTTTTTCTTTCTTTCTTTCTTTTTATTTTATTTTATTTTATTATATTTTACTTTAGAGAGAGCACGAGTAGGGGGAGAGGCAGAGGGAGAGGGAGAAGCAAACTCCCCACTGAGCAGGGAGCCCGTTGTGGGGCTCAATCCCAGGCCCCCGAGATCATGACCTGAGTCAAAGGCAGACGCTTAACCGACTGAGCCACCGAGGCGCCCCTCTTCTCTTTTTCTTTTTTTAAGATTTCATTTTTAATTAATCTCTACACCCAACATGTGGCTCAAACTCACGACCCCAAGATCAAGAGTTGCACACTCCACTGACTGAGCCAGCCAGGTGATCCCGTCTTTTTTTTTATTCACAAAAATTTTAGTGTTAGGTCAGGGGAGGCTCTGTGAGGAGCTGTCTAGTCTCTTCTGGAAGGTTTCCAGAAACAGGTATGTTCCCCCATCCGCTCTGGAAGTTGTTGGGTTTTTTTGCAAGTAACTTCAGCTACTATGCTAGCCCTTTTCATGTGCATGAACTCCTTTAGACTTCACCACAGCGTCGTGAGAAGGTTACAGGCACTGTCTCCATTTCCCAGGTGAAGAAAGCAGTTGAAGAACCCACCCAGGATCACAATGAACAAATAAGCGGCAGTGTCAGGATTTGAACACAGATGTCTGAGTTGGCTTTTTTTAAGATGTATTTATTTTGAGCAAGAGAGCCGGGGTGGGGGAAGGGGCAGAGGGACAGGGAGACAGAGTGTCAAGCAGACTCCTCACTGAGCATGGAACCTGACGTGGGGCGAGATTTCATGACCCTGAGATCATGACCTGAGCTGAAACCAAGAGTCAGATGCTTAACCCACTGTGTCACCCAAGCACCTCAGATGTCTCAGGTTTTTAGTATCATTTGTCTAGTGTATGTGTTGACCTGTAAGTATGGCATATAACATATAGGTGAAAGTATGGGCGCTAGAACCCGCCGACCTGGGCTCAGATCCCACCTCTGCCATGTATGTGCTGAGTGACCTCAGACAGGTTACTTAACATCTCTGGAGTTGAGAAAAGCAGCTAGGCAGGGGAAAGTAGAATGAACTCCTTGAGTATTAGACAGAATCAACCCATTTCTGTCTCTTACGCCACTGGTTCCTCCCGTGCCTCTCGTTGGCATCTAAGGATAATTCTCCAAAGTAAGTCTATACTAGAGTATTATTTCTTAGCAGTTCCACACCCTTAATTATTTGTGTAATTAATGACTCTGTTGAATGCCTCTCCTGGCCTGTATACTTCATAGGGTCAGGGACCACACCTGTCTGGTTCTCCTCTGTACACCTGTGTCTAGAGTGGGGAGGCACTCAGCGATTGTTTGGAACACTAATGCTCTTTCACAAGGAAGTGGACATCACTGCGTGGGCTGGTCCCTAAGCACACTGCCCTGTACCTGTGGAGTTTCCTCTCCCCACAGTGACCCACCACCTTCCCTCCTGCCCCCTCCTGCTTCTGATTGGTCAGCAGACATACCGCCCTGCTGCTTGGCCTCTCTCTTCCCAGCAAAGCACCCTCTGATGACATAGCCAGGAGTGTCCTAATGGGACATTGGCCCAAAGCCTGTAGGAATGGCAATGAGCTGTGGAGAAGAGGAGGGGCCAGGACTGAGGTGGGTAGAACCAACTAGAGTAGAAGTCAGGGTCTCAAGGAGGTGACTGGGAGCCCAGAGTCAAGGGGATCAGGTTTCTTGAATCATTTCCTGACAGAATGGCATCTGGTGGGCAGCGCAAGGAGAGTGAGTGTGGGTGGCCTTCCAGTCTGCTACAGGACCCTCCCATCCCACCAGAAACACAAGCTCAGACCAGCACCGGCGTGAGTACTTCCAGGGCCCCCTGCTGGTGGGGCCAGTCTCATGCCCTGGTGACATCGGCAGCTCAGGTTTGGTGAGAGTAGCCCAGACTGCAGACTCAGACTCCTGCTTAGCGCTGGAATAGTCCTGGCTGCCCCCAGGGCTGGCGGGATATGATTGGGCTGGGGTCCTAGGGGACACAGTGTGACCTGGAGGACAGAACCCACAGAGATGGCCCCCACTGTGGAGCAAGAGAAGCCCTACTCCCTGAAAGCAGGTTTTCTAGGACAGTCCTATGGGGACTCACATCCTCTCATCTCTATCAAGAAAGAGAGCGATCAAAACACCTGAGCGTGAAAACCACAAATAAATTAGTAGTCAGATGCCTTCCTTCTTCCAAAGGGGCCCAAGGAGTCTTTCAGTATCTCATTTCTGCAAAATCAGAAAAGAATTTGCTTTACGAAAGTGAAAATCAGTTTGGATCTAGCTGACCCTCTGAAAGTCTGTTGCTTGTTTTCCGGGGAATGCAGAGATTGGTGATTGAGGTTTAGAATGTCGTGTCTTGTTACACAGTTTCCATTGAGTCATGACTAAATCTGACAGTTTCACCTTTGCCTCAGTTATTTTTTGTTACACTTAAAGACTAGGTAAAGTGTGGTCACAGATACGTGAGCACATTAGAGGAAGTGGAAAATACTTCGGTGGATGAAGCAGCCGCCCGTGAGCTCACTCTCTGGCTGGGATCCTGGCAGCCTCGGACGTCCAGGAAGCCTTTCTGTACACAGTAGCGAATCTCTGAGCCAGGGTTGGAAAGACAAGCTTGGGAGTGTTTTCCTTGGCACATGGGCAGCCTCAGTTCTACCCAATATGAGGCAGGTTTCCGAGGCTTTCACTGGGGGAATCATCTTGCGTTTCCTTTTGGTGACGTCAGCTACTCTGGAAGCCCATTGTAGCACTCAGAGAAACATGGGTATTTAGCCTAGAGATACGGGAACACAGGGCTGATCCTCACGGGGTGGCTGTGGAGTGGGGTGCCCGGTGGCCGAAGCCACGCTCTTCTACTGAGCAGTGGAATTTCAGTGCCAGACCAGAGAGTCAGGTACGTGCACATACAGACCCAATATCCAGTCCAGTCGTCCCCCAGACATCTTCTGAGCCCCTACTCTGTGCTAGGCTCCGTGCTGGCCCCTTGAGCTTGCAGAGCTGGGTAAGACAAGGAGTGTGTGATAAATGCTGTAGTGGCGGGAAGGGCAACCTGCTCCAGGAGGAGTCTGCTAGCAGCTGGAGGAGAAGGCCGAGTGGGCAAGGGGACGACGTGGATCCGCCAAGCTCAGAGGCTTGAGCAGAGGGCTCGAACCACAAGAGGCCCACACAGCTGGAGCATCACATGAGGAGGGAGCAGGAGAAGAGACCAGAAGTGCAGGTGGGGACAGAACCCACAAGGCCACTAACACTTGTCCTCTGGGGATGGAAAGTCTTCGGGTAATTTTAAGTTGGGGAAGGGCACAGTCTGATTAGGTTTTAGAAAGATCATCAGAGGTAGGGTAGATTGAAGGTGGAGACCGAAAGCAGAGAGAGGAGGCAGGAGGTAATGAAGTGTTAACAGCAGCCCGGAGACAAGATCAAAGGCAGTCTATAAAGATCGGTGGCCTTTAAATGAAAACCTGAAGACCAAGTCCTCGCCAGGAGCTACAAATGCTCGGAAAATCATGCTGTAAAATACTACCTCCCTCCTCCCTGCCCCAAAATGTGTTTGCTGCTCGAATATTTGAAATGAAGAGCGGAAAGATAGACCTTGCTATTTATATTTCTAAAAGTAGTACATATTCACAGCTAAAATCTTAAAAAATATAAAATTGTATAAAGCAGGAAATAACCCTATAATTCCATCCCTAAAGATGGCTACCATTAACAGCTGGGGCAGTAATCCTCTCTCCCTGCACCCCCTTTCATGTGCATGTGCCTGTATGTGTGAATCAATGTAGGTCTACAAAATCGTACCTGATTTTTTTCACTTAAAAACACATTATGGATATCTTTTCATGTTGGTTCTTAGAAATATATTTTATCCTTTTAATTAGCTGCATCATAATCCACTGCTTGGATAAAAAATCATTTCTCTAAAACATGCCATTTTTCACAATTATAAATGTCAAACAATGGTGTAATGAATATCCCTGTTTATTTTGCTAATTTGTAGCAATATTGCTGTAGAATACATTCTGGAAGTGGAATTGCTGGATCCTGGAAAACACAGCTTTGAAATTTTTGATAGGTACTGCCAAATTCTCCTTCTAAAAGTTTCTATCACTTTATACCACAGTCAGCCTTGTACAAGTGACTATTTCCATACACTCTTGTCAACACAAAGTATTATCAACCTTTTTGACCTTTGCCGGTATAAATAGCCAGAAAAAGAAAATCTTGTTTTAATTTGTTACTTTCTTGATTAGTAGTGAAGCTCAGCATCTTCAGCACCTTTACTGACCATCTTCTATAACATTATTTGCCTTTATTATAGGAGGTCTTTATATATCAGAACCAGTGATTGTGTTATAAACTGCAAATACCTTTCCCATTGCACGTTTGCCTTTCACCTTTAAGCGTGGCACTTTCTCTGACCATGCATAAGTGTTTCTGTTCAGATGGAGACCAGAGTATCAGCCTTTCCTGTCATGGCTTGAGTTTTGTGTTACACTTAAGCCTTTGTATATCCCGAGGTTACGAAAAGATTCTCCTGTATTTTATTCTAGCACGCTTCCTATCTAGATCTCAATCCCTAAATCATCTGCAATTTATTCTATTTTAAGGAGCGAAGTAGACATCCAGCTTTATATTTTCTTAAATGGATAATCATTTGTCCCAATGCCATTTATTGACGGACGCTATTGACTTAAAATCTACCTTTATCCTTCACTAGCTTTCTGTGTCTGTGTGTCTGTTGCTGGGCTCCCTACTCTCCACCATTGGTTTGTCTCATTTTGGACAGTGCACACTGCCTGATGACTAGGTTCATAGCACATTTTATAACAAGCCGCTTTTCTCATTCTTCATTTCAGAAATGTTCTATTTTCATGTATTTACTCTTCCAGGTGAACCTTGGAATCCATTTTGGGATCACATGAAGTTTATATATTAATTAGGCAATAATCGACATTCTCACAATGTTGAGTCTTCCCGTCTAAGAATATTACATATGTCCTCACTATTTGCATCTTCTTTTATATCCCTAAGATATTTTTATTTCGTGGGGTTTTATCTTAGTTATCAAAGTGTTACATTATCATTGTAACAAGGAAAATACAGAGAGTCATAGAGACAAAGTTCCTATTTGTATGAATTGTGCTCTTATTTCGGTGAAGTAGATTCTTCACAGGATTGATAAGCTCAAGAAATGTGCATATTTATGTTAATACGTGTTATGTAATTTTTCTATCAAATAGGTTTTATTTGTATAGATCTTACACATTTCTTTTTAAGTTTACTCCCAGGGGTTTTATAGTTCTGTTTTTAGTGTACAGGATCTCTTTTTTTTTTCCACTTTCTAGCTGATGATTTCTTTCTTTTTTTTTTTTTTTAAAGACTTAATTTATTTGAGAGAGAGAGAGAGAGTGTGCACGCGCAGGGTGGGAGGGGCAGAGGGAGAGGAAGAAGCAGACTCCCTACCGAGCAGGGAGCCCTGGCCCCATCAGGCTCGATCCCAGGACCCCGAGATCATGACCTGAGTGGAAGGCAGATGCTTAACCAACTGAGCCACCCAGGTGCCCCTAACTGATGATTTCTAGTATATAAGAATGCTATTGACTTATGTATAATTTCTTTGAACTTAATTCTGTTAGTACTAACAGTTTTTCAGTTGAGTGTCCTAGATTATCTGATTATATAACTAATATGATAACTGTGTCACCTGAAAATAATGGCAAAATTATAGGTGTCTTTAATATTTATAACACATTTCTGGGGCGCCTGGGTGGCTTAGTTGGTTGAGTGTCCGACTCTTGATTTTGGCTCAGGTTGTGGTATTGGGGTCCTGGGATAGGGGCTCGTCAGGCTCCATGCTCAGCATGGCGTCTGCTTGTCCCTCTTCCTCTGCTTTTCCCCCCATTCATCTGTGCTCTCTCTCCTCTCTCTCTCAAATGAATAAATTAAATCTTAAAAAAATATATTTATAACACATATCTTTGTCTTGTCTTGTCTCATCTCACTGGCTCATATGTCCAGAATAGTGTTAAATGATCGCAGGATGACTCATTCTTATTAGCAGCATTTCATATTAGGAACATTATTTAATATTTAATATTTTCATATAAGAGCATTGTTTTTATTTTCCTAACGTGCATTCTTTATCACATTAAGGAAGTCTGTTCCTAGCTCAGTGCTTTACCAGGGATGGATATTAAAATTATCAATGGCTTTTTAGCATCTCTCCAGATCATCACACTCTTGTAATAAACCTATTTCCTATATTATTCTTTAATATACTACTAACTGCTAATATTATTTTAAAATACTGATGAATTTTGTTTGCCAGTGTTTTGTTTGGAATCTGTGCATCTTCATTTATTAGTGAGGTTGGTCACTTTTTTAAAAAATATTTTTAAAGATTTATTTATTTATTTTAGAGAGAGCAAGAGTGCAGGTAGGAGGGGCAGCAAGAGGGAGAGCAAATCTTAAGCGGACTCCACGCCCAGAGTGAAGCCCAACTTGGGGCTTGATTTCATGACCCTGAGCTCATGACCGGAGCTGAAACCAAGAGTCAGACGCTTAACCGATTGAGCCACCCAGGTGCCCTTGGGCTCTTTTTGATGCCATTTCTATCAGGTTTTGGTAATGATTATGCTAGAGTCATAAAAAGAACTACAGATATTTCCGATTTTCTCTATGCTCTGGAACAGTTTAAATAACATCAGTTGTTCTTTCAAAGTTTTATAGATGGGCTCCATAAAGCCATTTGGATATTTAATTAGAATATTTTCTCAGTATTATTAATATTTTTTCTTTATTGATAATTGAAGGTGTTTGCCTCTTCTCGAAACAATTTGGGAAGGTAGATTTTCCTAGTAAGCACCCCTTTCATCTAGATTTTCAAATATGTTGCTGTAAAAATGATACATACTCCTATTTTAATATCTCCTCCATATTTGGAATCATATTCTGTGTCTCATCCCTAACATTATACATCTGTGTTTTCTTTCTTTCTTTTGTTTTTCCTCCATCATATGTACCAAAGGATTGTCAACTTTGACTTTTTCAGAGAACCAACTTTGAGCTTTATTTATCACCCTGCAGGCCTTACTTTTTTTAAATCATTATTTCTGCTTTTGTATTTTTAATTGTTTTTCTCCTACTTCCTTTTGCTGTGTTTTGTTCTTTTCCTCGTTCACTGTGATAAGTTCATTTCTTTTTTTAACTTTCTTAATTATTAATATAAGCATTTGTGGCTATGGATTTTTCTCTGAATAGAATTTTGTAGCTTTGACTGTATCCTGTATGTAGTTTGTGATTTTAACTTTCATTTCTTCTTTCATCTCTGAATTATTTGGAGTGTTTTTTTCTTACCCAAATGATTCATTTTTAAAATTTGTTTTTACCCCCAGGGCAGGGGAAGGAATGGAATTGCTCTATCCTTATCAGAACCACATGGATTATGAGTATGGGAGGTACAGTTTCCCCCAAAGGAAAAGTCAGGGCTGTTCCCAAAAGGATTGGGGTGGATATTAGGCAGACATAGATGCCAGTTTCTTCTCCACTGCCGATAGAATTGTTGAAGGAGTCAGTGAGACAGTATGTGTAATTTACTTAGCACCGTGTCCAGCACAAAACAAGCCAAATAATAATAACCAGATTAATATGTTCTCACACCCTTTCTTACGCTGATCAGAATACTGGCATTTGCTCTACGGTCCCATAGCTCCCTAGAGAACATTAGCAAACAGTAGGTTACCCCTCTGCATCTGAGGATTACCAGGTAATCCCTATGGCATGAGAGGATCTGTGATTATGTCCTCATTTCACCTCGGGGAGCCAGGAGGAGATTTGGCTCCCCTGGACCCCAGGATTCTGTGCAGGCTGCAGGACCTTGCCCACGTGCCTTTGTGATTCATTAGCCTCAACACCAAGAAATAAACGAGGCCATGTGCTCATCTAAGAAACATGGTCTCTGACCACCTGACATGTGACTGCCCGGGTCAGCCTGCTTTCTGCAGACCTGGGAGACATGGGTCTCAATGTCAGGGAGCTTCCAACACATTTCATATAAGGACTATTCTTTAAGGGAGGATTTGTCCTGAAGTCTGTGTTTTGCATGATTGATATTATTTGGTGGGCACCAAGTAAAAGTCACAGTCTTCTGCACCTGACAGGGAGCCCGAGCTGTCTGCTGACCTCTCCTGCAGGAGATGGAATTGCTTTGTGCTCTCTTAAAAAAAAAAAAAAAAAAAAAAAAAAAAAAAAAAAAAAACCCTAATGAGCTGCTGCTTTGTTATTTCATTTGGAATTTATCAAGACAGTTTATGTGATCAAACCACACAAGTATAGTTCTGGGTGCCAGCAGTCCTCATTTCTGAAGTCTGAAAATGATCTTTTCAAGGCAGAGCAGGAGAACATGGGAAAAAGTCGTCCGTCTCAAATTTTAAAGGCAAGGGAGAGACAAAAAGGAAAGTGTCGGAGCTGTGGCATATTTTTATGCTGTGGAGGGTTTTTTCCCCTCAACACAGCAGAATTTTCCTTATTAAATAGATAGCTGTGTGAGAAAAACCAAAACCAGCCTTGGGATGGAAGTGAGGCGGGTGGCGATGGGAGAAACAAGAGAGCAGTGAGTTGCTGGGCTGTGGCGAAGCCCGGGTGCCAGCCGCGGCTCTGCTCCGGGAGGTGGGGTGCCCAGCTTCAGGCGGGCTCTGCGCCACGGACCATGGGTGTCCCTCAGCTTAAGAGAAGATGTCTGTTCAGGAGAGCACCTCCTTTGTCAGCCTGGCGCTCCCTCCTCGGGGCCAGGGCGCCTTGTGGACACCCCTGGTGGGGGGCCTGCATTCACTGGCAGGAAGAAGGTTTGGCCACATGCCCCTGAGGGCATCCAGAGCAGAGCCAGCTGAGGGCTGCCCGCGGCTGGCCCCAGGGCTGTCTGCCCCACCGTGGCAGTCTGGTTGGCACTGGGATCGCAGCCACAGAGTGTCACCAAGCCCTGGGTGGGGCATGGAAGGAGGAGGCAGAGCAGAAGTAGGTTCTGGGTAGCTGTCCATCTCACAGGAGGTCCAGTTGGCAGGTGGGCGAGGCAGGGGGCAGATGCCAGCAGCCAGAAGCATCCTCTGGGAGTGGGGGCGGGCCACAGCATGGGCGGCTAGGACTCTCATCCCTGTGCCAGCCGATGACTCCCAGTCCCCAGCCCTGAGCATGGCTCTCTGTTCCAATATTTTGGAGTTAGACAGGCCTGAATTCAAATCTTGATTCCCCCGCTTGCAAGCTGTATGACCTTAGACAAGTCACTTTTCCCCTCTGTAAAGTGGGAGAGTGAGAGTACCTTCAGTGCCGGTCGCTGTGAGGGTGTGGTGGTTCAGGCAAGGCCAGCCTTTCCTGTCGCAGACTGTGGCTGTTACTCGTACCGTTGTTTCCTGCAATGCATCTGCACCTCCCAGTCTAGCCTTGGGCTCTGGCACTGCTCAGCCCTGTGGCAGCCAGGGCCAGTGGCTGGTCCAATTACTGTCCATCTTAACAAGGCCATTAATACAGGCTCATCTGCTGCAGTAACTGTATAAATAGGACAGGAGCTGAGACATCTCAGCTGTGCCGTCCCAATCCAGACGGAATCTCCCAGCACTGGCCTGTCTGAGGTGGGTGGCCGCCACGTGGTCGGCATCTGGGCGCCATCCATGGTTATGGCAAACCCAGATGGGTGCATCTGTCCCATGGGCGTCCCGATGTTCCTCCAAGCGGGGCCTGACCATGGAGGCAGGGTCAGCTCAGCTTCTTGGGCACCTCAGTGGTCCAAGCCCCCGTCCAGGAGACTCCTCATGACCACCTTCATTACCCCCAGTCACAGTCAAGAAACTGAGGCCACCCAGCTGGCAAGTGGCAAGGCTGGGGTTCCAAGTCCCACACTCTCCCACTGGCACCTCTGCTGCCTGTCATGTGGCAGAGCTGGCAGGGCCTTCAGGCCTGGGTGGGCCCAGTGACGATGGGACCTGGGATAGATATGCCATGATGAGTGTCAGGGAAGCGGTGGGGAGGAGATGGAAGAAGTGGCCGGGAGAGGTAGCCGGAGTATAGTTGTGAGCCTTCTTGGGGAGTGTTGACCCCACAGGGGAAAGTAGGCAGGGAGAGCCATAGCCTGGGTACCTCCGGGTCCAGCTCTGCCCCCATCCTGCCTCACTGGCTGCCGGACACCAGAAGATCTGACTGGGGTAAACGAAGGCCTGACAATACGGCAGGACAAACCTGAGTTCAAATCCTGCCTCGGCCATTTCCCAGCTCTGTGGCCTCAGATAGGTGAAGCAGCTCTCTCAGCTTCAGTTTCTTTTTCTGTAAAAATGGAGATAAAAACTCTCTGGCAGCTGTGTTATTGTTATGATCCCATGATCTGGGCGAAGCTCTTAGCTTAGGACCCGGCTCGTCGTAAGTGCTCGGTTTTGTTATTATTATTTATTTAAGTATTAAATTAATGTTTTTAAATATTAAATTTTAGGGTGAAGGAGGTGAGAGATACAAATGTCCAGTTATGGAATGAATAAGTCACGGGAATAAAAGGCAGAGCATGAGGAATATAGTCAATGACATAGTAATAGCACTGTGTGCTGACGGACGGCAGCCTCGCTTGTGGGCAGAGCGTAATGTATAAACTTGTGAGTCACTGTGTTGTACACCTGAAACTAATGCAACATTGTGTGTCCACTACACTTCAAATAAAAAAAGTAATTAAAAAGAGACAAAATAAGTACTGAATTTTAAATACATTTATGAAAATATTATTTCTTTATTTTACTATTGTTGTCACTTGACTCTCGGTGTCTCTATCTTCAGCTACAAAACGAGGCTAGTAGTGTACTTGGGAAGGTTATTATGTGGCTTACATAAAGTCTGCCTTTATTCATGCACTTCATTCAGCTAATGTTTACCAAGCAGCTCCTGCGTGCTCTCTTCCAGCTGCTGGGGATCGAGCTCTGGAACAAGACCCACTTCCTGCTCTGATGAGTTTTAAGTCTGATGGGGGAATCAGACGTTAAATACATGAATGATACAAATAAGTATCAGATTGCACTTGTGGTGAGCGCTAACTGTACGTGGGGCCTTAGCACGGCGCTGGCACAGGACAAGTGGGAGGTGACTCTGCTTATGATTTCATTACGGTTTAGGCTTTTAAATATTTCCAGTTATGGGCTAATAACGCCGCTGAAAAGATTTCCCTGGATTTGCACAGTATTAACTGTAAAAGATTTGCTGCCTTTGGGGCAGTTTTTGTTTGGGGACTGAAAGGATGTTTAGATGGATTTTCTGTCCAGGCATTGCCAAGGCACAATGTCTGCCCAGGTTGCTGGGGACAGGCCTTTTGGGGGAGACCCCCCCAGTCCTCAGCATGTCACAGTGTTGGCCTGTACTCTCAGGTCCTGGGGGGGTAGACAGGTGTCGGAGTCTTTTGTGGAGGGGGGGAATTAGCTCTTATGGAGTAGTGAGTTCCCTGTGCCCCCCGGGGTGCAAGCGGGCACCAGGGGCTAGAAATGATGTGCCATCCTTTAGAAGGAGAGCATCTCCTGGCCTCCCTTTGCATAACCAAGGACCTGAGAAGAAGCAGAGCGGCCAGCTTCAGCCCTCGCAGGGCAGCACAGAGCAAGCCTTCCATGCTGAGGGTGTTATTTGAGAAAAGCTGATTCCCCATGTGTTTCTGAGGGCTAGTGAGTAGGTCAGAACACAGGCTCTGGAGCCAGACGGACCTGGGCTCCAATCCCACCCACCCACTGTGAGGCTTAGACAGGTTTCTTAATCTCTCTGAGCTTTCGTTTTTTCCTCCACCCTCAGGGGTTGATGGCAGGGTCACATGGGTTAAGAGGTACGTTCCCAGCTGGTGTGGAGCTTCTGGAAGCCTCCGTTCTCCACCCCCCCTTCCCTTACCTGCTCCCCAGCATCTCTGCTTCTGGATGAGCCTTCATTCTGCCACTCAGTCACCTGGGTTCAAGCCTGCACAGAGTTTGCAGCTAGAACAGGGGTGCCACGTGTCCCCTCGTCCGTCACCTCATGCTCAGCACCAGAGGATACTTTTTGTTGTGGTTGAAGCAGTAATGGGATTTTCAGGATTGCCTCTGCTGAATCCTTGGAGAAGTAACTAGACTACGCTTTTAAGGAGGGAGAGGAAAAACAAGATCCAAAGAGAGAATCCATCTGTGGATTTCAACCTACCCAACTTGGAGCTTCCGTACAAGGGAAATTATTTCTAATTATTAAAATTTTGGAAACATGGTGACACTAGAAAGAAAGGAAGTAGAAATGGCTCCAGTTAGAAGTGCTAGCATATGTTTCTGTGATTTAATGGTTTCCCATAACAATGTGTAGCTATTTTTAAAGCAGACAAATGACTCATGGTATCCAGCACCAGCGGTCCACTGTGATGGCAGGAAGTTTGTGCTCTGGGGAAGCAGGGTTGGGTTCGACTCCCACCTCCATCATTTCCCAGCTGTGTGGCCTGGAGAAAGTTATGCATCCCCTCTGCATTTCCTTTTCCTCCTCTACAAAATGGGTTGTTGTAAGGATTAATAAGATAATGCACATACGAGTCAGTGTAGTGCTTGTCCATCCATGCAAAAAAAAACCCACAATTTTTATATTAAATACCTAGTTAACTAGATTTGTCATAATTCTTAGTAGTTATTTAATAGTAAACTTTTAAGGCTATAAATTTTCCTCTGAGTACCACTTTGGTCAAATCTCATACATTTTGACATATAGTGTTCTTACTGACATTATGTTCAAATAGTTTTTTGTTTTGTATTTTTTGCTTTTTCTTTGACCTGAAAGTGGCTTATGAGAGAGAGAGAGTGTGTGTGTGTGTGTGTGTGTGTGTGTGTGTGTGTTTTCTAATCAGTTAGAATTCTTTCTATATTTATTGTTAAATCCTAGATGTAATGTGGTAAGGTCAAAGAATGTGGGTAATACAGCATTTACTTTTTGGAACTTACTGAGCATTTCTTTATAGTCTAATATATAACCAATTTTTGTAAGTATTCCATGGGTATTTGAAAAGAATGATACTTTTATTTATATAACACCAATCTTGTTAACTTCATTACTCAATATTCACATATGCACAGATGTGTACATATATCTGCATATGCGTGTGTATTTTTGTAGGTCTACACACATGCACACAGTGACATGCATGTGAGCATGCACATGTGCGCACGCGCACACACACACACACACACACACATATTCTGGAAGAGACATGCCAAAGGTTCCTTCTATGATTGTGGCTTTGTTGAACTCACTTCATTTCCAGCAGTTTTTTGCTTTATATATTTTGATGCAGTGTTGCTTTGTGCATAGAAATTTGCAGTCATTAGATCTTCTCAGTCAACTGTGCTTTTCGTTAATATCTGTCCTCCTCTTTCCCTTGTCCAGTGTTTTCTGTCTGGAATTCTGCTTTATATTCCTACTCCTGCTCAGCCCACCAGGATCATAGGTGTAGTGGCAGTGCTTATGGCAGGCTGCTGGGACGACATCCCATCTGTTGTCCACGCACGCCTCCAGAGAGCCTGGGGTGTGGATCGTGCTGTACAGCCAGTCCTCCTCTCCCATCGCTGGCCGAATCCCAGCTGGGGTGATGCCAGGAGGCTGTGCTGAGGCTCACACTGGCCTACCATAGCCATGTTTTCATATCACACGTTATTTTCTTACTAAGTACCCTCAAGAAAATTCTCTATCTAGCCTTAGTTCTTTGTACCAAGGACTGTTGCTTTTTTTATTTCTTCTTTTGTCTCTTAGTTAATTTATGATTTTGGGGTGTGCCTGTAGATAGAAAAATAGACACATAGCTAAGTAAACAAATAAAAAACCGAATTCAGTCCAAATGGGCGTTGTCCTGGATATGACACTTTAGATCTATCCAACACCATCGGTTCGTGAAAAATACAGGTATCTGTCCCTTTCATGGCCTGTTACTTTCCAGTTGGGTTATAGGAAAAAATTCTTGTGGCTGGAGAGTGTATGAACTAGATATGCTAAAATCTTGCCAGCATTCATTTTGGTTGTCACTCGGATGCTTGATTGCAGTGGAGCAGTCTGTGTGAGAAAGTAGTAGTCACGATTGGAAGTGAAGTCAGAATAGTGTCTCGGTTTTCTGTAAGTCACCCTTTACACCTTCGAGCACAGCAGTGCTGTTTTGTGCTATTTTGTTCTGATTCATGATGAGTGCCCACCATTACTAAATATCTTCTTTAATTTTAGGGATCTATCTTCTGGATTTAATCTACATTGATTCTGCATATCCTGCCTCGGGCAGCATCATGGAAAACGAACAAAGATCCAATCAGATGAACAATATTCTCCGAATAATCGCTGATTTACAAGTTTCCTGCAGCTACGGTTAGTACCCCTGGTTGCTGGCACTGTGAAATCTTACATCACGGAAATTTGGATTCAGCACCTTATCAGTGAGAAAGCTCTAGAAAACTCTACAAAGCTCTTCATTTTAATATCTTGAGCATCTACCGTGTGCTGGACCCTTTACCCACAGGCTTGATCCTCAAAGACTGTGAAAACTAGTTGTTCCCATCTCTGTGTTACAGACAGGACACTGAGGCTGAAAATAGTTCAGTTTCTTGTCTGACATCACGCATCTGGGGATGCGGAGCCAGGTCTTTCTGGCTCCCAGGGCATTCATCCACGAAGAGCTTTGTGGGCAGCCCCTGGGCAGCTGTCCTCCAAGAAGATTCAGGAACCCATGTTCCTTCACGTTGTGGCTCCGCTGTGTCCCATGGCCTCAGGGTCCTCTAATGAACTCGGTATCCATCGGCAGATGCAAGAGGACAGAGAATCATACAAGAATAGGTTTTATGGACTAGATTTGTACATGGTGCTCATTTCTGCTGGAGAGGCTAGGACATGTAGTCTAGCTGTGGGCCTAGAAGAAAAAGGGAGCTGACTTGGTAGAAACTGGCTAGGCTCTGCCACACATGACCAGATCCAAAGTATGACCAGTTGTCAGAGATGAAGTTGAGGAAGAGAGAAGTCAGAACGCTGGGTGGGCCATCCATGCAGTTGCTGATTTCACCCAGGATGACGGTGGACTCTAGGGTGTGGAATGCAGCTGTGAGCCAGGTGTCCCGGTCCTCCAGGAAGCGGCAAGAATGACCAGGGTGCCGGCCGGGAGGAGTCAGCAATGAAGAAGGGAATGGGTGACAGAGCTGAAGGAATGTGCCTCTGTGGAGCAGGGTTTTCACAGCGGCTGGAGGAATAAAAGTGTGGAAGCAGCATAGGGGGTCAGGACGGAAACCAACCCCCACCTACAGTACACAGGGCGTGAGAAAACTAACAGCCTCCATTTGGGAAGGCCACAGGGAAGCCAGGGTGGGGTTCTGTGGGGTGGGCTTGTAGAAGCAAATCCCTCCCGCCCCAAACCCTTCCATGGGCACTTCCAGATCAGCTGGCCTGACCAGAGGAGCTGCGAGGGGTCCAGACTCCCCGTGCAGTCCTCCCCTGCCCAGGCTCTTTCCCTTCACAAGTACATCAGCACTTGCTCTCCGCTGGCCTGCGGGGTGATTACACACATGGCGTTGGGGTCGGACGGACTCAGGCTCCAGTCTCAGCTCTGCCTGCTGAAAAGTCACTTCCTCTTCTCTAAGTGTGAGTTTTTCTCATTGGTAGAAATGGGGACACAACGTGTACAGAGCCCTTAGCACATTCCAGCATTTCATTAGAGCTCAGTAAATCCTTGTACAACTGTCACCCTCATTCATCTGCATCTTCTCAGACGTTATCAGCTTCGTGAAGTAGGTGTCATTATCCCCGGAACAAGTACAGTGAGGGTCTAGAGAAGTAGAATGACCTGTTCCAAATCTTGCAGTTAAGGGGCAGAGCCATCAGGAGTGCCTCGCAGCACCTGGACACACGTCCCCAAGAGTGAGGGGCCCTCCCCACCCCCTTTCAGCTCCTCTTCACAGCCTCCTTTACTGCCTTCACCTCTTCCCTCAACTTGTTCTGTCCCACCCCTTGAGGAATGGCAGAGAGGACCATAGAGGATTTTCGACCCCCTTGGAGTGCAGTGACCGTGAAAGTCTGTGGAGGGCATCTGGGAAAGAGATGGGCTGCAATGTGGCAGAGTTGTCCGTTGACGGGGACGAAACCTGGCTCTGCCACTTCTCAATGATGTGATCTTTTCCAGTTGCCATAGTTTCTTTCTCTGTGTAACAGGCATATTATTTCCCCCAAATGAGGCAGTGTGACAGTTAAAGCAGATGCCTTCTAGAAACCATCTGGTGCATAGCCTGGCACAGAACAGGTGCGCAGGAATCTAGGCCCCTCCCACACTTCCCAGGATGGAGTAACTCCAGCCCATGGGCCAGACTCTCATGCTGTGCTCGGACCTGGGTTGGACCTCTGCACCAGGCTGGATGGGGTTTGTTCATTCATCTCGCATTCTTGTCATGCAGGGGGTGGGAGGCTTGCCCAGTTGCCCCAGCGGAACCTGTTTTAGGTCACAGACACCCAGCTCTGGTCTGTTCTGGAGGCCTTTCTCTCCCCAGCTAAGGAATGGTGGTGACTTCAGGGTATGTGGTCTGTGGCCCAGCCATTTGGTGGGGGGGCACTCCTTGAGGGCAGATTGCATCAGTGATTCCTACACTTCTCATTCGGGGACGGGGAGACACTGAAGCCTGTGGGTTCTGTCCATGTTTTGCAGATCACCTCACAACCCTGCCCCATGTGCAGAAGTACCTGAAGTCCGTACGCTACATCGAAGAGCTCCAGAAGTTTGTGGAAGATGACAACTACAAGTGAGTGCCCGCTCTCTCGCCTGGCCCTTTGGGACCAGTGAGCTGCCACCTGCAGGGCTTGCAAAAGGTCACCGCAGCAGCACCCGTAAATCAGCACACACGGGCGCAAGCATGTAATGTGACCTCTGGCCCCAGATGCACAGGCCCCATAGATCTGAGGAGATTGTTCTGTCAGCTTCTCGGCCTGGCTCTCCCACATTGCATGGGTAGCATGAACCGGATTCCACGGCTCTGCGTGGTACCCGCTTTGTGCTCCGGGTCGTCACATGTGACTCCCCCTCCCCCCACAGCGCTGGGTGGCAGGACAGTGCTGTAGCCATGCCTCCAGGCTGACAGAGTTCTCCAAGAGCCTGTTTCGTGGACGAGGCAGCTCCCTGTGGCCCCAGCTTTCTGCAGGACTCTTGCCATCTGGCACTGGCTGACGCCCCATCTCCATCCCATGCAGCCCTTCAGAGTAGACTCGGTTCCCACGAAGAACCCTGTGGGCCCTTTGTCCTCATCTTCCACTCACCCTGCTCTGGCTTTCAGTGGGCTCTTCATTTGTGGCACCTGGGAATTTATCCAGCATGTCTATGTATTTAGAGGGAGAAGGAGGATTTTTCAGATCAACTCTGTCTGCCACATTGATTGGACATTCTCTTGGCTCATTTTGAGCTTGAGGCCAACTAAGAGTCTCAGTGCTTTTCGTTTGACCGGATATATCAAGGCAGATCTCAGCCATCTAGTAACTGATCGTTTACCCCTAAATGTCAACTTTACATGTGTTCTTTCGAATCTCATCTTAATTGCCTGCTTCAGGTGTCATGTTCCTTTGAATCCCATTATCCAATATATATATGTATTTTATCTCCTCCAGCTTTGTATACCAGTTTGATTACTTGGTCTTCATCAAAATCACTGAAAATGGTAGGGAACTCTGGCCATTAGAGACACCCCCAGTCACTCCTGATGTGCTCACTAGGACCTTGGGGATGGCAGTTGAAACAGCTCCACATCTGGCCATGTCTACAGTAGTCGTTCTCTGCCCTGTGAATCAGAGTCACCTGGGAAGCTTTATCACCGTCCATATGTTTGTGGTGGAGCCTGGAAATTTGTGTTTTTCAAAGCTCCCTGGATGGTTCTAATAATTAGCCATTTTAGGGAACACAGACATAATGTCTTTAGTTGTTATTGTATGATATTTTGTTAGAGCAGAGTATTATATGAAATTGTGATCTATTACATAATAGTAACAATAACAGATGAAGGCCAGAGATTACCATTAAAATTATGTTTGCCACAAATTAAGCTCATTTTACTTACAAAGCATTTCCTGTTCCTGAAAAGAGTACCCCGGAGTGTGAAATTATTCCCACTTAGGTTCTGGGATAATATTTTCCATTCATGTGCCGGTAGTACAATTAAAGAGACAGCAGTTTTTCATTAACACTAATATCCTTTAAGGAGAAAAATGGTCTATAAATACTTCTGACCATGAGATAATCCTTGGACAAGCTGCAGGTTGTGAGTAATTACTGCTTCCATTCTGAAGGACATTGAACACCCCCTGTGCTTACTGCTAACCAGTCAGCCTGGATTTTACAAAGGCCTTTTGTTGTGGTCCAAGTGGGCAAAGCAAGGGAAGAAGCCTGTACTCTCTCCCCCAGGGCCCGGACCATGGATGGGGTCCCTCCCCAGGGAGGCCCTGGCTCTTAGGGACACAGGACATGCAGGGCTTGTGATTCTGCCGAGGAACCCACATTCCATGGCCCAACTCACGTCCCAAGACTTGTTCCCTACCCAAAAGGGCGCAGTGGCTTCGTTATTACCTGATGATGGAACATTTCTGACACCCTGCCCCCATCTGCTTGGGAGACACTGTGCCATGGACCCAAACAGTGCTTGTTTTTCTCCACTCTTTGTCCATTTTATCTTATTTAAGAAAAATTACCCAAATTCCTACCACTTAGAAAGCATGGCCTTTAGCATTAAGTGAACATAATTTTGGACATTTTTAATGCATAGGAAGTGCATAGAGACACAGAGAAGGATGGACAGATGGTTGGATGGAATGATAGAACTTATTAAAATCGGATCATGCTACACTTGCTATTTTTAATGGAAAGTATTTTAATTTAACCAGAAAAAGGAACTGAAATAAAATGTAAGGAATTGCTGCTCTTCAAGTAAATATTTCTTCAGCACAAGAGATATGATTTCCTAAAAGAGCCTTCTAAGATTACCAAGAGAGGTCAAGAAAAACATGAAGGGTTTGAGTCAGTGAGTCCTGTTTTAACTAGGTCTCCACTGTGCGCGGGGTCAGTTGACTGGTTATGAAAGATGAGAATGTCAGCCCTCTCCCCCGCCTTCTCCTCCCCTTCACCATCTTCCAATTTTTTGTTAGTCGTGTTATTATTACTACACAGTCCAAGTTTATAACGTATGCATTATGTTCGGGAACCATAATTCCTACTGGTTAGTGTTCTTAAACAGATTGAACTCTTACCACCTGTGTTCCTCCACAGCTTTTCCGTTCCTGGAGTCTTTATTTTAAGGACTCCCTTATTTAGCTGGATTTCCCCATGGGGCAGGTTTTTACAAGTCCTGCATGCTCTGATTTTCCTCGTGAAAACGTCCATGTGTGACGGGGCCTCGCCTCACAGGGCCGCGCACGTCTGTGCCTCTCCTGCGGCACTTACAGACCCCGCTCCCGTTGCCATCTGACACTAGATGCTGCTGTAGAGAAGTCTGAGCCACTCAGATCCTTTCCTCTTGTAAGTGACTTGCTTTATCTGCCTGGTGGGTGAAGGATTCCTTGGAGTTCAAAGGCACAACAGGAAGAATGGCTCAGAGTGGTGTGTTCTGTACCAAAGTTCCCTGCAACGTGGCATGCCCTTCATTTTGGAGGGACTCTTTGGGTTATCTCTGACTTCTTCTGTCCCATTTCTTGGCTTTCCTCTTTCAGGGGTTCCAGGCATCCATATGTTGGGTACTGTCTGCCTTCCATGTCCCCTAGCTTCTTCCTAGTGGCTGTAATCTCTGTCTTGGCCTCCCAGACACTCGGACGATCTGTCTCTACTTAGGTATTCATCTGATCTTTGGTCCGCTAGGACCCCAGTCTCCCTTTCCATCTTACTCCTTTGTGTCATTGTCTCATTTTTCAGTTCTTGCTTTATTCAACCCATGTTCCAAATAAGCTGTTCTCCTGCTCAAAGCACTTGGGGGGATTTTCTTGTGTCCCTTGGGGCTGCCTCCTGGGCTGAACGATCTGCACACTGCTCTATTCCTTTCTCTTTCCTTTTTTATTTGAGAGGATGTTTGCTAGGCTGCTGTACCATTTCTGTCTGTCTTGCTCCCATTTGAGAAGCTCCATCTGGATTGTCCATGGCTCCAATGGAGGGAGGCAGCATCTGACCCTGCTCCCGTGCTTGTGAGGTGGGCTGGCTTTCTCCTGTGCGCGGTGAGGTCAGGGCGCTTTGTCTTTCCCTTCTTCTGTAGCCTGGGGGAATGCAGGGCTCAGACTCCAAGGAGACAGGGAGCAAGCAGTGTGTTTTAGACACGCGGGCTCTGTTAAAAGGCCTGTATCAGGGTTTCCTCCACCTCATTGGGGGCTGTATCCCGTTCCAGAGAGGGGCACCCTCGTTTTCAAATCACCCCCTCAGGGAACCTTCATTTCTGTCAGAGTATCCACCATGCCGTCCACCCATTTCATCCATTTCTTGCCAACATGTGGTCCCACTCCAAAGAGGGAAGGGTAGGGACTCCTACTCAGACCTACCAAGAAGCCTCAGAGGGCAGGATAGGAGCCCTGCTGTGTCACACCTCTTGCTGTGACTCCACAATCCTTTTTCTTTCCTTGGCTGCAAGTTTCTGAAGTTCATGGCTTTAGTTCACGCCCCTCTCCTTGATGAGTTGCAGCCGGTAAGTTCTTCTACTCCTGGGCCTTTATAATTATTTGTTGGTTTTGTTGGGAGAGGGGGAATCTGGCATTGGCTTCACTCCATCATTTTCACCCAGAGGTTCTTAATCAGTGCTGCTAATAATAATAATAATGATAATGTTGAGGTGCCAGTCCTCATAACGTGTCCACTGCCTTGTGCCTCTCTGGGGCATCCGAGAAAGGGATGCAGTATAATAATTAAAAACCCTGATTTCAGGCCAGACAGTCCTGGGTTGATTGCCTGCCCTGCCACTTGCTAGCCTGTGAATTTGGGGAAGCTACTTAACCTTTATGCTGCTCAGTTTCCTCATCTGGTAGATGGGCACAATAAACGTCCCTAGTCCCCAGGCTTGTCTTGAGATCTGGGGCAGACCCCAAAGGGCTCCTGGGCTCCGAAACTCTAGCCCTTAGCAGCAGTCCTGTCTCCCGACTCCAAGCACACATGTGATCAGTCCCCCTCTGATACACCAGAGCCCCTCTGATCTCGTGAAAATCTTTGTTTCCAGACTGTCACTCAGAATTGAACCGGGAAGCAGCTCTCCGAGACTGGTCTCTTCCAAGGAAGATCTCGCAGGTACTGTAGCCACCTCGAGTGGGGACACACCCACTAATGGCCCAGGCATGGCTGCCAGGGCTGGCTCTGACTGTGGCATCAAGGGCACAGTTGAGTTGCAGGTTGGCAGACTCCACGATCCTAGCAGCCCTTGTACACCAGCCTTCTGGCCCCCTAATCCGTGGGGCCCCTGTGGGTCACCTCTGGGCTGGGGCTCCCTGAAAGAGCCTAGGACCCGACAACCCCAAGAGAGGCCAGATCATACCCTCAGGTTGGGAACATGCACAGGGTAGAGAAAACCCTAGGTTCTTCTCCGAGTCACCTGGGCCCTTAGCATTGGGCCGGATACCTGGGCTCGGGCTGATGTGCCCTGGAGGGGTGGGGTGCATGGGATGCCTGGAGACTTGGTGCCTCCAGACATGGAGGGTTCACCCTCCTGGAGCATCAGCTTTATTCACATATTTGGAACACAGTGTCCCTAGTGATTAAGGGATTCGGTACAGGGTTCCCATCCGAGGGTGCAGGATTCTAAAGCAATTGTTGAGGGCCATAGAAGGAATGGTAGGAAACACTAACGACTCAAGACTGTTTCTTCAGGAGGTAATGCCAAAATTCTGGAGCAGAGTGGGCTCAAATCAAAAAGCATTCTGCCCTTGAATCTCCTTCAGATTAGTCTGAGTAAGAGGCCTCTGCCGCCTTATCTGGTTAACGTGCCTTAACAGGATAAACCAAGTCTCTGGCCTTCCCCGTGTGCGAAGAAGTCCCCACAGTCAGGCTTGCTTTCTCCCCTCTGGACAGTGCCAGAGGATTCATCTCCTAGAGCCCCTTCCTGCTGCAGGCTTCCGTTACTTCTGCCCCTGCTGCGCTTGGCCCGTCCCCACTTCCCTCTCCCTGCATGCAGGAGCCACTGAGCAGGGAGAGACGGGAGGGCCTGCTGTGAGCCAGGCACTTAGAGTGAGCCAGGCACCCAAGGGGAATGAGGCGAAGACCTGCCCGCATGGAGCTTAGGCTTTAGCAGGGAGACAGGCAGCAGAGCCGTGAGGAGGGTGAGGCACAGTACAGGAAGAGAGATGGCAGAGGGAACGTCTTAGCCTTTCCTCGAGGGGCCAGCTCTGCCTCTGTCTAGCAACTCTCTCCATCCACAGGCCAAACTCAGGCCTCATCTCTGCCTGAGAGAAGCAAGGCCTCTGGAAAGTTCCCCAGCCAGGCCCCTTCCACATGCCTTGAATGCCTTTCCCTCGTGTTTCCGTGGTTGGCTCTTGCTCATCGTTCTAAACTTAGAGAGACTTTATTTCAGCTCTTTGTTTCTTGATGACATCCCCATTTGTAATTTTTCTCTTTGTCTGGTCACTGGGCCTCACTTAGTTCCTGTTAGGCTCATCCCGCTGGATGAGTCTCCAGCACCTGGCATAATGCTTGTGCTGTATGGATGCTCGAGCCTCCCCGGGTTCATGGATGAGTGGGTGAAAGGAAGGAAGGACCAGGCCGAGGCTCCAGATGGGCCTTTGGTGCACACTAGCCTGGAGCACAAGACGGGTCTTATTGCTGGAGCCTCATCCCTGAGCCTCAGAAAGCCTTCTCCTCCCCAGGGCCCTTCACACCCACCTGCAGCCCCAGCAGCATCATCTGCCAGCCTCACCTCCCGAGTCTCAGCCATTCGGCAAGCTCGCAGTCTGCTTATTATCAGGTCAGATGGCAGCAGAGGCCTCCCCTTCCCCTAGGCATCTATCTGGCCCAGATCGTCCCTTCACTTGACCAGCACCTGCCTCACTACCTTCTCCCTGAAGAAGAGACCAGGGCCCCACCTCTGCCCCCAGCCCAGTTCTCCACTAAGCACCACCAACTCCTCCTGCCAGGCCGGAGGTTGTGGGCCAGGACCCAAAGCTCAGAAACTAACACTGCTAATTGGGGGCCTCAAGAACTGACCTTCTCACTGAGCCCCGGGCAGGAAAGGAGGAGCTGTACTGACTTTTGACCCCTGCCTATGATGGAAACCAGAGCCTGGGAGCCAGGACCCAGCCCCTGGCCCAGCCTCCCCAGGGTCCACCAGACTTTGCTGTTTTAGCCACCGTCCCCTCCATCGGCTCTGTCATTTATTAGCTATGTGAGGCCAAAACCCAGCAAATTAACCAACTGCCAGCATCAGTCAGAAACCTGTCAGGAAAGAGAATTGCTCCCCCTACCACACCCTGGCTCATACGAAGAGACTTAAATGAAACTGAAATGGGAATGATATAAAGAATGGTGAGGCACCAGCACCTCTCGGCTGAGGGACCTGGGAAAGAAAAGGTCACCAGCTCCAGAGATTGCTGAGCTGAGGAGGACTCGGCTTCTGAGGGGGCAGACAGAACAGTCGACGTACCCGCCAAGTCTCAGTTTCTCCATCTGTAAAGTGGGCATCATAATGCCTCCCTCCCATGGTTGTTGTGGGGATTTATTGAGACCACGTGTGTGAAACAGTCCAGTGCCTGACACACAGAACTTTCTCATCAAGTGTAACTTCACTAGGATGATGTGATTGTCATCACTATGAGGATTGTGCCTGCGTCACTGAATCGGCCTTCAGCTTTTCGTGAAGCGTCGCTGCCTCAGGGGTGCTTTCCTCCCACTGGACCCCCACCCTCCTGGCCCAGGTCAGGCCCCTGTTACACCAGGGTTGGCAAACGGTGGTCCAGATCCAGCCCAGCCCTGGTTTTGTACCGGAGCACACCACACCCATCTGTTGACATATTGTCTGTGTCTGCTTTCCGTGCCAGTGGCAGAGTTGAGAGGTTGGGACAAAGACCCTATGGCCTCCAAAGCCTAAAATATTCACCATCTGGCTTTTTACAGAAACTCTGCCAACCCAGCGTTCTCCACTCTTGCAGAGCCGGTCTGTACTTCTCCATGGCTCTTCCCCCCCTCCGTGGGGATTCAAGTCTTATCTGTGCAGATTTGTTCCATGTCTGCCTCCCCCCCCACGCTGAAGGCCCCCCAACATAAGGACCCCATCTGGCATCCCCAGAGCCTGGCACACAGGGGCCCTGGGGAAATCGCCGCACTCGCCTGTCCTCGCCTCTTCAGCCCGGCCTCTGAGCTCCTGGCTGGACCCTTCAGGCCCTGGGCTCTGGAAGGCAGCTCCAGGGCTGCTGACTGCTGACTCCACACTCCCTTCTGAGGAAGTGCTGATGCGGCACTTTTCACACAGTGGTGTGAGCCCGGCTCACAGGAGTGTTTTCCACCAGTTTTCCAAAGCCCTGGCTCCGGCCCTGGAAGCAGGATGTTAAGGTTTTCATTGATCACCAGAGGGCCCGGGAGTGTCTGGAAGGCTTCCGACGCACTCAGTGGTCCTGGCTTCCCACCCGCAGCCTCGAAGCCTCTCCGAGGACAGAGAGGCGGGGGCTGCTGCAGCCTGGGGCTGCGGAGGGGTCCTGCGGAGGGCAGGACCAGAGGGGCAGCTCCCACGAGGCCTTCCGCCATCTGGCAATCAGACCAGGCTGCATGGCAGGAGCCCGACCGGCCCAGGGACAGGAATGTGCCTCTTGCAGTCCCAGGAATGGGAGGAACGCAGCCTCCCTCAGCTCCTTGGGATGGGGGTTTCAGCTACCTCTCCAGGCTCCCTTTCCAGCAGTCAGGCACCCACCCACACACCTGCCAAGGAGAGGGCCCGAGATGCCTTCGTTGGTTCGTGCACTCAGGACATCCAGACCGAGGGCTTACTGTGACGGGCCCTTGCAATGAGCCGGGTACCCAGTGGAGCAAGGCACCTGCCCGCATGGAGCTTGGCCTTTAGCAGGGAAACCGGCAGCAAGAGCTGTAAGGGGACAAGGAGATGTGGCACAGGAAGAAGCCAGAGGAGGCCAGCGTAAGACCAGGATGGTTGGTGGGCTCCCTGACCCTTCGGTGGGGCCCACTTCCGTCACCATCTCTCCTGCCTCAGGTGCTGAGACCTGCTGACCCAGCACTGGGAGCAGCTGGGACTTGGGTCTCTCAGAGGCCTTGGTTCACGTCAGTGTGGTCCCGGGCTGAGGCTATGCCCTTCTAGTCTGTGATGGCCCCTGCGCCCCACAGAGAGCTGCCCGCTCTCCACCCTGGGGAGTGGCCATGCTGGCAGCTCTGCACCAACAAATAGACTGTGAGAACGGAAATGGAGAAACCTTCTCAGTTTCTGGGCTATGGAAGAGAGAGGGCCAGGAATGCCACGTTTTCAATCCCCACCCCCCCATATGTAATGTTTCATTTATATAAATGAACTAATATTTTCCTGGAGAGCAAAAATCATAAAGAACGTTGACCCCCAGAGAGGGCAAGTGGTGTTTGTGTGTGCCTTGGAACCGATGAAGACATTTCCAGATTCTGTTAGCCCCACCTCCATGTGGCTGAACCAACTGACAGGTTTTCTCTCAAGAGTCCTTGGCAGCAAAGCAAGGCCATGGAAAATCTCAGCATGGGCCTCGGGTTTCTGTGCTCGTACCTTCAGACCTGCTCTCTACATACCTCTGTGTCTTCCTTGTCTTACTGCCTCTTGGGGAAAAGCCCTGCTTTGGAGTCAGGCAGACCTGAGTTCACGGCGTGGCTCCAGCACTTACCAGCTGTGGGACCTTGGGCCATGGCTTACTCCATCCGAGCCTCGGTGTTCTCATTGGTGACACGGCCATGGAATAAATACTTCACGTAGGCTTACTTCCCAGGGCTGAGGCTGTGCCGGGAAAGCTCTCAGCCCAGCGCCTGGCACATGCCCACCACTCAGGATCACTGGCTCATGGCCCATACAGGGCAGACTCCAATGCTGTCCTGATGGAGGGACAGCATGACACAGCTGTCAGAGCAGGGGACAGGGAGCTGGAGGGCCCTTCCCTCAAGTCCAGCTCACTACTCAGCAGCTGCGCTGGGTACCACCGCTGCACAACCAGCCACCCTGGACCCTAGTGGCTCAGAACCACCATTCTGTTACAGGCACGGGCTCTGTGGGTCAGGAGATCGAACAGGATACAGCCAGGGCGGCTTGTCTCTGCTTCACAGTATCTGGGGCCTTAGCCAGAAGGACTTGAAGGTTAAGAGGGACTCAGTGGCTAGGCGCTAGAATCATCTGGATGCACGTGGCACTGGCTGTTGACGGGGCCACAGCTGGGGCTGAACACATATGTACGCATGGCCTCCCATGTGGCCTGGGTTTCCTTACCGTATGGCAGCCTCACAGTTGTCAGCTCCTACATGGCAGCGTTC
Source organism: Ailuropoda melanoleuca (assembly GCF_002007445.2). Taxonomy (NCBI): domain Eukaryota; kingdom Metazoa; phylum Chordata; class Mammalia; order Carnivora; family Ursidae; genus Ailuropoda; species Ailuropoda melanoleuca. Next base: position 52,545,560 of record NC_048224.1, read on the forward strand.
CCCCAGAGCAAAGGTCCCAAGAGCAGGGTGGAAGCTGCGTCACTGCATCTGTGTGACCCCCTCAGAAGTCACGTGGCCTTGCTTTTGCCACACTCAGTTGGTCAAGGCAGTCACATAGGCTCACCCAGTTCCAAGGAGAGGGGACTCTGACCCAACCACTCAACGGGGGCAGTGTTGAGAATTTGTGGACGTGTTAAAACCACCACCAGCTGGTTCCGAGTAGGGAAACAGAGGCTCAGAGATGGTGGTGGTGGTGGAGGTGGCAGGGGTGGCAGCCACCAGCAGGCATTGAGCTCGTACTCGATGCCAGGCGCTGTCGTAAGTGCTTCCTGTGTGTTCACTCAGGACCCTCACACCTACCCTGTGAGGTGAGGGCTGATAGCTGTGTTCTGTAGGGGAAGGTACTGCGGCGCTGGCCCCCTCATCTCTCGTATGGAGGAAGGAGCAGAGCCAGCTGCTAAGCCCGGGGGTCTGGACTGGTTGCCCTTATCCCGTGCGTGGAACAAGCAGGAGGCACTTGAGGGTCCTAGAGCACCCTGGGCTCTGCCCCATTGCCCTTTGTGTCTATGCAGTACAGTAATAGGAAGTACAGTGTCTATGCAGTCATCGCTGCCCTGGATGACAACCTGAGCAGTTTCATGGGTTTTTCAGAGATCCCACAGGTTCCTTGAGCGGGGCATGTGTCAGTCCATTCTGGAACCACTGCAGCTCCTTCACAGAGTCTGTGCCCCCGGCCAGCTGCTTGCATCTCTGCAAGCCCTTAACTCCATGCCAGCTCTCCTCTCAAGGGGCCACTGTGGTCGGTGGGAGGCCACACCCTTCCTTGTCCTGACAGACCCACGAATGCAGCTAACCCTGGTGTGGCCACCACTGTCCTCTGGCTGGGGCTGTGTGGGCTCCCATGCCTGAGTAAGACACTAGGAGTCCCCTGGGTCTCCCAACTGCTGGGAACATGCTTCAGGCTCCCTAAGTGGCCTGTAGAGACCTCCCCCCCACTGTAGAGTAGTGAGCAGAAGAAGAGAACACTCTGGGTGGGGGTGGGTACTCCGCCTTCCATAGGCTCCTTCATTAGCTTTTCTAGATTCTCAGAATGGGTTAAGGGGCCCAGGTGAGGCGCTTGAGAGCCGAGAAGCCAGTGTCTGCTTCTTCGCTCTGCAAGTTCACATCTGCTCTGCTCCTCATCTCTCTTCTTAGTAGCCTGCTCCGTCAAGGTCAGGCAGAGGAACAGAGACACCACCCCTCTTCTGTCCCACTCTGCTGCCCCGCTGTGTCCCAGCTCCACACATGGCACCAGCGGCTTCCCCAGCCTTGCTTGCTCTGACTCTAGGGAGAAAGCATCTGGGCCTCACCACTGTTGAAGGGGGATCGGATGCCATTTCTCAAAAAGAAATGAACCGGGGCATTCTGAATGATGTGTGAGCCAGATCTTGGCTCACGGCGAGGACCCGTGAGAGCTGCATGGATGAGAAACAAAGAATGTGTGTGAATGTATCAGTGACCGGCTCCCAGGCTCGCCCATGAAACCTGGCCTGAAAGGCTTTCTCTGCACAGGGCCCCAAGTCCCTGAGTGCCAGAGGGCAGCCCCAGGGAGGGCCCCACTCTGGGAACGGGGCTCAAAGCACACACAGTAAAGAAGCCAGGAGACACCCCCTTCACCCCGTGCGCCACGTGCCCCGGTGACGCTGTCTGGAGCCTCAGATCCGGCCATGGTCACTCCCCTTCTCCAACACAGAGAGGCTCAGGAGGCCGAGGAGACTGGATGCCGAGCTCCCGGCAGCCCAGGCAGAGGCTGGACTGGAACTCGAGTCTTGTGACTCCGAGTCCCCTCACCACAGCTGCCTCCCATTAATTTCCAGTGTGCAAGACTTGGAAAGTAGCCTGCAAGCGGCTGCTGGCTGCCAGACTGCTTCAATCAGGCAGTGCCGACCCAGGGTAGGGATGGGGATGCTGCTGGAAACCCGTGGGAATGAGGCTCCCCATCGTCCTCTGCAGAGCCCTCCCCTCTGTAGCCAGAAGCCCATGCCTGGCCCCGGCTGTTTGTTTGGTGCACTCGGACTGGACAGCCCCCGCCTCCCTGAGCTGGTACTGGTGGGAGACTCTGGTCAACAGGAAATCCCATCTCATTCCTTAGTTACAAGTGGATGGGCCCCTGAAGGCAAGTGCAAGCCACTGGAGAGCGAGGGACTGGAGCGCCTGGCCCTGAGGACGGAGGTCATCGCCCTCTCAGAACTCAGGACGTGTGTGCCGGCAGCACTGGGCCTACATCTCAGTGGAAGCCCTACCATCGCTAATTTCACCCCTGGCAAAGGGCGAAGGTCAACAGTTCTTGCCTCCATTTCTCCGTTCTTCCGAGAGAAGCATCTGGTTGAGCAGAAGGCCATTTCTGGAGCGTTTCAGGCTTGTCTGCTGTGGTCACCATGGGTGGGCAGAGGAGGTCGCTGGCTCCTGGCACTGGCCAGCCGACTCAGGTGGCAGGCTAGGCCCTTCCAGATTGCTCTCCCTAGAGACTCGGACCCTGGGGAAGGAGACCATTGCTATGTGTTCCAGCCCCAAAGATGGGTGCTGCCTGCACAAGGTGCCTCTGAGGGGGAAGAAGTGACAGCTGAGGAGGGGGCTGCTGGCCAGGAAAACAGTGCGTCTCTTCTGAGGCCTTCCATTAGAATTACAAGTGAAGCCCAAGGTCATTCTCCTCATGCATCTAAAATGACGATTTTCTCAAGTATTTGTTCTGTTGACCCTGATTCTACACAAATTCCTTTTTAGCCTGTCTCTTCTTCTCGTCCCGCAAATGCTGGTTCAGTCCCAGGCCTCCCTCTCCTCACTGAGTTTACAACTCTGAATACTTTTGCCCTCTCCCGGGGCTCCACACACCCCTGTCTGGATGCATCTGTCCTCGGGGCCATCTGCCTCCTGAACACCGCACGCAGTGGCATCCAGACACCAGTCCCAATCTGAACTTCTCACCAGCCCCCCAAGCCTGCTTCCTAAGTGAATGGCACCAGCCTCCGCCGAGGCTGTCCTGAGTCCCCCTCCCACCACACCTCCTAGACACTTCTCATCCTCATTTCTCCTTCCCGGCCTGTCATTTTGGCCCCATCCATGTGCTTTTTTAGCCAGAATGAGCTTTCTAGAGTACGAATCGAGCACATCACCACTCCTCCTAAAAATCTCTACACCTTCCCCCGTTAAACTCCAGGCTCCCTACATGGCCCTGCAGCTCTGGTCTCCCCACCACCACCACCACCACACGCACAGCCTCCGCCCTCAGCTCTTCTGCCAGGGATCTCCCTGCAGTTTCTCTAGTAGCTTCTGTTGTCTGCCATCTCGGGCTTTTTGCTCTTCTGCTCCTTCTGTGTACGCCCCTGCATCAGCTGGAACTCTTGGGCCAGCCTGGATGTCAGACCCTCCGGCTCCTCTCTGACTTCCCGTGTTCTCAGGTGTACTGCTCATAGCGCCGATGCCACCGGCTGCTTTCCCTGGCAAGCTCCTTAACCCTCCGACCTCGGGTCCCACATCGTAGCATCGAGACGACAACCATGCCTGGGACACAGGGTGATTGCACCTGTGTAAAGCCTTCAGCACAGTTTCTGGCACCTGTAGATGTGCGGAGAAGGTCCGCTGTTACCATCACCACTGTCGTTATTGTCATGGTAGTCGTACTGTTGGTGTAGTTATTGCTGCTATCATACCTGCTCTTCTTCCAGTCAAACCGTGTATCCTATTGGTGCAGTTATTGCTCTTATCGTATCTATTACTTCTTTCCTCCTATCAAAGCATGTGTCCCTCCCGGGTGTAATTATCTGCATACTTGTCTTTCTCCCCCACTTGACTGTAAACCCCATGAAAGCAAAACATCAGCTCTCTGATCCAATGTGGCTGGCCAGCACCTGGCTCAGGGCTGGCTTAGGGTCAGGAAACATTTGCTGCAGGAAGGAGGGAGGGATGCTGTGTCATTTCCTCTTCGCAGGGAGGCTGCTGGCTCAGGCCACTGTTCCTGTTTTGCAGATGTAGAATGAGGCTCAGAGGTGCCAGGTGACTTGCCCAAGGTCACTCAGCCTGCACGCGGCAGATAACACTGGAGCCCACATCTGTCTGCCTCTGGATCCTGAGTTCTTAGGACCATTCATCATCCTGCCTCCCGCCCACTGCAAAGCCGTTATTAGAAGGCCTTGTGCTCTTTTCTCTTCCAATCAATGAGTGGTCTGTTGGGCAGCTTGTTGGTTTCTTGAGAGAAATGTAATGAAAACCAGATTTTTTTTTCAACATGATATCTCGTTCCCCACAGAGACTGTCAGTTCTCATATGTTCCAATAAAACTGCTAAAGAAACAGCCACTTAAAGAGCTTTAAAGATTATTCATGGAAAAATTATGCTGAGGAAAAATAGAGCAATCCTCTGAGATAGTCAAGCCACATGGTCAGTTTTTCCAGCTGTTCGTGCCATATCGGGCTGGGCAGCGGGGACCACACTCTGCAAAGCAAGGCCAGAGCCCCAGCTCATTATCACTGCCCCCACCCCTGCCCTTGCCCCAGGGGACACAGAGAAGCAAACTTGCCAGCTGCCCAGCTCAGAAACGGCCCCAGAAGCCACGTGTCCCTGGTGCTGTCACGTGGTGGCCACCCCAGGCTTAGTGGGGCAGGAATATGAGGCCTTTCAGTAGCAGAGAGCGTCACTTACTGGCAGAGAAGCCACCCCCGTCCCTAAGTCCCAACTGAATGGAAATTCTTCTGCTTAAGTGTCAGACCAGGCTATTGGTCAACAATGCAGGGGGGAGGAGTGGCCGAGACCCAGGGCACCCAGAGCACATCAGCTTGGACACTGGACCCAGGCAGATCACAGCCTCTACTGCTTGGGCCTCCCACCCTTCCCCTGAGCCGGGCGGAGGGCCATCTGAGGCCAGGCGTGCCTCCCAAGGCCGTGCAAAGCAGCAAGAAGAGGGAGGCGGATCTGGGCCTTGTCCTGGAGGGAGAATCAGGAGCTGAGTGGAAGAAACCAAGGGCGAGTCCGGAGGCGTGGGCAAGCCGGAACACGCGGATCAGAGCCGGGATGCGGGAAGCACCAGGAGACAGGTGAGAAAGGGAGAGAGCCGGAGTGAGTGGGACAGCCACGGAGGTTACCAGAAGAGCTTTGGAGAGTCCACCTCTCTGGGCATGGCACAGCACACACGGCCAGCTGAGGGACCTGATGTGCCTCGGATGTCCCTTTAACATGGCGACTGTAAAACTACCAGCTGCCTACGAGTCAATGAAATAGGATGTGCAAGTGTTGGGACAAGCCTGGCACGAAGCTGGTGCATCCTAGATGTTCATCCTCTCCACCTTCACCGACAGAGTAGCCGTCGGACTTACCCAACGCACGGTTCCCGGAGGAAGTGCCACCTGCTTCTGTCAGATCACCTCAGATGTGACACTGTTTCTTCTGCCTCAGGTTTTCACTAACGCCTGGCCTTTGAACTGCTAGACCTGCCCCCACCCCCTGCCCTGCCACCACCGGGTTAGCGGTGTACCCCTGGGTTGAAGTCTGGCACGTGGCAGGTGCGTAAGCCCTGGCTTTGCCACCTATGAACCGGGGCTGCTAGGAGAACCCCCCCAAATAGAGGGCAGCACGCCCCAGCAGCACAGTACCCGGTCTCCACACCAAACACTCAACCGTAATTCTCACCATTATTATTACTATGACAACACAAGGAGTGGAGTTCTAGTTCAAACCGCAGGGGGCGGAGCACTGCAAGTTGACCTTTACAAAATACTTTCTGAACCCATGGTGGGAGCCAGGGTGACTCAGGCAGTGTAATCCCGCGTCCATGCCACTGATAAACAAGGCGAATTCCACCCTCTGCATGGATTCATTTATTGAGCAATATGTGTGCAAAACACAAACGAAGCAGGATGTCTTCCATTCTTCCCTTTCCTCTCTAGAGCACCCACACGAGACATTTCCTCCAGGAGCTTGCTTGCTTTTGTTCCAACTTTTGAGCAGAATGTCTTCACTGGGGTGCGCGTGAGAATCACCTGGAGACCAATGACCAGACTCGCTTGAGGCCAGTGAAAACAACCTTCAGGATGGGCCCAAGAAACTCCATTTCTTTTTTTTTTTTCTTTTAAATTTTTTTTTTTTAAGATTTTGTTTATTCATTTGACAGAGAGAGAGACAGCCAGCGAGAGAGGGAACACAAGCAGGAGGAGTGGGAGAGGAAGAAGCAGGCTCCCAGCGGAAGAGCCTGACGTGGGGCTCGATCCCAGAACTCCAGGATCACGCCCTGAGTCGAAGGCAGACGCTTAACAGCTGAGCCACCCAGGCGCCCCGTAACTCCATCTCTCATACACTCTCCAAATGCCGCTGCTACATCCCCTGGTTAACAATTAGAGCTGATGACACGTGCAACGCCTTCCCAGGAAAATGCACACAGACACTCAGCTTAAGTACAATTTCAGTACCTACACCAACCCCTCAAAGGCCTTCCACTGGCCGTCTCTGGTTGGTGAAGAGGCCCCGCCTCTCTGGCTTCATTATCATGGATTGGTCTGTAAGAGCCTGTTTTCAAGACACTTTCTGCAGCCTCAGACAGCCTCGCTGTCTCCAGTTACCAGGCCAGGTCACCCAGGCAGCCTACCGAGAGGCAGTGTGGTGTGGTGGGGCCTCCTGGTCAGGTTCCTTGGGCTGCAAACAGCAGAAACGAGCCCTGGCTGCCTCAACCAAAAAGGGAACCATTGGCTTATGGGATCCAGGAAGGGCCGAGCAGCCAGGGAGGGAAGGACAGGAGGCACCGCCTGCAGGAATGAACCAAACAGGACTCCCTCCCACCTGGCTCTTTGCCTCTATGGGCCTCTCACCAAAGACCAGCTTCCTTTTCCACAAGCAGGGAGACACGGCATCAACAGTGTCTGGGCTTTATTTCTCATCCACCAAAAAGTGAGTGTCCTCAAACATGTTCTAGGCTCGAATCTGAAAGTCCTGGGGAGGGTTGTCTGTCCCTATCCAGGGCCAGGAACAAGGCCACGTTGATCTGACATTGGCTTCCCACCCATCAAGGGTGGGAAGGGGGAATTCCTGGAGAAGGAGGTGGGTGGGTGGCCCCAGGTGTCTAGTCCATGGAGTCACAATGCCTAGACTTGAACCTGATTACATTGCCAACCAGCTCCTGACCTTGAAGCTTAAGCTCTCGAGCTGCTGCCTCCCCATTTGTGAGTTAAGGCTAAGAACCCAGACCTCAGAGGGGTGTTGTGTGGGTTAAGTGTGAAGGGACTGCAGGGCTGCAGCAGGGCACAGATGGCACAGCCCAGTGGGGTGATCGCAGGAGAGCTTCAGAAAGGGGCTATTTATAAAGACATGGGCAGGGTATAAGGAACCCCAAGGACAGCGCAGCACCCCGCGGCTGGAACAGGAGTGCAGGGAGGCAGCGGTCACAAAAACCAGAGTAGAGAGGGCTTGGGGAGACTGCTGCCTCTCAGGGGTGACCCCAAAGGAAAGTCTAGAGGAGATGATACCGCAGCCTCTCTCCTTCATCCCCAGTCTCTGGCCAGGGCTCCCCATAGACCTGACCCAACAAGGAGCCATAGCGCAGCTCCCAGTTCACGGCACAGGGTGGGAAAGGGTGCAGGACAAATCTGGAGGGCAAATGGAAGATGCCAGCACAGCCCCGGCACACCCCGACACCATGTGTTTTTAAAGTATTCTCATTTTAAATAATGAAATATTGAACACATAGAGAATACCCATTGTGCCCACCATCCATATTTAACACAAATTAACATTTTGCCATATTTGCTTTATATTTTTTAAGTAAAATAACATTACAGATAGAGCAAAGGTCCCTCTCACCCCACCCTTCCTTCCCTGTGGAGGCATCTACTCTCTTAGGACCAGTTTGTGTCATTCCTGTGCAGGCTTTTACATTTTACTGAATATATACTCGTGTACAAACAAATACTCTTGTCTCTTTTAAAATGTTTACAAAAATGGCATCGTGCCTCAATGTAAACACCCTTTTGTGCCTTACACTTTCCATTCAACATCTGCTTGCAGGATTTAATCTGTATTGATACCTGCAAATCCAGTTTCTTCACTGTTTTCTGCTCCGTAGATTTGTTGGATGAATAGACCCCAGCTCATTTATCCATTTCCCTCCTGAGGGTCATGTAGATTGTTTCCGCTTTTTTGCCGTTATACACAGTGCTACGTTGAACATCCTTGTACACGTGTGTCCTTGTGTATAAAGGCGGGAGTCTCCTGAGGGTTGATTCCTAGAATCGGAATCACCTCGCAGAGGCACGACATCTTCACCTTTACTCACTATTGCTAATTGCTTTCCAGATACTCCTATGAGCCCTGAACTAGCATTCCCATCCTCCCACATCCTAGCTGACACTTGATCTTGTCAGGCTAATTAATTTTTTATAATCTAATGAGGTTAAAGTGGGGTTTTTTTTTCTCCTTTTTAGTATGTAATTTGCATTCCCATTATCCCAGTAAGTTTAAGCACATTTCCTTGTAGTGATTGGTCATGTGGGGTTCCTCTTCTGTGAATTTCCCATTTGTGTCCTTTACCCGTTTTCTCTGTGTGGTTTGTCTCTCTCTTACTGATACTTGAAATTCTTTATCTCAACATGAATCCTTTGCTGGCGATGTGGGTGACAGATCTCTTCTCCCAGACCACAACTTGCCTTTTCACGTTTTTGCTGTCTTTTATTTGTTTGTTTTGGTGCAGAAATGTTTCATTGTAATGCAATCACACGTGTTCATTTTTTTAAGGTTTTATATATTTGAGAGAGAGCGCGTGCAAGCAGGGGTGGGGGAGAGGGAGAAGCAGGTTCCCGCTGAGCAGGGAGTCCAATGTGGGGCTCGATCCCAGGACCCTGAGATCATGATCTGAACTGAAGGCAGATGCTTAACAGACTGAGCCAGCCAAGTTCAATTTTTTTGTCCTTTAGGGTTTATGTTTTTTTGTTTCTTCCCCCAAGGTCATAAAGATTGCTTTATTTTTTTCCCCAGTAGTTTCACATTTTTGCTTTTCACATTCATGATGTGAATCCACTTGTGTGATATAAGGTGGGAGGACTCTTAATTTCATCTTTCTCCACATGGAGCCCAGTGGTTCTAGCACCATATACTGAAAAGACCCTCCCTTCCCCACTGACATGTAATGACACCACCATGATGAAGCAGCTCTGGGCTCTCGCTCCTGATTTACTGAACTGTTTCTCTGTCCCTGCCCCAGCACCAAACTGTGTGAATCACTATTGTTTTGTGTTTTGTTCTGATATCTGGTAGGGCAAGGCCTCTACTATATTTAAGAACCGTCTTGGCTACATCGTCGCTTTATTCTTCCAACAGGATTTTAAGATCAGCTCAAAGGGCCAGGTCAGGCGGTGTTTGAACACCATGCCACTGGCAGTTTCAAGCAAGGAAATGGCATGCCCAGCTTCTCATTTTTTCAGAAAGCTGTACAGGGGTTGGATTTCAGAGGCTCAGACTGGAGGTAGAAGATAAAACGTGGGGACTCAGACCAAGCAGTGACATAAGTGATGGGTGCGAGGGGATGTACAAAATCTGGGGGGCCTTGGTGATTGTGTGTGGCAAGCGAAGAGGAGATAAGAGAAGAGGCAAGTCACAGTCCGGGAAAAGCCGAGACAACCCCACCTTCCAGGCCAGGTGGCTGAGTGTCCAGAGTTGGAAATACAGGAGGAGGTCCCAGGTTCAGCCTTCACTGAGCTGAACTTAGGAAACCTTTGGGAAGTTCAGATGCAAGTGTCCTGGGTATATTGGTCTCAGGTTCAGAAAAGTATACATTTCAGAGTCATCAGCATATCTGGTGAGTTCAAATCAAATCAAAATCAGGAGCCAAAGAGGGAAGCCTGTGTAGAAAACACCCAATGTGAGAGCTTGTTGGAGGATAAGGAGCTCGTGGATGAGACAGAGTGACGGTGATGAAGAGGCACAGGGAGAGGCAGGAGAGTGAGAACTCACGGACACCCAGGACGTCCAGTGTTTCGAGAGGGACTGGTCACCAGCACCGGATGCCGAAGGACAGCGGGTGTTGGTTAGTTTCACAAAAAGGAGGTCAATGGAAATGTCACTGGGTATGGAAACCAGATTTCAGTGACTTAGAGATGGGTGTGGGCGCAGAAGCAGAGCTACAAGGAGTACAGCCCTCTGAAGGTGCGACTGGCCGGGAGGAAGACCGGGCCAGGGGACCTTCGTTCACAGAGAAGGGGAGACGAGGGTGTGTTTATAGGCTGGGGAAGGGGCCACAGAGAGAAGGGGAGGTGATGGCGTGACTTCTGAGATGGAGCAGGTAGAACTAGGAGGGGACAAGTCCTGAGTCCCAGGCCCAGCAGGGAGGTGCGTGTGGATGGGGCCACTGGTGGCAGTCACAAGGCGGGACCCGATAGCCACAGCTTCCTCACGGAAGTGGAGAGTAACGTTGCTTGCAAGGGAGAGGTCTACAAGCTGTGCCCGGGGCTTAAGGACAGAGGGGTTGGTGGTGGGGTCGGGGGATCTGAAGGAGGTGTGTGTGCTGTGGGATGTAGACAGGAGGCAGGGGCAAGCTAACAGCGGGGAGCGGGACATCCACGCCCCAGATGATGTGCTTTCCCCTGCCTCCCGAACCTTGCGGAGAACCAGAAGGGAGCTAGACTTTCTGCAGCGACAGGCTGGGATCAGGGCTCATCTGTTAGACGTGAGAATGCGGATGAGCCAGGCACGCTGGAGGACAGGGAGCCCTTCGAGCCCTTGTGGGTCTGCAGCGTCTCGTGGAGGATCTGAGGATCTGGATGGGTGTCACAGGCCCTCCAGGAACGTTCCCCTCGTGGCTCGGCGGCAGCCCGTGGACTTGCTGTGTGTTTGATGTGTTCTGAAGGGAGCGGCCGGGCTCCTTTGCGGAAGCACCGGCTCCTGCTTCCGGCATCTGTCCTGGGTAGCTAAGGCTAGACTAGCATCTGGGTCCCTCCCGTCAAGACCTCCCTTCCAAGCCACAGAAATAAAAGGGTACAATAGTGGTCGGGACCACGCCCCTCAAACGATAGCCACGGACATGGCCACACAAAGGATTCTGCCTCAGTCTCTGCATTCGGCACCCAGTGCGGTTTGTGGCCCCAGCCCCCCGGCTCTCATGACCTCCCCTTGACCCCATGGCTAGGGCTGGGGACAACATGGTAATAATTATCAGAATCAAACAGGGGTGCCTGGGTGGCTCAGTCGGTTAAGTTTGCCTTCGGCTCGGCTCATGATCCCAGGGTCCTGGAATCGGGTGCCACATTGGGCTCCCTGCTTCTCCCCCTGCCTGCTGCTCCCCCCGCTTGTGCGCTTACTCCCTCTCTCTGATGAATAAATAAATAAAAATCTTTAAAAAAAAATCAGACAAGTAGGAGCGCTGTCTGTGAAACTCCATGTACGTGACCTCGTGACCTCCCAACCACCTGCAAGGTCAGCTGAGTTATTCCCACTTTTCGGACGAGGAAACCAAGGCTCAGGGATCAAGTTAAATAACCTGTCCACAGTCACCAGGCAGTAACTGATAGGCCTGGGGTCTCAACCTCTGCTCCCTAGCCATGCCCTACCTCGGTAAATCCACTGCCTCCCCTGAGAAGCCCTCCATCACCTTTGGTTGAGTGAGCAGAGAACAGAAAGTGGCTACAGGGGCACAGGGCACAGGCACTGGACTCGGACTCAGAAGATACACTGTTAAGTCTCAATGCGGTTACCCAGCTGGGTGGCCCTGGATAAGTGTCGCCATGGGGAAACCAGGCCGGGCTGCCAACCCCATGCCCGCCTCCCACCTCCATCTGCACATTCACCGTATTAGCCAGGGGCGCTGCCTGGTCAGGGGGTACCGTGCATAGCAGGATACCAGCCATCTTAACAGGTCAGAGGCTTGTTATCCTGCCAGTGAGGAGTCAGCGTCTCATGAGTAGAAAGCCATGAGGCTGCTGTGAACCTTGCCCTGCTTATGACCGCTGGGCCTGGTGCCTTGCCCGACCTGGGGCCACCTCCTCTGAGCCTCCCCAGCCCAGCCCCCACCGTCACTCTCTCTGCTCTGTTCTCAGGCCCCTCCGCTGGCTCCAGCTCAGCAAGGTTCAGCCGGCGACCCACCTGTCCTGATGCATCTGTTGCTGGCAGCCTCCCTACACCCCCTGTCCCGAGACACAGGAAGAGCCACAGCCTGGGAAACAAGTAGGTGACTGAGCAGCCCCCCCTCCCCCCCCTGCACCCGCCACGGGCTCCAGACTGGGCTGAGCATGGGGCATGGGCTTGCCCACTGGGGGGCTCTCTTATCCATCTGATGAGTGCTCTCAGTATCCCTGGCTGGTGCGCCCTCCTCAGGCCGGCACGGGCTCAGGAGGAGTTGGAGGGAGGGCGGCTGCAACAGCACAGCCTGGGAACCGGTGGTGGGTATCACTTGTTCGGGAGCCAACGGAGGGAAGCATGCAGGGAAGTGCAGGGAATCAATGGTGGGATTCCAGAAAGTTTACCCAAGCTCGGTTAGTGCCTCCTTATGGAAAACTCCAGAGTCCAGTGGACACTGTGACTGTCATCCAGGACATCACTGAGTGTCTCAAGGCACCTGCCAGTGTTGGGGCTCAGAGTCTCTGCTTGCCAGTTGTTTCAGAAAGCCTGCAGAGGTGGTGAACCTGCCGCTGGTTTGCCCGGCCTTACGGGACTGACAGCTGGGGGGCACGTGTGGACCTCATCATGGCCGGGCCAGCCATGCCTGTGTCCCCGGGGTGTGGGGCGCAGACTCTTGAACAGCTGGGTCCCTCCTTTTCTGTTCTTCCCTACCCTCCATCCCTCTCTCCCTTCCTTCCTTCCTTCCACCACTAAGACACGAGCCTCAGCCAGCTCACACTGGCCCTGGAGTCACTCACAGGCTGGAGAGGGAAAGGGTTGCTGTCTGAGTGTGTAGGGCTTGCTCTGTCACGTGCCTGTCAAGTGTTATGTCACTGAGCCCCTGCAGGCCTCCAAGGTAGGTGCTATATTAAATACATTGTAAGGAGTCCTGTGAGGTTCAATGGGGTGAAGTACCTTGCGTGGTGAGTAAGGTTGGAACAAGGATTTGGACCGGATGTGTGCCCCAGAACCAGGCGAGCTGCCCACAGGGTCATGCTGCCCCTTCCCTCGTGTTGCTCCATCGTCCACAAGCACTGTCCACTCACTTGAGCCTTGTCATCATCCTGAGAGATGCAGGGAGAGTATCGTTAGTCCCCATTTGACAGATGGAGAAACTGAGGCTCAGAGAGAGAATGTGACTTGCCCAAGGTCATGCCATGAGCTAGGGCAGAGCCCGGACTTGTCCCGTGGTTCTTCAGCTGTACCGTCTGCTCAGGAGCCCAGGGCAGGTGAACTCGCTGTTACCCACAGATAAGGAGCTTCGCCTTCTTTCTTCCTTTCCGTTTTCCAGTATGATGTGTCAGTTGAGTGTAGTTGAGAGTAAAAGTGCGACATTCCCATCGGAGAAAGCGAGGCACCTGCTGGACGACAGTGTCCTAGAGTCCCGCAGCCCCCGCAGGGGCCTCGCCCTCACCTCCTCCTCTGCCGTCACCAATGGACTCTCCCTAGGTAAGCGTCTCCGGCCTGCACACGACAGCGGGCGGGCCACAGTCCGGTGTGTGCTCCGTGTCTGTCTCTGTCACTGTGCAGCGCCCGGTGGCCCCCCACCCCCTGCAGAAGCGGCTCCCTACAGGCGTGGCCAGAGCCACAGAGGCCTCTGCTTCCTGGTCTCCAGGGCCTCACCAAGTGCCCCGAGCGTGGCAGGCAGGTGGAAGGAGCCGCCGGACGCATGCCTGAGACCTGCTGTCATTGGTTGGCAGCTGCCAAAGCCCGGCTGCTGCCCCCATGGGGCTTCTGTCCTGGGGGGCCACGAGCCCCAGGGTACAGAGCCAAGTAGGGAAAGCTGCCTGGGGACAGCAGCTGGGCGGGCCACCGGGTTCTTCCTGTGTACTTGTCTTCACACTGGAAAGCCAGAGTTAGGATGAAAAATTGATCTTCAGGGATAAAATTGCATGTGTGAGCTTCAGCCAGAAATGGTACTTATGTCCATGGAAGGAACAGAAACCGAATCGCTGAGGCCAGAATGGAGAGAGGTTGGAGTCAGAGCTGAGGACACTGTTGCGCTCTGGTCCCAGGCCCGTCCCCCTGCGGCGCCCAGGTCACCTGTCATTACTACCAACAGACAAGTACACTGTCCACTGACTGTGCCCGTTCAGTGTGCCTGTGCTTCCGTAGTCTATGTGTCTGTGTGTCTGTCTGCTTCCCTTAACAGGGAGCCCTCCCAGGGCTGGTGGTGGCTTAGACAGTTGCCTGGCCCGGGAGTTTGATCTGGTGAGGTCTGCAGGGTGGGGGTCCCCTGAGCCCCGGAAGGAAGTGGGAGGAAGGGGAAGGGTGGGAATCCCAGGTCCCACGTCCCTGCGAAATAAGGCCGGTCTCTGAGGCAGTATCACTAGGGGCAGCTGTCTCCCACCCCCAGAAAGGCTCGGACACGCAAGGTCTGTGTCTGCCTCCTGGCCTGGGACGAAGTCATCCTCATTGGACCCAGTCGGGTTTACAGTAGCTCAGGACAGTGCAGCCCATGGTTCATAGGTGTCAGTATGTTGGGGAGAATTCTGGGCTCCGTATGTCGGGAAAGGCTGGGTTGAGCCAGGTGAGGAGGTCTGTTCTCAGAGACTTGAGTAGGCTGATGGGCATTGTTGATCTCCAGACAGGCAGTAGAGGCTGCAGGTTCTCCCAGTCTGGCCATGGAACCCTTTTCCTGAAGTGTCCTGGAATGGGGTAGGGGTGGGGAGGAGGTTCCAGGGAACCAGTCTGAGAAACACCAGCCCCAGAGCCTTCAGCTGGCAGCAGCAGGACGGCTGTTTTACATCCAGGAAACATTCTGAGCTGTGCCTGAGCCCAGGCCTTGACTCAGAAAATGGAGTCAGGCACAACACCGTCCAGTATCCAGACAGGGGATCACCAGGCGGTTTGGTTCTCAGCTCCTCTTCTTGGGAAACTGAGGTGTTTTTTCTGTATGGACCTGAGAGCCCGGGAGCAAGCTGCCATGTGTGCGTGTGCCCCATTTGGAGCCCTCGCCACCCGGTGACTCCCGAGGGGCCTGAGACCTCCTTCCTCCCCCTCTCCCCCTGCCCAGGGTTGGTGCCAGCAGGCAGCCCCGGCAGAGTGCCAAAGGGAGGCACCTCCAAGGTCTGAGGGGGAGCACAAAGGACTTGGCAGNCTTCTTGGGAAACTGAGGTGTTTTTTCTGTATGGACCTGAGAGCCCGGGAGCAAGCTGCCATGTGTGCGTGTGCCCCATTTGGAGCCCTCGCCACCCGGTGACTCCCGAGGGGCCTGAGACCTCCTTCCTCCCCCTCTCCCCCTGCCCAGGGTTGGTGCCAGCAGGCAGCCCCGGCAGAGTGCCGAAGGGAGGCACCTCCAAGGTCTGGGGGAGCAGAAAGGACTTGGCAGCATGCAGTGACAGGTGTCCTTGTGGCCAGAGCCGGGCCTTGGAGGGCAGGTGTCCCAGTCCGCCCCAGAGGGCAACCGGGGAAGGTGGAGCTTCTCTCCTGTGTCTGCTGGCCTGGAAGGGCCACTTCCTCAAGGCTTCTGTCTCATGCCAGGCAGCTGCTGTGGCAGTCCTGGCCCTTGGGAGTAGAAGGGCTCATTTGGCCTCTGTCCTCACTAGGTGAGGCTTGCTCTAGCACTGGTTTCACTTGGGCCGGGAGGGAGGCAGTGGTAGGGCCAGGCCAGGCCACCACAGAGGCCAAGGGGCGCAGAGCCTGGTGGGCCAGTGCACAGGCAGCCGCAGCCTTCGGGGGGCAGTGGGAAAGGAATGGAGGACCTACCCGGGAGCAGGGGGAGGGGCGAGCTCTTTGGACCCTCCCAGGAGAGCGAGTCAGAAATAGCAGCAGCAAAACCCCGAGTCACACGGATGCCCACAGGGTCAGAAAGCTGTTTCTCTGGCACTTCTGCGGAGCTCAGGGGCCTGGGCCTGCTGACCCAGGAGAACAGACTCCTCTGGGTTGGCCCCTCTTCTGTGCGGAGCTCAGGGGCCTGGGCCTGCTGACCCAGGAGAACAGACTCCTCTGGGTTGGCCCCTCTTCTGTGAGGCTGCCACGCTTATTGATCTGTGTTCCTTTTCCAGGCAGTAGTGAGAGCTCAGAGTTTAGTGAAGAGATGTCTTCAGGGCTGGAAAGGTGAGTGTGGCCTCAGCTCAGCCTCCCTCCCAGGGTGGCGCTCAGGGCTCCGGGCAGGGACCAGCCCTACCCCCACCCCCACCGCCCCTCACTGGCCCAGCCTGGGGAGGCTGCTCTGTGGCTCCTCGGGTCAGCTCAGCCCAGGGGCAGGGCCCACTCGGAGTGGGGGGTGGAAGAGCAGGAGGGGTGTGGGATGGGGGTCCCGGCCCCATGCTCTGAGCAGCCCCACTCATCATCCGGTCCAGAGCTAGCCCAGGAGCCTGAGGCCAGCACCTCTTCCTCAGGCCGAGCTGCCGAGGAGACCTGCAAGCAGATTTGGTCTAACTTTAGGTTCTCGAAACCGGAAGCCTGAGCTGGGCCTGGTGTGGAGATGGGCACGTGGCTCCGCCTGGTGGGGTCTGAGAGTGTTACACCCGCACGGCCTCAAGCCTTGGGCTGACATGCAGCCTGCTGGGCACTGTGACAGTGAAGCGGATCACAGCCCGGGGTTTGGCTCCCTGTGGTGAGGCCTTCTGACCCCGGAACGGGGCCTCCTGCTCAGGAATCCACCCACTGCATCTGCTCCACGAGCTGATGCTTTCTTTGTGCCAGGCGCCCGGTGGGTTCTGGGAAGACAGACTGAGCGGGGAGCTCCCGTAGCTGCGGTGCCACCAAAGGTGAACAGGCATCCTGGCGACTTGAGGTGTGAAGGAAGGCAGACTGCTGCAGAGAGCAGATGTGCACTGCCCTTCGGAGTAGCCGCTCCAGCAGCGTGCAGGGCCGTGTGCACACCCAGTTACGCACACTGTACACACGCACACACATATGCACACAGTCTCCCACTTGCATGTGCACACATTTCCCAAGAAATGCCACATGTGTGCACAGTCGTGCACTCGTGTACGCACACATACGTGGGTACACATACACACGTGTACATTCACACACAGCTCACACACAGACACAGCTAACACTTGGACGTGCACACACACATGCTCTCACTTGCTCTCTCCGTCTCTCTTTCCCCCCCACTCCTCACTTCTCCTCTGGTGCTGAAGCCTCCTGTCTCATCAGTCCCCATAACCATAAAATGGCCAGAGAGGAGATGAATCCCCCCAGCAAGTCCTCACAGGGCAGAGGGACGTTAAGTGATAAGTCATAAGTGACCTTCGTTGAGCATTCCGTGTGTACCAGGCACTGTCTTGGCCTCACCGTATCCTGAAGCACTTCTGCACAGTGGCTACTCATAGTATCCCCATTTTACACCTGTGGACAGCAAGGGTCGGAGAGGTGAAGTGACTTGTCCTGCTTCACATTCCTCTGGTCGGGCAGAGCTGACCCAAATCCACATCTTCCTGACGCTGAGCCCACCTCTTCACCACTATGCTCCTGGCCTCATCCAGAGGGCCACTGTGACAGCTACAGGGACTGGCCCATGTCGATTGGTCAGTCTTTCTGTCTTTGTGAAAGCCCAGGTGGAGGGCTGGAAAGGGGAGGAACAACGCCCTGAGCCCTTAGAACCCGCTCCCTCTGTCCCTGCTGCAGGACTCCTGGAGGGATATTTGCTCTGTTCTTGCTTGGGTTGCTCAGGCCAGCGGGCCCCGCTGCCTGCACCGGGGCCAGCCCAGCAGTGGACATGAGAACTGGACAGGCTCTAGGGTGGGCTCCTAGGGAGATCCGGACAAAGGGCTTATAGGCAAGCCAGTGTCCCCTGGCCACAGGCCAGTGAGGGGACACTGAGTGGGAAACTTTTGCAGGCATGGTCTCAGGATCCAGACCTGAGCTTATTCACTGGTTCATTCATTCCCTCGTTCCCTCATTCATTCAATCAGTGGCTGTTTATTAAGCCACTGCGTCCTGCCAGACCCCACACTAGTCTCTGAGGGCAGCAAATACAGCTCCCGACGAGCACCTGTGACCCAGACCAGAGCCACCAGGGAGGAAGACAGTGAGAGGGTTCCCGCCCCCGTAGAGGATGCTGTGCTTAATCAGGAGCGAACCCTGTAAGATACACCATTCCTCTTTTCTCTCTTCCACTTAGAATTTGCCATTTGATTTACTATCCATTGGAATGTCCATAGTAGGTGCTTTTTGGGTGGGACTTCCCGCAAGAGCTTGTCTCCCAGCTGGCCCACCCATGCAGATGCCCAGCCCTGCCTCCAGCAGCCTGCAGGGAGAACATCCTGCTTCTCATTGTCTGGGGGCCTAGCTCTAGGATCCCAACCCGAGGAGGGGAGCAGGAGGCCACCTGCTTTGGAAGATGCCCGTGGGGCGAGGATGAGCCCTCTAGTCCTCTCTGAGACCCAAGCTGCACCTTGGCTTCCAGCTCCCATGGCCTGGCCTCCAGTCGGCATTTCCATCTTGCACTAGCCTCTTTCCATGTCTACCAGAAAGAATCCACTCCCTC
Source organism: Ailuropoda melanoleuca (assembly GCF_002007445.2). Classification (NCBI taxonomy): domain Eukaryota; kingdom Metazoa; phylum Chordata; class Mammalia; order Carnivora; family Ursidae; genus Ailuropoda; species Ailuropoda melanoleuca. The sequence continues at coordinate 52,564,110 of NC_048224.1, forward strand.
AAATGCATGTGAGCATTTGAGACTTTCCTGAAGAGCCCACAGGAGAGCTGGAGCGGAGGGTTTGCCTCCCGGTCTTTGAAAACCTTTGTTAAATGCCACTCTTTCCCACACAACTCAGGGACCACATTCACTGTGCCACCTGGGCCTCCCTGCCCCACCTTCACCCACACAGTGCTCAGCCCCACTGGGGCCTCCCTTCACGCCCAGGCCACTTTGCTCCTGCTCTACAAAGGGGAGGAGACTGTCTCTCTCTGGAAGCCAGGGCCACCCCGCCTGGGCCCAGAGGCCAGTGTCTGCCCTGAAAGAGCTTTCAGAATACTTTTCAGTAAAGCGGAGCTTCCCTTCTTGGAGACCCCGCCAGCTGGTCCTGACCGATGCTGGAAGAACACAGCCGTCTCTTTACCTTTCCACTTGCGCAGGCAGACGGTGACCTCAGAGCCACAGCCAATGGTGCAGCAGAGGGCTGCCCCCCCTCCCAGAGGAATGAGGTGTGAGAGAAGAAGAGGTCCTGGCTCCTCCAGTCCCCAGAGGCCAGGCTAGGGAAGGGGCAGTACCTTGCCCCACAGCCCTGAAGCTTAGGGGCCATAACCTTCAACTGACTTGTCCCCCAGGCCCTTGGACCTGGTAACAAGCTTGACCCAGGCCAGGAAGAGAAATGGAGCCAAATACTACCAGCATGAAGGACAGGGAGGTCCCAGGCCAGTGACACCTGCTACCAGCACACACCCCTCCAGTGGTCTGCAGGCACATCTTAATCACCCTTTATGCCACTGTGACCAGAGGGGCAGGAGGGTTCCCGTTGTCTGACAGAGTGTGGGGTCATTTGGCCTTGTCTTGGAAGTTTGCCTTCCCTGGGATCACACACAGGGACATTTCAGCCTGGCGGCCCAAAGGCAGTCCTTGAGTGGCAGCCAGAGCTCAGGTGGCTCCCAGTGCTCTCCTCAAGTGGCCAGCCTTAACAGGCGCCCATGATGGAGCCCACAGGAGTCCTCGGGACCTTTTGTGCTGCGCTCTGTGGGAGTGGGCCTGGCGGAGGGATGGCAGCCCCACTGACCCTGTGCTTGGAGGGACTGTGCATCGAGGGCTCGGGGCGGGGGCGGGGGGGGGGAGGGAAGTGGCCCTCCTGCTGCCGCTGTCATCCTGCTGTCCCTTCATCCATCTCAGCCTCAGCAAGGCCACAGGGCCTGTGGGTGGACGAGGAGCGGGAACAGACTAGCCGTGAGGTGGCCAGACCGGGGAGGAGTAGGTTGGCTGCTCTAAAGACCCTCCCCTGTCTTCAGGGCCCAGAATGAGGACAGAGTGGTGGTCCTGGGTCAGCGCCCTCCATAACCGGAGGCCAGAGTCACTGGGATGGGGCGGGGGGTGAGGGTGGGCCCCCTCCTCTCTTAAAACTCTACCTCATGTCCCAACCTGCCCCTTTCTCACCCCAGTGTCCTGGGTTGAGGACAAAGTGGAAGGAGGACCCCATATCGCACTGTGCTTTCCCAGGGAAAGAAGGCAGGTGGCCCTGAAAAGGCATTTTCAACATGTACTTAATTAACTGGAAAGTAGGACTGTAGACACTGCCCTCGGCTAGCCTCGAGCAAACCTCGGGCTTCTCGGAAATTCAAGAGGGAAGGGAGTATTTTAGTCAGGCCCATCAGCAAGAGCTGACAGGTGCTTCTTTTTATGCCTGATTCTCACTAAAGTGAGAATAAATATATTAGCCTAAGAGTTAATAATTTTAAATGAAGTTTTTAAAAATAGGAACAAAATGGATGATAGAGGTGAACATATATGTATGTTCAAAAATATGTAATGTCACTCATCTCGGTTCTCTCTGAGTTCTAGGGCCACTGAATGAATTTCTTTCCTTCGTTTTTTCCCCCTATATTCTCCAGATCTGCCACAATGGGTACATGTTTCTTATACACCCAGAAAAAAAAATAACATTAAAAAAAAGAGTTAATCAGAAACCTTTACTGATTGGTTTTCAAGAGGTAACACATGAAAGTATGTCACAGATTTGTCACAAAACCCTCGGCCATCCATCTTCTCTAGTCCGACATCAGCCACATGTGAGGAAGGGCACTCTCACATGAGACAGGCTGGAAGCACAGGTGGCGCAAAGACAAGGAGGCAGAGGGGTCCTTGGGGCATGGGAGAGGCCGTGTGACAACCCTCTCTGAAGCAGAGCTGTTTCTCCTTCCTTCCCAGAGAGGCGAGGGATACGGGAGCTAGTCGCAGCTCATGTTCGGGCTGGGAGATGGAACAAATCGATGATGCCAGGTCCACAGACGGTCTTAAAGTTGTGCAGCACTCCATGGGAGTGTCCAGCGCAGTGACCCGAGTCAAACTGTGGGGTCAGGGGTGGCTTCCGGTAGAGGCAATGGTTGAGCAGAAGCTCAGGGACATTGGTGAAGAGGACCGCAGCGGGCCCTCGAGAGGGGTCCTGGGATCTGGGGAGGCTGCGAGGCCTGAGTCGTGTGCCAGGATGAGAGGGGTGGCCTGGGGATGCTCCGTGTGGCTCTTCAGAGTCACGGCAGGAGAGGTGGACTCCGTGATGTGTCCTGGTCTCCGAAGCCCTTAGTGTGCCTCTGCATGGAAAGATCACAGTCTGGCTTCCTGATGCTGCCAGCAGCACTGGGAGGGGCCTGGGGTCAGGACGGCTTGCTCGCAGTGACCTTGGGCCTGTCTCTCAACCTCTGAGCCTCCGCTGTACAGCGAGGATGCTCCCAGAAAGTACTTAGCACGGAGGTGGAGCTGCTCCATTGGGAACTTTGACATTCTCACGAGTTTCCCTCAGTGGGTACGCCTTGCCAGCAAGCAGGGGACACACGGTCTCAGGCTGGGTGGGGTGAAGAGGAACATCCCCAAGTGGCAGTTCAGCCATCATGGGGCGGATGAGCTACCCCGAAGGCAAGTGTCCACCAGCCGTGGTTGGCCTCCAGGCTGATGCCGAACTGTGGGGAGGACCCGCCGAGGAGGCTGCTCAGGCCGTCGGCCCCGCGAGTGCCCTAGGGCGGCGAGGAGGTTGGGTGATGCAGTGTTTCCCGCGCGTGAGGTTTGCTTGTTCTTAGCCGGTGAGATCTTCCAACGTCCTTAGGGGGATCCCAGGAAAGGAGAGTCGTGGCCGCAGATTGCCAAGCCTGCTGCCCCCAAATCAGAGCTTTTAAAGACACGCGTCTCCTTTCCTGAGACCATCACGGGACTCTGGCAGATGGCCCAGGTTTGCCAGGGTGCAGAGGCACCTCCCGAGCCCCAAAGCGCAGCATCTCAAGAGAGGGAGGGGCTGTTCTGGAGGCAATCTGGGCGGTGAGGGGTCCCTTTAACTGAAGTTCCACATGAGAGCGGCTGTTTTCAGGGTGACTTTCACAGAGGGTCTCGCTGCCTTCCTCCCACTCCCGTGGCTGAGGTCCAGGAATCTCTCACCCACCCACCCCTCGGTCTGGCTCCCCAGCTCCATCTTGCTCTGTGCCTCCGTTCTACAGCTCTGTCTCCTGTGGCAGCCCAGTTGAACGGTGCGCCAAGCTTCCGAGGCGGGTTTCCCTCGAAGATGCCATCTCTTGCCTTGTTCAGCAACCGACACTGAAGTCTGGAAAATGAGGCTCCACCCAGGAGCTCAGGCTCCTCTGAGAGAGAACAGTGGACAGCAGTTCCCTGGGCCTTTTGCTTGACCTTGTCCTTGGTCCCTGACAGACAAGGGCGGGGCCCTGCCCTCTAGCTGCTGTGGCGTCACAGGTGGCTGAGGGATCTCAGCCCACAGCCTCTCTGTCCAATACCTACAACCCCTCAGAGTCAGGTCCTAGACAGTGGGCAGGATTTCTTTCCATCTTGAATCAGTCCTTCTCCCCATATATCTGCTGCACTCCCCCCTCTGCAGACCAGATTTCTAGGCTGCTGAGCTCACAGTGGGGAAGACGGACATATCACATCTTCCAAGTTTACATGTTATGCCCTCATCCAGCCACAGAGCCTGACTTCCCATCTTTCACATCTGGTTCTTAATTGCCATGAGAGAAAATCTGATTGACCTGGCTTGGATCAGGTGTTGTTCTATCCACTCAGCTAAACAGCAGTACAAATATGGCCCCTAGAGACCCACTCAGTAGATCAGGGACATTGCCCAGAGAGGAGTGAGTGAGTGACTTATAAGCAGTAAAAGTCCTTCAGCAAGTAGTGCTGGAAGGGCTGTCCCAGGGTCCAGCAGAGCTCAGAGTGGCAGCTTCCTGTCTGCAGATGAAGGTCAGTCTTCAAGAAGTGGCTGGGACCAAGCTCTGGCCTAATGGAATGGCTTCCCATTAAGGTTTTGCTGGTGCAGGTGGACACTGTTGATGGACAGCATTTTCTGGGCCCTTCCACAGGCACACTCCTACCTCAAGGGGCTCTGTGCACTTGAGATAGAGGAATGGAGTGGAGGATCCTACTTCTGCTAAGACAGGATTACTGAGACCCCAATGTAATTACTACCCAAGACTTCTCCCTATTCCCCAACCTCCTAAACCAGCAGCGGGGACTCGGGCTTTATGAACTTTTATCCCCATGATACTACCTAATGTGTACCTAGAAAACTATTGAGGGGAAGATGCCTTTCAGACCTGCCTTGGCTAGTCTGAATTCTCATGATGCTGTTGGCCCAGGCAGGACCCTGGCTGCTTCCGCCTCAACAGCACTACCCACTCTTCGCTTCCTAGTGTTGTGACCTTGGGCAAGTTACTCCACCTCTGCAAGCCTCAGATTCCTCATCTATAAGGTGGCGATAAGAACAGTGCCTGCCTGGGGTGCCTGGGTGGCTCAGTCGGTTAAACGTCCAGCTCTTGATCTCAGCTCAGGTCTCGATCTCAGGGTTGTGAGTTCAAGCCTCACAGTGGGTTCCCTGCTGGGTGTGGAGCCCACTTAAAACAAACAAAACAAAAAGATAGTGCCTGCCTAACAGTATTCCTGATTTTCAGGACAGAAGATCTCAGTGTGATTAGACAAGAAAATAAATAAGTACTGCTTAGCACATTGCCTAGCACCCATCATCCCCACCACCACCCTATCACCCTCATTATCCTCATCATCACTGTCACGTCATCGTCCCCATCACCCCATCATCACCATCATCCCATCCTTATCATTCCCATCATCACCACCATCCCGTCCTTATCCTTCCCATCATCTCCATCACCCCATCCTTATCCTTCCCATCATCTCCATCACCACATCATCACCATCACCCTATCCTTTATCCTTCCCATCATCCCCATCACCACATTGTCACCATCATCCCATCCTTATCATTCCATATCATCCCCATCACCCCATCATCACCATCATCCCATCCTTATTCCCATCATCTCTATCACCCCATCATCTCCATCACCCCATCTTTATCCTTCCCATCATCTCCATCACCCCATCCTTACACATCCCTTCATCTCCATCACTGCATCATCACCATCACCCCATCCTTATCCATCCCATCATCTCCATCACCCCATCCTTACACTTCCCATCATCTCCATCACTGCATCATCGCCATCACCCCATCCTTATCCATCCCATCATCCCCATCACCCCATCATCTCCATCACCCCATCATCATCACCATACCATTATTCTCGTCAGTCCATCCTTATTATCAGCATCACCACTACCACCACCATCATCATTTTGTACACCGTTTGGGACTGAAGTGTTCTACTTGGTTGCCAGTCTACATCTTCTCCAGACCAGACTTCCCGTGAGTAGGGTTGCCTGCTACTTCCCTTCTCCCCACCACTGCCCAAGATCCATCCTTGAGAGGAAACAGTAAAATGGCCTCCCTGGGGTACATTGCATTCAGCCACATTTTGCTCCCAGCATCATGCTGGGAAAGGTGTCTGTGGTTCTGGAGTGGGAGCCCCCCACGCCAGTCCAAGAAATCCCCTGATTTCTGAGTTCACCAGATATCACTGCGCATTCATTTTGCGTTTTCTGGCTCTGAACATTCAAATAAGAAATCTCAAAGCAGGGCCGTGATCAGATTGGTTCCAGTGGCTGATGATCCTGGCTCCTCTGTGCTGATTCTAGCCTGCTTGGGCCCAGCCAGAGTCACCCCAACCGTCACAGCCCTCCTCCAGCCCTGCAGGGCTCACCTCGGGAGGAAGGCTGGCCACCACAACGTTGACTATTCTGAAAGCTGGCCTTGGGGAAAAGTCACCATTATGCTTACCTTCAAGGGCAGGGTCACTCCCCCAGGTTCCAGGGAAGCAGACTCTGACTTTCCCCACTGGGAGCAGCTTGACAGACATAGGCCCTCTGCTCACACAGGAAAGCCAGCCTCCCTTTGTGAATACTTGCATCTTCATCCCTAATGGCAGGCCAGTGCAGTGGGATGAGTGGCTTCACCTCCTTGAGCCTCTGTCTCCTCATCTAAGACAGGGTGGGAATAGTGCCCCTCCCAGAGGTGGGAGGAACGGTGTGTCTCATGGTCAGCAGTTGATAAATGGCAGCTGCTCTTAAGTGCCAGTCAGCCAAAACCACCGGAAGATTACTCCTGTGCAGAGACCAAGGGCCAAGGGACCCTGGAGCTGGACCCACCATGGGAGATCTGGAGCCTACAACTGCTGGGGCCGTCCAGTCTCACAGACACTGACAAAGCCCGATCGGTGTGAGCTGTAGCAGAGACCCACAAGAAGTGGTGCGTGCGGGAGGAGAATGCCCCGAAGCCCCCATAAGGTAGACCCAGTCCCCGTGGTGGTCTCCACCACAGGTGACACCTCAGCCTCCCTGAGACCCTGAAAGGCATGGGAGGAGCTTGGGCTGTAGAGTCAGAACTGGGTTCAAATCCTGGCTTACTGGGCTCGTGCCTTGGTCAAGTGTCTTCCCATCACTGAGCCTCCGTTTCCCTGTTCTGGGGAAGATAATGTGCTTAAATAAAGCTCCAGAGAGAGGGTGAGTGTTGTGGCCTTGCGCGTGTGAGCCCTCACTAGTGATCTCTGCACCCCTGCATTCCCCCACCCAGTGCTCTGGGGGGCACCCCACGCCTTTAGGAAGAACATGGAGAAAGGCTGCTTAAAAGGCTAGACAGGTTGGAAGATGCTGATTTAAAGCTCTCCATTGGCAAGTGTCAGTCATGCAAACATCTGTGAGTGTGCAGCCGTGGACTATCTCCGAAAGGAGGGAAAGTAGCGGTGCACCACATCCCCCCATCGGTGGAACTACTGGACATTGCGGACAGCCCACTGTCGTTGCACCTTTTCCTTGGGCACCAGGGCAAAAAGACTCACAAGAAGAAAGGTGGAGAAGAAGGGGCCAGAGGACCCAGCTCTGGAAAGGGTGGCTCCATCTCCAACTTCAGACAGGTGGCAGCTCAGAGCAGGAATCCAGATCAAACGAGGAGACGTCCCCTGGACACAAGGAATGTCATCACAGAAAGGCTCGCTGCCCTGACTCATAAGAAATCTCTGATAATGGCTGGGGAGGAGGCAGTCCGTTGTGAGCCCTCTGAGCAGCCTGCTTCAGCACGGGTCATAACGTTTGTGAAGTACTCAGCAGTGTTCCCGTAATGGTGAAAGTCCTGGAGCTTTTCATAAATTAGAGCAGATTTGTCATGACGTGTAACATCCCGCTCACTCACTGCACTGCAGGCCTCTTTCTGAATGGAGAGGAGGGAGGAGGCTATCCGGCCTGTGGGCTGAGAGTTGGGCGTGCCAGGGCCTCATCTGCCCCACGGGTCATGGTGGGGGTGGGGTCAGCCTGTGACCATCATCTGTCACCCAGGTGTGCTGGGGAAAGGCTGAGATCCATTACATCTGAGGACTTGGGCCAAGCACGTGCTGTGGCTCTGCCCCCTCAGAGGTACCTGAGCTCACTTATGCTATGGTGGACCCGCTGCCCTGAATGAGTCCAGTGCCGTGGGGCCTCATGCAGCGACCTAAGACTGGCAGCAGGGAACGGAGAGAGTATTTGCAAAGGCAATCTTGAGCTTGTCTGACCTTATAAATTGGGTTACATCCCTGTTTGGCCAACGGGCCAGGAAAGTGCTGGCCCAGGGAGACCCCATGCTGCAGGGGGGGGCAGATGCTTGAGGACCACGTGGACACAGGAAGTCATCCTGCTGAAGGAGGAAGAGCTGACGAGAAGAGACAGAAAGACGGAAGCCTCTCCCCCAAATAGGTTAAACTTCTGCTTACTCTGGAAGCCTTATCTTCCCCTGCAAAGGCTCCCAGCTGGGGGCACCGGGTGGGAGAGAAACCAGAGGAGGAGGCCCATGGAGAGATGGCAGGGGTCTGGCGGCAGCCAGCGGAGGAGACCGCCCGATGGAGAGGACGCAGCAAACAGAGGAATTCAGCTGTGTGCTGGTGGACGAGGATGGTGTGCCCGCCGCCCCCTGCGGGCCCGACATGCAAGACTGCCCACGGTTCTGTGTCTGTGTATGCCCTTGTCATGGGATTTACCATGGACTGTTGGGGCTGGACAGCGTTTTCTATTAAACATGTCAGCTTCACATTGGGTAAGTGGGTGTGCCTGATTTTGGTCACCCCCGACACTGATGGAAGCTCTGGCGGCATTGTGGTCACTGGCCTGGCAGCTCCAGCTGTGCCCCAGATGTGTCCGCCGCGTGATGTAAGAGGCGCGGGAAGAGCTGGGGTTGGAGCCTCCTGAGTCAATGCCCACAGAGTCCGAGACGCCCCTGCTTCCTCCGAGTATCAGGTTGTTCCCGGCTGTTGCTAAAACTCACCCCTTTTCCTCTGAAGCAGGGGACGTCTCTATGCCACGCTGGGACCCAACTGGCGGGTTCCAGTTCGGAATTCTCCCAGAACCCGGAGCTGTGTCTACAGGTACTCATTTGTTCGTTTGCTCATTTACTTGACAACTAGCTTTAGGTTGCTTGTTGGATGCCAAGCGCTGTGCTCGAGGCGGCTGGATGAGCCACAGTCCAAGAGGCTGCTGCCACAGGAGAGACAGATTGAACCGATAATCCCAGATCCCTGATGGTCCCAGAGAGGAGGTGGGGTGTTCTGGAAGGGGAGAGGGGGAAAGCCTCTGGGGAAACGACTGGAAGAGTGATGGGAATGAACCAAATACAGGGAGGGGAGGTGCAGGGATAATAAGAGTGCCCCAAGCCGAAGGGAGGCGGGAGGAGCAGGGTGGCTTGGGGAGTGAGAGAGGGGAGGGGTGGAGATGAGGCTGGGGAGGTGGGACCCAGCCATGGGGTGGGGGGTGGGAGTGACCGACAGCGGCATGACCAGATCATCCTGGCCGTGGCATGGAGAACTGGAGATTGTGCAGGAGGAAGGCAAGACTGGCCTCAGGGAGGCCAGGGGAGAGCATTGGGTAGTTGTCCAAAGGAAGAACAAGTTCTGGCCTAAAGTGGGGGGCGTGGGATGGCTGAGAGGGGCAGTTAGGCATATATGGGATGTGGGATCAGTACGTCCTTGGGATTGAGTAGGTTGCAGGGGTGGAGGGGTAAGAGGAGAAACCCCCCAGGTCTGTGGTTCAGGCAGCCAGGTGGATGGTGGTACCGTTCACCCACATGTGGAGGAAGAGCCGCTTGAGGAAAGGCACCAAGTTGAGGAAGATGCCTATGGGGAGGCGCCTACCCACTGAGTAGAAGCCGTCTGGAGCCTCCGGGCAGGTCCAGGCCGGTGCTGCACTTGGCTGTCTTTACCTGTAGGTGGCGCCCAAAGCCCTGAGGCGAAGGCGCCGGGCTTGGCCGCCATCCTGGGTCCTGCTTCACACTCTTCTCACTCCACCGCCACCTCCCCCACTTGCTCTCTGCTCCTCCAGGCTGCTGCCAACACAAGGAGGGGCTGCACGGCCCCAGGCTTCCCAGGTGGAGAGGAAGGTGGGAGCACGGGGGAGGGCCAAGAGGAAGCCACTGCAGAGGTCAGGAGCAGGTGGTGGCGCTGCTGGGGCCTGGGTTATAGGGAGCTCTGTCACCAAGCCTAGGGCCTTGAGGTGCTCCGAAAGGTGGGGGAGGTGAAAGTTTTCAGCTGTGGCCAGCCCAGGGCCACCTGCCCCAACAATGTTGAGTCCTCTGGCCTGGCACAGCATCATGGACTTGGTAGTGGGGAGCTGTGAAGGAGAGGGTGCCTGACTGCGGCTCCTCCTGGTCAGTATCTGACTGGTGGTCTCCCCCCAGCCCCACGGGCCCGTGCATCTGTACACTGGGGAGCTCAGCCGCCGTGCCCACCATGGAGGGTCCTCTGAGGAGGAAAACTCTGCTCAAGGAAGGACGGAGACCCGCGGTAAGTGCAGACCCACCTCCATGCAGAGGCAGCAGGGGCAGCCACATCTGTAAACTGGGACAAAATGGTGCCTATGTTGTCAAGGACTCAGCAAAACTGTCCCATGCACAGCCGTGCACACGGTGAGCATGCGGTGAGCCAGAGCTGTGACGGGGAGGTGGGGGGTGGAAGCCTGCAGACCCGTGGGCGTTGGGTTGGAACTGCCCCTGAGAGGGTTGGCACAGCCTGTGCAGTATCCCCAGCTGCAGATGCCCTCTCTCCCCGTGGCAGCAGCATCAGGAGGCCTTTGAGGCTCTACCATAGTTCCCAGGTCACCTGTGCTGGACCCACATGTCGCTGGCTCCATGACCTCCACCCATGGCAGGGCCTCAGCCACATGCAGAGACCCCTGTACCGCAGAGCATCCACGCGAGGGTTTCCTACAAACAGCCCATGGGCTGTGTCTGCAGGCGGCATCTGATCCTATCTGCTCTGCCCCCATCTGCTCTGCCCCCTGCTTGCCCTGTCCACTGCCCATGGAGCCCCCTGAAGCTACCCCCTCCTGCCTGTGCCCACCGTGAAGTTGCCAGGGCACTGGCCCAGCTGTCACCTCCAGACACTACCCTGTCTGCAGGTGCCAGGCGACTCGTGGGTAAGGAGAGTCTTCGTCTAGCCCTGGGCTGCACTTTGTCCCTTGGGCCCAGATTACCAGAGCATTCTGTGACATGGGACTCTGCATCTGGCCTGTTGTACGGACCTGCCTGCTTCTCTCCCACACTCAGAGTTCAGGCCTCGATCATTCTGAGCCAGGGCGAAACAGTGTCCCACTAGCAGAGTTTTCCCAAATGCTGGTTGGTCCAGTAGTAAGTGATGAAATCAGTCCAATGGGTCATGACCTGTATTTGTGAGCAGAATAGAATAGAATGGATAATAAAGGTAAGTATTGTTTCATGAAGTTTCTTTCAGTTCGACATGTATGTGCATGTGTGTTCTACACACGTGTGGGTGTCATCAAAGAGATCTGAAAGCCACTGCTGTCACTATTGCCAGTGCCGTAGCTCCATCCGGCACGCAGAGGGGGTCTTGTAGGCCGTGATGCAGACGGTCCGCCTCTACACTCAGCCTCATTCCTTTCAGGAGAGAATACTTGCTTCGCCTTTGCAAACCAAAACGCTCATTAAGTGATTTTTCCTAAACCAAGGAGGAGAGCCCCCTGAAGAGGGAATCCCAGCCTTGCTGCCTAGAGAAACAGAAAGAATACCTGTAGCCCCACCCTGCTGGCTTTTCCCCCTTCTAACCGCACAGACGTCCCACGTGCTAACGTTCAGACAGCCGGAGCGCAACAGTGCAGATAGGATGGCTCGACTAGGCTATGGTTTAGCATGTCTGTGTTTTAGAAGAGTTTTACCCCAGGACCTTCTTGGGCCCAAGTCACCTGAACACATAGAAATTAAGCCTTGGCACTGCCTTAAAGAAGGTGAAAAAATGAAAGGCTCTCAGAGTAAAGGAGCCAGAGAGGGGAGGCTGGGCTTAGGGCTCAGAGCTCAGAGGCACTGAGGAGGAGGGCCTCCCTCTTCCAGGCCCTGGGTGGAAGTGACCTTGATGCATGAGGGGCCAGGGAGGAGATGAGGCCTGCTCTGGCCTTGGTTGGGAGGAAGGGGACACCCTTCCAGCCATGTGGCCGGGTCTGTAATTGGGCGGGGGGGGGGGGACTCCACCCCCACCACGTGCAGCATTGCCACTCTGCCTCCCCTTCCTCTGTAGCTGTCCTCATGGACCAGATACTGGGTCATACTCTCGGGATCCACCCTCCTGTACTACGGAGCCAAGTCCTTGCGGGGCACAGACAGAAAACACGTAAGTCCCATGAAAGGACTCGCCGTGCTGGGACTTCAGGTAGTGTGACCTGGGAGGGTGGGGGCAGGGAGGAAAGCAGGGGAGGTGGCAAGGGTGGGATGGAACCTTGCTAGGCCCAGCTCAGCTTCTTCGGGGAGTGGAGGGCATGGGCCTCTGGGTTATGCTGTTGTTCTTCCCCAGTATAAATCCACACCCGGCAAAAAAGTCTCCGTTGTGGGCTGGATGGTGCAGCTGCCTGACGACCCCGAGCACCCCGATATCTTCCAGCTGAATAACCCCGACAAAGGTAGGCAGCAGTCCTGGCCCTGGATGCCCCTGACTTTTCTCTGCCCTGTTTTCCTCTTCTGCTAAATGTATATTTTGAAACAGTCGGAACTTTTGGGGGCTGCTGCTTTCCCTTTGCTTTAGGTGGTGGTCAGAGGGTCCCTGCACTAGTCTGTGAAAACTGCTTAGATCGTGGTCAGTGTGTCCACTGAGCATGTCCAGTGGGCATGGCACACTTTTGTGGCCTCACCTGTGGCTACCCATCACCTTTGAAGCTGTAGCCTCAGGGTCGTGGGAACAAATAATAAAATGCTGCATAAGGAAGGGGACATGTGGCTGGAAGGGTCTTGGGTTGTGGGAGATTTCAGGACACCCCTGACATTACCTGTGCCATGAGACTCTCACAGTATCCTGGTTCAAGACCAAATCAGAGAAGAGCCCTTTTACAAAAGCCCCAACTTTAACTTGTCTGGTCGTCTCCCATTTCCTCCTGGTTCCATCCCTTCCCCATGACTATGTTGGGTGGAAGGACAGATTCTGGGCACCATCTTGTCCAGGAGCCCTATTTGCATTGACATTCAGAATGGGCCATAGAAATGGAAATCAGAACCACAATGAGATATCACCTCACACCTATCAGAATGGCTGAAATTAAAAAGACAAGAAATAGTAAGTGTTGGTAGGATGTGGAGAAAAAGGAACCCTTGTGCATCATTGTTGGGAAACTAAACTGGTATAGCCACTGTGGAAAGGAATATGGAGTTTCCTCAGAAAATTAAAAAATAGGAATACCATATGATCCAATAATTCCATTACTGAGTATTTACCCAAAGAAAATGAAAACACTAATCCGAAAAGATATTCACCCCATGTTTATTGCATTATTTATAATAGCCAAGATATGGAAGCAACCTAAGTGTCCTTTGATAGATGAATGGATAAGGAAGATGTGATACACACACACACACATACACATACACACCATAAAAATATTACACAGTCATAAAAAAGAATGAGATCATGCCCTTTGTGACAATGTAGATGGACTTAGAGGGTGTTGTGCTAAGTGAAATAAGTCAGACTGAGAAAGACAATGTGATACGATTTCACTCGTGGTATCTAAAAACAACAACAAAAAAACCCAAATGAATAAACAGACAAGCAGAATCAGACCTATAGAGGACAGACTTACAGTTTCTAGAGGGGAGGGGTTGGGAGGAGAGACAAAATGGGTGAAGGGGCGTGGGAGATAGAACCTTCCAGTTATGGAATGAACAAGTCATAGGAATATAGTCAATGATATCTTAATAGAGTTTTATGGTGATCATAGTAACTACACTTGTGGTGAGCGTAGCGTGTTGTATAAACTTGTTGACTCACTGTGTTGTACACCTGAAACTAATGTAACATTTTGTGTCAACTATACTAAAAAAAAAAAAGAAAAGAGAAGAAAAAGAATCTCTCGTGCTTGTCTTCCTGGCCCATGTCACATGGCAAAACACCGAAATACCGGGATCTCAGGTTCTAGCTAGGCAAAGTCACTGGGACTGTCAAGTCTCCAAGCATCTTTACATCTTCTCAGGAATGTTCTAGTGCAAGGTTCATGTACATACAAATCACCTGAGGAACTTGTAAAAATTCAGATTTGGATTCAGTGGATCTGGGGTGGAGACCAAGCTTCTGCATTTCTAACAATCTCCCAGGTAATACAGATGATCTGCAGTAGAGAGACCATGGGGTTCTAAAGCTGTTAACTGAGAAGTCAAGAAACAGGAAACCTCCAGGGGCCCAGGGACTGGAGAGGAGAGGAGCCAAGTTCTCTGCTCCATGTCTGTGCGATTGAATCCACGCACAGCTACACGCACGTCATAGCGTGTCCACGTCTGGTCACCCCTGGAATTTCTTCCTCAAGTTTCCAGGCCTGGATTAGAAGTGGTTTCTTGAGGAAGTAAAGGCTGTGCCTGCACAAGCTTGACTTGGGGACCACATGGCCACAAGGACCACAGGCCACTCTTGGGCCTTAGTGCACAGGAGAGCACTGTCCCCAAGCAGAGGGAAATATGACACAGACGGTGGCCGGGGTCTGTGGATAGAATTCAAGGGGTCTGTGAACTCGAGTGGTGAAAAAAAACACATCTTTGTTTTCTGTGGCCTCTCACGCCTTTATTTACGAGTATTAAACTACTAGAATGTTTGCAACACCTGTGATTTTATGTCTAAGAGAAACCGCAGATATTTTCCTATCACATATGGTTGCAGGTTTCTCAGAGTGACATTACTGCTCATCTCTCTGGAATTACAGTACAGTGTCAGACCTGCCCCGAGATCTTGTTATTGGTGCATTAATCGAGAAGCAGGTCTAGAACTGTATCACTCAATTGTTTTTTTAGTAGTTTGATAACTACATTTCAGTGGTAATGATCTCCTTTGTATTTTATTTTATGCATTTGAAAATGTTATTCTGAGAAAGGTCCACAGGCTTCACTAGAGTCAGATGCACCATGGCCCAAAAAATGGTCCACAGAGACAGCCCAGAGGCTGCAGAGCCTCTGCCCCTGCAAGTCCCAAGCTTACCTTCCGCTGCTCCCGACATTCCTTGGTTTAGTTAATCTAAGTTCACATTTATCTTCCTGGCCCAGTCACAGGCAGACCCTCCCATGAGACCCTCCCTCTTCCTAACCAATGATTTCTCTGCCCATCAGGCAATGTTTACAAGTTCCAGACTGGTTCCCGGTTTCATGCAATACTGTGGCACAAGCATTTGGATGATGCATGTAAAAGCAACAGGCCTCAGGTAAAGTCACCGAAACCCTGCTTATCTCTGGAAATATCCTCTCCCACCCTTGGGACTATGGGTCCATCGAAAACAGGGCTTCTTCCTTCCCTCAGAGCCTATCAGCTGTGCTCCCAGGTACCCTCTTTTGATCAGCCTTTCTCCATGAGACTGGGCACCCTCTGCTCAGCTTAGAACTAAGCCCAGCTCCGGCCCAGAACTGTGAATCTGGTCCCTGTGTCTTTTCTACTAAGGGAAACACCACGGAAACATCCGCTGGACACAGTTTGGTGGCAGGTGCAATATCTCCCCAAGGATCAGGATATAGCGTCTAGACCATCCCCTCTGAAAGTTGATTTGTGGGAACACTCCCGACTGACAATAGGGCCTCCCTGCTCCACAACCCTTAGGAATACTGCTACTAGCTAATATTGAGAGCCAAGCACGGCTGCTCCTCAGTGTATCTGAGCCAGCGGGACCTCTGGTCTGCGCCCCGCCCAGGACCAGGCATTATGGGAAATGTTTTACGTGTGGGAATTGGCCGAATCCTCCCAACACCCCTGTGAGGCATGTTTCTCTTACTGTCTCCATTTTATGCTGAGGACACTGAAGCTCAGACCGTGGCAGGCACTTGTTTAAGGTCCAAGGTTAATGAGATCTAACCCCGGTCCACCCTCCACCAAAGTCTATACCTGCTTCTCTGAGCTCCCCGGCCTCACACTTCCCAGAGGACCCCCAGCTTGCCCAGCCTCCCGCAGTCGAGCTAAAGTCCTGGAAGCACAGCCTCGGCTGCCAGGCTTCTGAGACGCATGGCTGCTCCAGCTCCCAGCACCCAATGTGGCAGGCTGGACGTTCCTGCCCCTGGGAGCCTGGGGGGGTGGGGTGCTCCTGTCCCTAAGCTTCCCTGTCCGTGTTCCCCAGGGATCAGCCAGAAGAGGGCACTGCGGAGTGGGTCCCTCTCAGTGTGGGAACCCAGCAAGCCCCAGAACTTGAGAGTAGGCTGTGCCGGCTTCGGGTGGTAGCAGCTGGGAGGCACCAGCTCTGAGGTGTGAGGGGGGCCTCCGCAAAGCCTAGTTCACAAGCAGGCATTTGGGTCTGGGAGGATGCTGGTGACAGCACAGTCACAGGACTTCAGGCCCCTCTGAGTGGTTCTCGGAAATCCGAGGGAGGACTCGGTTTGGTTCTAGTCAGGATTTTCATATGTAACGTCACATGAGAACATATGTGACAAGCTGCTCAGATTATAGATGATGGGAAGCTAGAAAGCAGAAGGTAGAAAGTTCTCAACAAACTAAAACAGTAGGAAAGACTGACAAAGGGAAAACACGAGGTACCACAGGGAAGCTCAAAATAAACTGCATTGGAGTCCCCTTACTCACCCATCTGCCTGCTAGGACTTTGTTGCGGTGATAGACCCACACATGTCCACAAGGCAGTGTGGTTAAGAATGTTCACTGCAGGGGCACCCGGCTGGCTCCGTCAGGTAAGCGTCCGACTCTTGATCTCTGCTCAGGTCTTGATCCAAGCCCCACTTTGGTGCGAAGGCTATTTTTAAAAAATGTTCACTGCAGCATTGTCCATGATAGGGAAAAATGGAAACCTCTGTGACCGTCAGTAAATTCCTGTTGTTTGACACCTGGGAGCAATTAGAAGGACAGAAGCAGATCTGCGTGTGATATCCTGAAAGGGGCTCCAGGATGTAAGCAAAAAGCAAAGTATAGGGGCGCCTGGCTGGCTCAGTCAGTAGAGCATGCGACTCTTGATTTCAGGGTCATGAGTTTGAGCCCCACGTTGGGCACAGAGACTACTTAAAAAAATTTAAAAATTTTAAAAAGCAAAGGGTAAAACATATGTGAGGGCGATCTCATTTGTATTAAAATACGTAAGCATATTTATAATATGTATGTCTGTATATAAAAAGTCTAAAGTGATACGCGAGAAACTATCATTCTGTGGTGTCTAGAGAGTGCTTATGTATATTTTTTTACATTAAACAAATGTGATTGCTCGTCTCCATGGTGGGAAGGCCAGGGGTTTTGGTCAACAGTCACCTGGTGACAGGTGATGCAAGGGCCTCAGGTCACATTAAGAGAGGACGAGCACCCTGACCTTTCCCGAGCTAGCCACATGGGGTGTGTCTGGGGCTCCAGCAGGTGGCAGGCAACTGGGTCAAACCCACCTGGCAGAGCAGGTGTTTGGTCAGAAGGACAGACTGAATTTCATGTATGGCAAATGCAGTATGCCATGGCAAAGTTTTGCAACTTTTAAGTATTTTTGTCCAATTTTTAGACCTAGGCGAGAGGGACTTTTTATTTTTTCTACTCTCTTTCCCTTTTTATTTAGAATTTCCTTTCAACCACATATTCCTGCGCTATGCTGTATGTGATATAAAGAGCTGGCAGCCGCTACCTGTTCTGCAGCAGGTTATTTAAACGGAAGCATAGCACATCCCTGTGACGTCATGCAGGGGCTGCCGCGAAAATCACAGCAGTGCGTCTACTCCCGCGGGAAATCGCAGTGGCTGGGATTCGTTGTCTTTTGGGTGGACTAGCATTTCTTCAGGTTGTTTGTACCAACACCAAACACACTGAAACATTACTTACAACCTGTGTAAGGTGTAAACCGCAGCTCGAAAACCACACCCAGCTCCCCGCCCACCTAGCCTAAGGGCAGGACCTCCCTGGGCCTCAGAACACTTCCCTCCCCCGGGGGCTTCTTCCTAATTCTGTGTCCCTCCCGTTGGCCTGCACCTTCTAACCACTCTCCTGATTTATTTACTGCTCCTTTAACATGTTAGCATGCGTATTGGATTCCTTAAGGTATTGTCTGGGGTACATTTTTTAAAACATTTTTAAAAATAGAAACATAACTGGATATTTTCTTCTGTGATTTGCTTTTTTTCCTACAGTGTGTTCCTGAGATTCGTCTGTGTCAATGTGTGTAGCTGTCATTCATTTATTTGTACTGATATATTTTTTTTATTAATTCTCCTGGCAGTGATCCCAGGAATGATTTCCTGCTTTTTGCTATTTTGAACAGTGCTACTGTGACCATTCTTATAACTATCTCCTGGTGCAGGGAGATGCATTTTTTTCCCCAATTCATCACTTTGACCAAATTGACACCAAGATGGATTTGTTTTTGATGAAATTGCTTCTCACCAAATCTCCTAGAACCCAACAGCAGAGGGGGGTGGGGGAGCCTGGGGCCGGGGGCAGTATGAAGGGAGAGAGAAGCACCCTGACCTTGGGCTGGTGGTCTCCCCAGCAAAGGGAGCTGGGATCGTGTCCGGGGGACACAGCTATGGGAAGGTCTTGGGGGTCCTGGCGTCCCGATCACTCCTCCTGGTGCTCCCGCTTGTCAGTTCCTGCCACCCCCTCACCACCCACCCTGCCTGCTGGTTTCCCGTCCAGAGGCTTATGCCCATTCCTGCAGAATTTGCCTCCTCTCCACTCCAAGTGCAGTTCTGTTTTGCTGCTAGGCTAGTGAATGAGACCATGGAGTCTGGGGCCATGGCCTGCCATTTACTCGAGGTGGGCTTCTCCTCTCTAAGCCTCAGGGTCCTCATCTTTGTCGTGGGGACACTTCCAGAACCTGCCTCATTGGGTGTTGGACACGATGATGTCAAGTGCCTGGCACACAGTGGCCACTTGACAAACAGTGGCCGCGATTCTTGCCAGGCTCTCTTCTCCACATGCCCCGCTCATTCATAGACTCACTGGGAAAGACCTGATCCCTTCCTTTAGGGGCACCCCTTGTCCCATTCCAAAAGGTTGGAACTTTGACAAGAGGCTGAGCTTTCTCTTCCAGGTACCTGCAAACCTTATGTCATTTGAGTAAGTCTCTGCAGGACTCGGCGTGACTTCAGAGGCTTCCGGGAGCCCAGCCTGGGACTGGTGGCGAAGCGCATGTCCTGGGCACAGGCTTTTGGCCAGGGTGCTGGGTGACTCACGGCTGGACTCAAGGGGACTCGGCCTGCGGCCTTACAGTCCAGAGGGCTTGGCCAGTGCAGGGTCCACCTGCCAATCCCCAGCGACTCTCATGACACTCATTCTTCAGCACCACCCCGCAGGGCTGTGGTTGGGCCCAGACTGTGCACCCCACCCTCCCTCTCTGGGCCCTCATCCGTCCACCAGCTGCTGCTTCGACTAGAGAGCATCCGGCCCACGTTGGGTCCCCCGTGCTTTCTCCTGCACAAGAGTGGACAGTGTTAACCTGCATGAGGGGCCAGAGAGAAGGAACAGGCTATGGAGTTGGCTTTTTATACCCCAAGTGCACGGGGTCGCTCGCCCACAGGGCTGCCTCAGATTTTGTACAACCCCCAAAGCATCCTCTGCGTGTGCGTGCCGTATACGTGTGCGTGCGAGCGAGTGTGAACTCTTTGAGAAACATGCATTTTGGCACAAGACTTGTGACATCACACCCTTCATTTGCTTTGAGGCCCTGCTTTAACCCAACGTGATAGCCTTGTCCACCAAGGAAGGTCAGAGTGAGAGCCCAGATTCCTCCTATGTTAAGGGTTCCTTGCATTCTTTTACTGTAAACAAACAATGCCTTAAATTGTGTCTTGTTTTCTGTTCCTATGGGTGCTATTCATCTGGAAGGCCTGCTCTCTGGGCCCCCCGGGTCCCTTCCAGGCCTTGTTGCTGTTGGCTCTTCTGAGACAGGACCCGGCTTCAGGACTGTGGACTGGGCTGGCCTGCTTGCTCCCTCCCACCCCTCTCCTGCAGGGTCTGAAAGCCCTTGTCTTCTCCCCCCCGACCATGCCAGAGTGGGAAGTTGTGACACTTTCTCCCAGCTTCCTAGGAAGCACTCGGAGGCTGCCATGCTCACTCACAGAAGCCGCTGTGTACCAACCTCTCCCGCAGGCCAAGGCTTTGCTTCCATCATCTACTGCCAGGGTGGGGCCCACTGGGATTCCTGGTTACACTGGGGAGCTGAGTGATACTGAGGCCTTAAGCTCCCCCAGTCTTGCCCCCAAACGCAGTCACCAGCAAGTTCTCCACATCCAAGTCCAAGGGCACAATTGCTGATGACCATGGTGACAAGAGAGCAAAGCCCGGGGAGTGAGCAGTCCCAGCTCTGCATTCAGTTAAGCGCTCTTCACATTGACAACGTCCTTTATCAGTCACTGTCTGTCTTATTTTTAAGCGAGTTTTATTTTGCACAAATACATCTTTATTCTAAACAAGGAATAAAGTTAGCTTTATTTATGGTAGCTTTATCACCATAGCTTCTCTCCCTTCCTCCCTCTCTAATCTGGGTGTCTGAATTCTGAGAAGGAAACCTTGAAATGGTTTTCTGAATTCCTGGGTCCTTGTTGCTGTCATGGTTTCCGAGCTCACACTGGTCAGACATCAAACCACCCTTAAGAGTTTCTGGGCAAGATGCTTCAAAACAACATCCTCATCAGTAAACTGTGAGAGGTGGATTTTAAAACTACCAAAGGACCCACCACTGTATTTTGATCAAACAGTGACAGCTTTTCCTGAAAATTGCAATGAATTGGTGAGGAAAGCAGCTGCTGTCAGGGTCTTATTTTATGGTCAAGGCTTAGTGTGCTCAGCAACTAACCCGCCTTTGGAGCAAAGTCTAGAATATTTCATGCCAGGAGAAGCTCCAGGTGGTAATGTTGGTGCCATCCAACCTTGGCCGTGAGTGCTCTGCACACCCGCGCACAGCCGGGGTCCGGATGTGTGCACCCAGTTCACACCAATGACTACTCAAATGGGCATCCAGAGGCCGAATGAAAACACCAAACACTCCAGCACCTCTCACCAGAACCATGCAGTGTTAATGCCATAACCTACACTCTGATTCTACCTGTTAATATTTTTTGAAGTCTTAAGTTTGGAGGAAAACACAAGCCTGAAAATCAGCTACTTATTTTCCTTGGGTTTCTCCACTCAACTGTCCTGGCTCTTCTCTCATGAAATACTATAGATATCCATCCAAAAACCTCAGAATTTCAGGCTCCCTTCAGTCAGCACATTTTCTGCCCTTTACACATTTTTCTTATCTTTTGCAAAAATTTTGTTCTGAGCTGAATTTGAAATAGCACAATTGCAATTCTTTTCAAAATGTTTAGTCTTCTCACTGATTGAGACTGATCCCACATCCCCTCCTAGAAACATTCTTAGCGTGGACTCTTGAAGAATCTGCTTAGACCTTGTTGGCAAAGGCCTTTAGAGCTTGTAAGAACCTCGAATGTACTGGAAGAGTTCTAGAGACAGGCTGAAAGATGCTGGGCTCTTCCAGCTGGGATGTGGGGCCACACATGTAAGTGCCGATTATCCCCCCGGCATTGGTTTGTCATGCAAGCAGCGGGTGAGGAGACCCTCAGGCTGGCACAGAGGAGGCCAGGTACAAAGCCCAAAAGGGAGAAGTCCGTGGGTGGATTCTCACCCCAGAGGGAAGCATTTCTGGTTTTTGCTCTTTGACTATCCATAATGCACAAATGTTTGTGAAACCATCAAAGGTGATATGTCTGCATGCATATACTGGTTGTTGGTTTTTGTTTTGTTTTGTTTTTTGAGCAAACAGATCATGGTGCCCCAAAATGAAAATTACAGAATGCGGTCTACAAATCGTGGAGTAGGTAGTTGGTATCATTATGATGCCCCAAGAACAGCTCATGCACCTCTCCCTGGGAATAATTTTTGCCCCCCCCTCAGTTGGAACATGTTTTATAACTCAAGGTCAGCCAAGTGCATTCTGACAACTGAAATGCTTCATGGAGGATTGATTCAGTGGGGAGCAGTAGAAATAATGTTCTGAGTGTGCCCAGTGAGAGAGTGCGGCCTCCCTTTCCTTCCCTGAAGAATCCCATTCATCACCTTGTCTTGCCACGGAACCTAAAGAGGAAGATACTTGAAGGCATTCTGTTTAGAAAAGAACCCACTTTCTCTTGCCAACTGAATTTATAAAGCATTTTTTTTCCTTACCAAGATGGCCAGTATTTCTTTCATCATCTTCCTCTCCCACCTCCCAAGCCCAAGAAATGTATCTTTTAGGATGCCATTTTACAAGTGGAAAACGATCCATGAAAATGGGAAGCCTTTCACAAGCAGGGCCTGATTTCACTCCACAGGTGGGGTCTACAGCTCTGCACCCACATTACTAATGCTTGTAACAAGGTGAACATTGCTAAAAACACAACCTAACTTATTTTGCATGACTTCATAAATGGCTTTAACCAGCCTCACATCATACTGACATGTTGTGTGATTTCATGTTTTAAAAAGAAAAAAAGAAAAAAAACCACGAGTCCCTTGGAAAGAACATTCTCTGCCCCAAACCACCCATTCATTCATTCATTCATTCATGACTCTAGTGAGTGCTTCCTGTGTGCCAGGCTCTACCCGGGATATACTGTAAATGGCTGAGAACAAAGCTGATCCTTGCCCTCGTGGAGCTGACCACACTCAACGAACAAATAATCCTCATCATGGCATCTCCGGCAAGACCCTGCCTCTCTCCTAACACAGGGTAGAAACCCCGTGCACATTCCTCCAGAAAGGTTTCAAAACGCTCAACAGACTGAATAGCCTCTTGATCTGTGAGTTCACTTGCAAGGAGAACTAGATGGAGTCGCTGTCCTAGAGGCTAGTTGTTGCAGAACACCCAGGCACAGAGCTATGGTCAGGCGTGCTGAGGACTCGAGGTGCAATGAGAGAGTAAGGTCAGAATGTTGACAGTATTTACTCCAGAGGCTTTTTTAGTTTTAATTTCAATGTTAAATGCAAGTACAGCATGAGCGAGAGCTGCATTTTCTTGGGTGGTGCGAATTTGTACTGTGGACCACCTCAGAGTCCTGTGCTGCATAAGGGTGGGTACGCTGGGGACAGCCCTGAAATCCCTGTTTGCAGCAGCAACGTGAAGAATCATCTGTCCGTTCTATAATCGTTCATCTCTTTACCCATTTCTGAATGACTGTGACCATTCGGTAATGAAATATTAGTAATTAATTTATTAGTATGGTATAATCTTTAATAAATTTCGTGCCAAAATGCATGGTTTTTCACTTAGCATTCAAAATGTTGCATACAGAGTAGTTTTCAATTTCTTATGTATTCCTCAAAGTAAGTTGAAAATCAGTTTCTACATTTTAATTCGTTTCTTGTTAAATCTGTTGCACTCTCCTGGGCTGTCTTTTTTTTCCAGCAGACCCCCTGCATGCAGTTGTGTAAGGACTTTCTCTAATTCTTGTGAATTGTCTCACCCGCAATAACCACTGAACATCAGCCCTCTGTGGGATTCTTTAGATTTTTGGTGAAGTATTTTGTTACCTCAGTCTTGTATCAAGTTTGCTGTATTTTTCAGCTTGTTACACTGATAATTGTTTCACTAATTAAATACTTTAATGTACATCTTTGTTTACTTTGAAATTAAATGTGTTTTCCAATGAACATTGCTCAATTTATTATTCAAGTGAATTTAGCATTCACTTTGTAAACCATTGCTGTGCCAGATAGAGACATCAAGGAGGTCTGGGGCAGCCTGGCTTAGACGTTACGAAAACATAAATGACATAGGGGAGCAATGCCTTCAGGAAGGGATAGAGTCAGTGCTTCGGGCACTTAGGGAGATGGAGGATCTAGGGAGGGGATGGGGGCATTTGGAGATTCATTTCAGAGATTGCTGAACACATGGAGGACGGGGGAGGCAGGAAGACAGAAAGGAGAAGGAGCAGGATGAAGTTGGGAAAAGCAGCCAACCCAGTCTCACTGAATAAAGGATTTGGGGGAGTAATGGGATCCAGGTCTGAAAAGATATGTTGGGGGAATTCAAGATGTTAGGCAAAAACCAGAAACCCACTCTAGTTTACTTAAGAAAAGGGGGGACTGTCTTACAAGGCTGTCTCATGGAAATGATGGGAGGACCAAGGTGGAATGTCAAGGGGCTGGAAGGAGAAGCGGAAAGCTTCCTACCTCTTTCTTTTCTCTCCTTCATTCTCTATCCAGATTGGCTTCTCTGCTGAAATGTGCAGCAGCAAAGAAGTCCAGGCATTACAGTGAAAGCACCGGGAAAGTCATGAGAGAGTGTGTGCCAGTGACAGGATCCAAACGGATCATGGTAGCCCCGTCCCTGCCTGCCTCAGTTTCTCAGCTAGTGCCTTCCAAAGCTCAGTGGCTGATTCTCCCACACACGCTCAGGCTCTTCTCCACCACCGCAGGACCCGCCATACCACCCTAGCCACTACAAGCCCTGCTTGCTGAGGGGCCCTAACTTGCCTCCTCCTCCCGATTTAGATAGCACAGTGACTGCCAACTTTACCCAGGTAGGGATGCTGCCCTTAACCCCGGTGCGGTGCTCAAGGGCTCTGAGACGGATGCATCTGACTTGGGGAGGAGGTGAGGACGGTGAGGTGTGGCGGTTGTCACACAGCTGGAAAGAGTACATCACATCCAGCCAAGACTTGAACCCACGACTGGTCACCTGCAAAATTCCAGCCCCTCATTCTCACTGCGTCAGGCGCCACGAACGGCCACCAGGAGACAGCAGTACCTCCACTTAATGGATGGAGAGAGATGCGAGCTAACGCAGACTACGGTAAAATGCCTGTTTAGCCTTGAGGGCAGAATCCCACCCCTGCGAGTCGCTCGCCCGGGCCTGAAGCCCGAGCAGGTGAGGCGGTGTGGGCGGGGCCGTGTCGTGGGTGGGGCTTGGGGGACACGCGGGCTGTGGGCAGAGCCCTGTCCTAGCTGGGTTGAAGGCAGCGGGAGTGAGTGGACTCTCATGCTTGGGGGCTTTAGAGAGAAAAGGGGGCTCCGTGCCTGTGGGCGGGACACAGGGAAGGGCGGCCCCCAGAGGGACGCTGCTACGTTAGAAACGGCCAGAAGGCACTGAGGTGTGGAGGGACGACGCTCGAGGGAGCCGACCCTTTGGGTGAGGGCCGGGGCCGCGCGGGAGCTCAGTAGTGAGGAGTAGGGGGGTGGGGCCTGGGGCTGTGCTGAGGGGNACCCGAGTGCGCCCGAGCCCGCGGCCCCCGCCCGGGGCGATGGAGCCGGAGCCCGGCGGGGCGGCCGCTGCGCTTCTGCGGCAGAAGAGGGCGGCGCTGCGGCGCAGGGGGTGCAGCTTCGAGAGCCCCAGGTACCGCGGCCCGGGAGGGGTGCGGCCGGGAGGGGCGGAAGCGGGGAGCCGGCCACGTGGTGGGTGGGGGGCGGTCTGGGGGGACCGAGGGCTGCGAGGCAGCGGCGCGGGAAGGCGTCTCTGGGGGCCTCTGAGGGGATCCGGCGAGGAGCCAGGGCCGAGCGGCCGGGGTCGAGGGGAAGCTGGGCCGCCCGAGCGGCAGGTGCGGGAGGGGTCGCCCCAGAGAAGAACCAGCGAGTGTCGGGAACCCAGACCGGACGAGACGCCCCCAAACCGTCGGTGCTGAGGCAGGCCCCGAGCAGAGCCGTGCTCCAGGCGGATTTCGGGCTGTGGAGAATGTGCCGTGCCGCCTCTTGTAAATGCTCAAGGACAAGGTCGGGAAATAGCCCCCTGAAGTCCCAGGGAGGTCTCCCTCCTGCGGGAGCCTCTCTGCGCTGCCCCAGGACCCAGGCCACCTGCAGCCTCCTCAGCCTGGCTCGGCAGGTATCGCACACCTGCTGCCTCACAGCCCCGCCCATCCTGGAGCCGTGTGGCCCCCTCAACATGCCGGGCTCCTGGGGCCCGGCTGACCCGCGGACGCCTTTCCTCTGCTGGGGGAGCCCTTGCCCATCCCGGCCCCCTCGTTTGGCCTGGGGAACTCTCCTGAAACTGTCCTGTTGGGTTCCTTCTCCCTGGAACCTTGCTCCACGGACACGCCTTCCACCCGCTCTGCTCTGCCAGACCCATTCTCTCAGCGGGTATTTTCTTAACTCGGAGTGCCTCCTCCCGCTCCAGCCTGGCTAAAGTCGGCCCTGCCCTTTCCCCCCGCCTTCCAGATGACTCCAGTAGCCTCCCCACCAGACTTTGTCTTTATTCTTCTACCTCTCAAGTCCACATCCTCACTGGCCGCTGGAGGGGTCTTAGCACGACCCCTCCCTCCAGGAGCTCTCTGTGCCTCACTGCAGTGAGGGAGACCGGGGTGGGGGACAAAGAGAAAGATGGGAGGTGGGACTCTAGTCCTCACTGAGGCCGAAAAGGGGAATCAACAGCTAGGCTGACAAACCAGGATCCTTAATATGAGGTGGGAGGCCCTTGCACTGCTTGCCTTGCCCTTAGTGCCCCCGCCCCCAGCAGTACTGATGAGAGTGTAAGCCTCATCAGGGCAGGGACCATCTGGGTCCTGTTCACTACTGTGGCCCCAGAGCCTGCCTCAGGCCTGGCCCACAGAGACATTTACTGTCTATGCAATGAATAAATGCCTGACCAGCCGGTAGTTCTTTCCCTATGCTCTTTTTCTCATCTGTGCCTTTACTCCTATCATGCTCTTTGCTCTACTTAGAAGAGTCTTCGACTAACACCTGTCCCCTCTTCTTCTGGGAAGTCTTCCACGAACCCTAGGCTGAGCTCTGTGCTGTATCAGTAATCTCTGTATATATCTGTTATTCCACGTAGCACTGTGTGTAATTACCTGGATAATAAGTCTCCCCCACTAGCCTGGGAGAACCAGGCAAATAGGTTCTCTGTCCTGCTGCTGCTTACACTCGCTGCTGGAGCACGTTGGATGGAAAAAAATGTACCAAGGGATGAGGCTGAAGAGATGAGCCAAAAGCTGAATCCGGGCCTGAGGTAGAACATTTAGGTCAGCGCTCTCCAACAGAACTTTCCACAATGATGGAAACATTCTGTTATCTGTGCAGTCGGATACCGCAGCCGCTAGCCACCTGTGGCTCTTGAGCACTATTGAAATATGGCTGGTGCAACTAAGGAACTGAATTTTAAATTTTATTTGACTTTAAATTAAATAGCCACATGTGACCAATGTTTATGATATTGGATAGTGCCAATTTAGAACATTTTTCTCTTCCTCCAACTTCATACTTTTACCACCCCATCCTTTGTCTCCATGACTCCCACCGGAAAGACAAAATGACTTCTCCAGAGGTCTCTGTTTAAAACTCCATGGTAATATCGTATAAACCTTAGAGATAATGCTTACCAGTTTTCTGATCATAAAAATAACTTACGTTTGTTGCAAGAGAATTTATTTAACCCATTTTTTAAAAGATTTTATTCATGTATTTGACAGAGAGAATACAAGCAGGGGGAGTGGCAGGCAGAGGGAGAGGGAGAAGCAGGCTCCCCACTGAGCAAGGAGCCCAACAGAGGGCTCGATCCCAGGACCCTGGGATCATGACCTCAGCCAGAGGCAGACACTTAACTGACTGAGCCACCCAGGAGCCCCATTAACCCATTTTTTATTATCGTACTTGCCGTGTATTACCAGTTTTCACTCTAAGTCACATCAAATCTGCATGCATTAGTCTGTGTATAAAGAGGTAATCATTTCCTTAAGTTCATAGAAGTGATGGAAATGTTTGGATCTAAGAAAAGGGACATTTTAAAGGCTTTTGAAGCATAATGCCAAAGTGCCCGCCAGGACTTCATACCAGTTAACAGTTCTCCCAAGAGCATATAAATGTGCCTGTTTTTCCCACCACAATGCAAGGCATTATCATTTATAAATATTTGCTAAAGTGGTCCCTGTCTTTGGTAGTGAGGTGAAACTTTTTTCTCATGTTTCTTTATAATTTGTATTTCTTTTGAAAATGAGATCTATTCATGCACTTTGTCCACTTTTCCTTTGGAATGTTCATCTTTTCCTTATTGAATTGAAGCACTTTTTATTTATTAAGGAAATTAATTTTTGTGACCAAATAGGTAGCATATTTCTCACAGTTCGTTATTTGCCCTTTAACTTTCTTTAGTGTTTTTGGTAGTTTTTATTGTTATTTTTTAAAAGTTAGTTACATCTATTTATTCCTCCTGTTTATGCTTAATTAGAAAATAATTTCCTAACTTGAAACAGATCAGTGTTCATCTACAGTTTCTCTTATTTTGCTGCTTTAAAAAAATCCTCTTTAATCCTTTAATCCAAATTACCTCACTTTTAAGGGAAACTATTAACAGCTGTCTTGTATTGGGGTGGCATAATGGACAATTAGGGCCAGGAGGAGAAAAATTACCTGTGACCGATCTTAACCATACAAGTGTGTGGGTACCTACAGCCGATCTGTTGTTCCAGAAGGTCCAGGGTGGGAATGGGGTGTGTGAATGCTCAGAGAGCTCTGCAGGTGTTTCTGACAGACAACCAGGGATGAGAGCCTCAGCCTCACTTGTGGGCCTGCTCCCAGCTTAGCCTCCCTTACTCCAAAGTCCTCAGTTACTTCTCATTTCCTGTTGTGTCAAGTTTAAATGCCACTGCCTCATGTGTAGGACCTTTCAGAATCTGGTTTAACCATATTTACTCAATCATGTTGACATCAGGAGAAAACGGCATGACTTTCAGAATGGCAACTGTCTTTGCTAAATGGCCTGTGTCAGCTCGGTTAACTGGCGGGCAGACACAGCCTGTGATGAGTGTAAAGGAACAACGTGGGGCGTGGCCCAAGCTTTAGGCCTCCAGGTAGGGGGGGCAGTGAGAGAGACAAGCTGGGAAATCTGGGAGCCAGAAGGCAAGACACTGACGCCGTTAAACCACTTGCTGCAGATGTGTTTGTCCTCATTTTGTAGGAAGGCGTATCAGATAGTGTCCAAGAACAAGGACTTTGGAGGGAGACACACCCGGGTTCAAGTTTCTCTCTTTTCACTTGTGGCGTGTGTGGCCTTGGCCAAGTTGCTTAACCCTCTGACCCTTGATTAACTCCTTTGTAGAATGACAGTAACACCCACCTAACTCACTCGACTGATGTCAGCCTTGAATGAACTGATTGATGCGAAGTGCTGAAAACAGCGTCTGGCACAAAGCATTACCAAATGGCAACTTTTCCAGACCAAAGTGATTCACGTTTATGCACAAGTTCTCAACCTTTCCCTTCTCTTGCCTCATTCCAATTTTGGTTTTACCCATTCAATTTTTCTTCCTCCCCTCCCCCTCGGAGCAAGGTCCTGCCTTGCTTTTTTGCATTTTTGAGCTGCAGATTTAGGAAGAGAGGGATCGAAGAGAAGAAGAGTAGGTACACAAAGCTCTGGTTAGAACTGGGTGATTAAAAACTTCAAGGGGGTTTTAGTGGTGAGAGGTACAGAGACACGTACTTTGGATGAGGGAGGCTAATAGGTCTCCCTGTTCTTTTTGTTGCTCAAAGATATATTTTAAGAAATATACCTGTTATCTTTCGTGACTTTGTGGTGATCAAGAAATACAGTTAATGAACTTGAGTTATTTTAAATCACTATTGCTACATTCTCTCATTCTGGCTGCAACACTTCATAGAGTCAAACCACATATGAGCCACAGTATTAGCAGGGTTACACATCGAATTGAATTTGAAAGGCAAATTCTAAAGATCAAAGACTGTCAACACTGAATGGAGCTGTAGACAACACTTAGGTTAATCTCTCAGAGCGTGTTCTTCCAATGTGGCCCCTGGACCAGCAGCATCAACTTGTTAGAGATGCAAATTCTCAAGCCCAACCCCAAGTCTACTGAATCAGAATCACAGGGGATGGGGCTCAGGAAACTGTTTGGGAACCAGGGTGCTCTCATCTAATATAGTGCTTCCCAAACCTAACATATAGGAGAATCCCCAGGAGGCCTTCTTAAAACAGTTCCTTGGACCCGACCTCTACAGATTCTGATTCACTCGGTGGCTGTGGGTCTATGAATTGTACTTCTTTTTTTTTCTTTTTTTTAAGATTTTATTTATTTATTTGACAGAGAGAGAGACAGCCAGTAAGAGAGGGAACACAAGCAGAGGGGGGTGGGAGAGGAAGAAACAGGCTCCCAGCAGAGGAGCCCAATATGGGGCTCGATCCCAGGACTCTGGGATCACGCCCTGAGCCGAAGGCAGACACTTAACGACTGAGCTACCCAGGCGCCCCTGAATTGTACTTCTCACAAGCCTCTAGCACTGCTGGCCCAGGGACAGACTTTGAGAACCATCCCGCTAGGGCAATGCAGACATCTTTTTTGTAACAGCCCTCCCAGCAGGTCACCTTCCACTAATTACGTCTATGGTCAAGGAGCCCATACTGCAAGCCTTTTTGTTATTGGGCAACTCTATTGCCTTTCCCTAATAGCGCAGTCAAAGCCTGCCTGATTATGTTGACCACCCATCGTTCATGATTCTGTTTTGATACCTACTTGCAGCAGCAGTGTCTGGGGTTGTGATGCCAGGTGAAAAGTGGTGGCTTGCATTCTGGGGCATAGACTCAGTGGTCAAGTGGTTCTCATTCCTGTCTACGCAGGTGCGATCATCGAGCAGTTCTTGAGCGACAAGCAGGACTAGTAATGTATCACATCTTTTCTGATTAGTACCTTACCAGTAGTTAATACTTTTTAAGATTACTGAGGTCAGTGAATGACAAGCAGAGAAAAATTATTGATTCATAGAATTGCAAAATTGTGGAGTGTGGACCAAGCAAGCTTTGGGAGAGGGTAGATCTAGGTACTCAAATTATGTCGTCCGTAGGCTTTCTTCATTTTCTGGGTGGACTTATTTTCCAAGTCTTTCCTCAGGAGGCAAAGAAAGTTAACTATTTCAGGCTTGTTTTCTACCAGCGTACACTCCCCACCCCCAGCAGAAAGATAGTGCCTCTCTCTCAATAGTTCTAGAGCGTGTTTCCCAAGCTTGACATTCATTGGATCTCTTGAGTTGTATGCTCATCCCTGAACCAGTCGTTTGGGCTAGAAGGGGGTAAAACATGCTAATGGGCTGGGTCTGGGTCAAGTGCCCAACCCAGAACTGAGAGATTAGATCACTTCCATCCATAGAGACCAAGAGGAAGTGATTGCCCGAAGGAAAAACCATAGTGCGATCACCAGAAGTGGAATTGACGCTGGGCTGACCTCCCATCCCCCAAAAAAGTGCCATTACATCTGCGAAGCTTTCTAAAATAGATACCCAAATGCCAGCCCAGAGTCACAGCATTGGGTTTTCTGTATTTTTTTTAGTTCTCATTGTAAAAGGCTACCTTAGTTGAGTGTTTAAAGTATGCTTACTAAGTTTAGCCACAGTGGGTGCAGAGCCCTACATAGAAGAGATTTTGAATCACAAAGAGAAAACATATCTTCTGCTTTCTCAAATACTGCTTCCTACATAGTGGCTTCCTTGTTAGTAATGCATATAACCTACACCTTGTGAGAACAAATTTGATGCCAAGACAGATGCTTTCTTGTTCCTGAACATGGCTTTCGAGGCCGAGACAGGATCAGAAAAGAACAATTACCCATTATGCGTCGTGTTGCCTTCTTCTTCCTTATGTTTCTCCTGACTTTCAGATTCTCGGATTTTTTTTTTTTCTGTTTTTCCAGGAGACTCTTTTTCCCCCCAGGTAGTTTTGTAAACTATTATTTTAATGTGGGCTGTTTTCATAATCTTCATTTCTCTATATTATGTAGTTATTCTTCTTGTTTGTGTCGGGCCCTTAAGTATTTAATCACAAATAAATCTGCTGCTGTCAGTTTTCTTTTGGAAAAACAGCAGTCTTCCTGGGAAGGGTTATTAAGAGCTGTCTTGTATTAGGCTGACATAATGGGCTCTTAGGGCCAACAGAAGAAAATTAATTTCATATTATGTCTGTTCTCCTAAGAGAAGGGAAAAAACAACTTTTATTATTCACCAAGAGTTTAAGTTAATACAAACCAGCTTCCTTTCTCAGAGGAAGACAATAGTCAAATTCGTTTTGCTTTAGAAGGTTAATATGAGAAATTATGTTTGGTTGTCTGGCTTCCAGATTTGAAGATCTGAACAGAGGTGGAGCCTGTAAGAAAATTATAAGAGATTTGGCCTGTACAGTGAGACTCACTGCTGGTTTTACCATGGGGGAAAAAAATTCTAAAGCAGCATATGTAAGCGTAGAGGTGTGGGAAAATGGGAGCCACACATCCGCTTGTCTCTAGAGCTAGGATCGTAGAGGACAAGAAGTGAATGAGAGTGAGCAGTGAGGTGTCGCTGCTGCCCAAGGAGGTTTATGTTAAAGGCTGCTCCTGTAGGATTGCTTGTAAAAGCAAAAAAAAAAAAAAAAAAAAAAAAAAAAAAAGTCCTTTGGGAACGTATCAATATAATGCTAATAATTTGATGCCAAAAAGATTAAAAAGATTGACGCCAATCTCTGTTTTCTGACTTGAAAAGATATCTAGGATGCTCATATATGTTAAGTAAAAAGAAACAAATGGCTTCTTCTGGTAGTAGCAAGTGTGTAGAATTACAAATAGAATTTAAAATTTCCTAGTAGCCCTTCTTTTTTTTTTTTTTTTTTAAGTAGGCTCCACGCCCAACGTGGGGCTTGAACTCACGACCCTGAGATCAAGAGTCGCATGTTCTGGGGCGCCTGGGTGGCACAGCGGTTAGTGGTGCCTGGGTGGCACAGCGGTTAAGCGTCTGCCTTCGGCTCAGGGCATGATCCCGGCGTTATGGGATCGAGCCCCACATCAGGCTCCTCTGATATGAGCCTGCTTCTTCTCCCACTCCCCCTGCTTGTGTTCCCTCTCTTGCTGGCTGTCTCTATCTCTGTCGAATAAATAAATAAAATCTTTAAAAAAAAAAAAAAGAGTCACATGTTCTACTGACCAAGCCAGCCAGGTGCCCCCTCTATGAGCCATAGCTTAAAAAATAAAAAGAAACAGGTGAAATTAATTTTAATAGTTTATTCTGTTTAACTCAATATATCCAAAATATTACCATTTTAACATACAATCAGTATTAAAAATAATGAAGATAATTTACTTCTTTCAGTACTTTCTTTGAATTCTGGCGTGTATTTTACGCTTGCAGCATCTCAAGTCAGACTAGCTGCATTTTAAGTGCTCAGTAGCCATGTGTGATCTGTGGCTCCCTCATCGGACAGTGCAGATATGGATTTCGGGTAGGAAGTTTTTGAAAGAACACATCAAGGTTTTTGTTTGTTCCATAATACGACTGTGAGTCACAGGGAAATAGGAAAAGGAAAAAAATTTGGGGAGAAAAAAGATACCAGGAGACTTTAGGAAAAAGAAATCACTAAGCTTTATTAATCAGGAAGGACAGCTGTGATTTGATGGACATTTATTAACTGTTCACATAAACCCCAAGTAAGACTTAGACTTTGAGACTTAAATGTGAAACCAATATATCATGGATACATGATGTAATTACTTTTTTTTTTATTTGGGGGAAATCAGTGTAAATTAACAGTTGGTTTTACCGTGGAGGTAAAAAAACAGCGAGGAGGACATGGTTTTCTGTGTCAAATGCTGCTGATAGGTCAAACAAGAAGAATTTAGAATTAACCATTGGGTTTAGCGTCATGGGTCATCGGTGGCCTTTTGAGAAGAGCTGTTTCTTTGGAACAGTGAGGATGAAAGTCTCACTGGCCTGGCTTCAGGAGATAAAGGAGGAGAACTGGAAGCAGTGAATATAGTCAGCTCTTCTCAGGAGCAGAGGGGCTATGAGTCGAAAATTGTTGGTTTGTTTTATTTGGTTTCGATTTGGGGTTTTCTGCTTTTGTTTTATAAAGATGTTTATATCCGATGGGAATGATCCAGTAAAGAGAAAAGATTTAAGTAGGGGCAGAGGGTGTTTTACTTAAAAAAGAGAAAACTCACAGAGTGTATAATAGCTGCCTGCCCACATTTGAAAGCGTGTCAAATGAAAAAGGAATCAGGCCCACTCCGCTCTGTGTATGGCCCCGGGCTAGACCTAAAATCACAGTGGGTATGAGGGATAATAAAACAGATTGGGCTCAACACATGAAAGTACATTCCAGCGGTCGGTGCGGCCCATGCCAGCATGGCTTCCTTCAAGATGCAGTACAATTTTTATTACTGGAGATGTTAAAGCATCTATAGGTTAGACTAGTATTTCTCTACTCTTTTGTGTTTTCGGCACACTTTTGGATACAACAGTTTTCGGCGGCACACTTGTAAAGGTGCAAAGCAGTGTTAAGCTGGTCAGTGCCAGCGAGAACATAACGGTTACCCGCTCCAGCAGTGACCTGAGAAGCATCCCCAATTAGCATGCTGTTCTTTGGTTAGCACTTCTCTGCTGTTTGAGCAGAAATGCTTAGTGCTGCAAACACGCCCTCTTTTGTATTCAAAAGGCAAAATTTCTACATAGTCCATAAAAGTACTTAGCCTCATCGTTGTTCCCCCTGGAGGATTACCCACCACTGCACCCACCAGAAGAAAATCCTACCCCACTCTGCACAGGGTCACATGAACTGTTAAGCTCAAAATCCAATCTGACAAAGATCACTCTAAGACTGTCGGTCAGGAATCGGTTGCTGACCACAGAATCCACTCTACCTAGTATAAGCAGAATGAGATTTAATAGTGACACAGGAAATTAAGTCCTTACAAAGTTGTGGCAGGGTGGATAGCTCAGACTCTAGTCTGAGCCCCCAAGAACAGCTCCCAGACCCCAGAACTACCGTGCTCTGCCATGACCAGGAAGGCTGCCATTCATAACAAGAAGCTGATAGAGGTCAAGAACCTGCCAGTCCTTGAGCTAACTGCAGAGCCACACTACCAACTCTTTTGATCCCAAAGCTGCCGCCGCAGCTTCAGAAAGCTATAGAATAAGAAGTCACTGACTCCAGAACCACTGACTCCAGAACCGCTGACTCCAGAACCACAGCTCTATCATGATCTACAAAAGCAAGATGGCACCCTGTATCCTCTTTCTGAATCTGCCAGGCTTCATTGTGAGTGAGAGGCTCTCGTGAGTGCGTCTGATGTGTGGAATCTAATTCATCTCCAGAACTCTAAACCGCAAAGAAGGGTAGGGGATTGACATTTTAGCTTTCTAACTTTTGTGCACTGGAATGGGGCTGAAATGGGTATTGAGCAAGTCATTCCACAGTAGCTGCCACAAACAGCGTCTTTCTTCAGTCACGGCAAAAATAAATCAGACACATTGATCAAAAGTTAGTAGCACGCTAGTGACGGTTCCCTGTACGGAGGTAAAAACAAGAAATCAGGCCTCAGCTAGGTGCTTGAAGTGGATCTGCCAACTATACGTATCAGTGATTCTATAGTTTGAGCACAAATGGAAGTCAGGACATAGGTACCAGTCCTGCATTTTATGACGGGAAAGAAAAGTGTCTTTAGAAGGCCTGCCAGCCAGTAAGTGTTTTCCAGTGTCTGTGCCATAAATCAGCCTGGATTGATGTTTTGCAGATGGTTTGTCTTTGCTCCATGCACTTGTCACAGTCCTCACAAAGGAGCTGCCTGCCAGAGATTGGCAAAGAAATAGAACAGGTCCCACGGCGGTCTGACTAAAGCCACCAGTGACCTCATTGAAGAGCCGCCACAACAGTCTGACATAGTCTCCCTATTCCAGATGAATATCTCCCTCCTGGTTTTGCGTTCACACGGTCACTTACTCACTCAGCAACTATCAAGCACTTCTGTGTGCTAGGCACTGGGGATACACCATGAATAAGACAGGTGGGGTTCCTGCTCTCATGAAGCGAACATTCTAGTGGAGGGAGGAGACAAGGTTTGGGCAAACTAATGAATAACATTTGGGGACTGAGGGAATCTGCTTTCTCGTGCCCTGAGCTCTGCTCCTATGACTGCGGAGCCAGCTCAGATCCCAAAAGCTGCTCTTGGTTTGAAGAGAGGCAAGAATGATGATTTGTGCTTAGTTTAAGGTTGCTTTCAGCCAACCATCAGAGCAAGGAATAATGTGCAAGGTCAAGAATGCAGGGGAGTGGGTGTGGCTCCCAGGAGGCTTCCAGGTTCCTCAGGAGATTTCCACAGATGCTCTGCTGTCAAAGCAGCTTGTACCAAGGGGCCAGAACTGAGACCTTGTTGCCTTTCATGACATTTTGCTGCATTCAGGGGTCTGCCTACCCGCATGGGAGACAGCACTTGTGCCTCAGTTGGGTCCTTCTATGTCTGTTTCTTGCTGCATCCCCAGGCCTGGCCAAGCCTGGCGGTGGTCCCCAAGTGGAGTGCTGGTCCCCAATTGGAGCGCCCGCTGAGTCTTCCTCAATGGCTGCTGTTGCTTCTCGTGGCCTTCAGCAGAGAGCTGACCGAGAAGCAGGCCATGTTTCTCTTTACTCACCTCCCTGAAGACCCAGATACTAACACTTGAGGCACACGCAGGGCCTGGGAGTTACAGCCGAAGATGAGAGAGCTGTAAACTGCTTCTGAGGACTGTCTTCGGTCCCATAAAAACCCAGGCACATCCCAAAGCCCCCTACACAGAGATTTGCTCATAGACACCCTCTCGTCCTCTCCTTCAGGCCCACCGCCCCCCCCCAGAAGGCACATGGACACTGTGAACCAACCTTTTCCTAGCCACATTCTAGGGCCACGTGCAGTCTGTCTATTGTATTATTTGATCTTTTGTTTTGAGAGAGTTGTTTTCTTTCTTTTTTTTTTTTTTGAGAAAACAAAGCTGTTAATAACATTTTCATCTGATACCTATCAAAAATCTTCTGATCTGTACTCCTCATCTGCCTTTTGCAAACCTTTCTTCATAGGCCCTGTGCTAGTTTATTCCTGCATGTTCATTCTGGAACTGAAGCAGTTCTGTCTGGGTCTGTGTTTACCCACGAACAATATGGGCAGATTCACCTTGACTCCCATCCCTGGTCATCTGAGCAATGGTGAAGCTTCTCTTTCAGAGCTGGAGCTGGAGGGCTGGCCTGGACGCGCCTCAGGAAGCGGGAAGGGCCCAGAGGCAGTGGGAATGTGCCATCTGTTCTTCCTCTCTCCTCAGGCTTTCCCTCCCATCTGCCAGGCTCCTGTGCCTGTGGGGTTTGTGAGCCCGTGGCAGGACTCGCCTTGAATTTCCAACCCCCCCGACCCCCACTTCAGGGCAAACAGGGCCCTCCAAAGATGACCTGGGTCAGTGTGATTTCCCATGCGCCGCCTTCTGGTGGACTCAAATGTCCTTTTGGCTAATAGTTTTCAAGAGGGTCTAATGGCTCCTAAGATACACTTTTTCCTCTCGCCTTCACCCTTTCCTCAGATTAGGCCAGCCCTTCTTATAGCAGACTGGGGCAGTGGCAATAAAAAAGAGAGAGAGAAGAAAAAACCGCTTCTTCCCAGTCTTGCCCATGCTTCCAGCCCTCATTCCTCTGAATCAGGCGTTGTCAGGCCTTTAGAGCATTCTTGCTCGTGTCCCTAACCTGACGTCAGATAGGTAGCACTCGGCGTTCGCTTTCACTTTGTCCGCACATATTGTATATAGCAGATCTTCAGAGTATGGAGTTAGGCCATTCTCTTCTTTCAGGAAGTTTCTTCTATATATTGAGCCATTTTTGCTTATTTCCATGGGTTCCAAGGAGTTATGCCAATGAACACTTGCTCTGCCATCCTTCCAAGAAGTTTCTCAACTGCTAGATATATTCAGCAGTGAGACCACAGAGCTAAAATGTCAGGAGATGAAGAGGAACATACATTTTTTTAAATTGGGAAGGTAAGACTAAAAAAGCTAACAAGTGAGTAAAAAGATTAAAACTCACAGTGATGGGACGGAATCTGAACAGTGAGAAAACGAAGCTCAAGAATTAGCTGAAAGGATGGAAAAGAATGAAACTCTAAAGTTATGGCGAAAGGATAAAAGTAAATGGTAGGAAAGTCTAAAAGAACTCGCATTTAAGTATTTTTAAACAAACTTTTAAAGATTCAAGGCCTAGAGAATCACATGCTAAGACAATGAAATAACCTGAGTATTTAAAGATTAAAATAAGTGAAAAGGTGGAATGTAAGCAGTGCATAAGGTTATCTCATTCAAAAGATGTACCTGTAGGGGTGCCAGGCTGGCTCAGTTGGAAGAGCACGTGACTCTTGATCTCAGGGTCGTAAGTTCGAGCCCCACGTGGTGTGTAGAGATGACTTAAATAAAACTTACAATGGGCGCCTGGGTGGCACAGTGGTTAAGCATCTGCCTTCGGCTCAGGGCGTGATCCCGGCATTATGGGATCGAGCCCCACATCAGGCTCCTCCGCTATGAGCCTGCTTCTTCCTCTCCCACTCCCCCTGCTTGTGTTCCCTCTCTTGCTGGCTGCCTCTATTTCTGTCAAATAAATAAATAAAATCTTAAATAAATAAATAAATAAATAAATAATAAAACTTAAAAAAAAAAAAAGATGTACCAGGAGTGACTGATGTACAGAGACGTCTAAGACTGTGTTTAGGTAGAAAAGCAGGTCACAGAACATGGCACCATCTACAGACATAGGTGTCACACAGAGTTTTGCAGAGACGTAGAGAACCG
Organism: Ailuropoda melanoleuca; assembly: GCF_002007445.2. Taxonomy (NCBI): domain Eukaryota; kingdom Metazoa; phylum Chordata; class Mammalia; order Carnivora; family Ursidae; genus Ailuropoda; species Ailuropoda melanoleuca. The sequence goes on from NC_048224.1 coordinate 52,602,458, forward strand.
AGCGCTAGGGATCGCACCGCTGTTACCTGGAAGTGGGAAGGGACTGGAGGTGGGGACGTTGTGGGCACTGTCAGGTCCCCTCAGGTCCCCTTACCATTTCTGGCTGCTTCTCCCCTCCCCTCTTCAGTGCACCTTGGCTCCAACACCCACGCCAGCCCCCACTCCCTCGCAGCTGCTCTGGCTGCATGTGTACCTGGGCTTCGCCCCACCCGTGGCCCTCAGCACCTTGTGCCGGGCAGTCTGCCTGGTGGGACAGTGTCCAAAATGTAAAGCAAGCAACATAGGTGATTTTACATTTTCTAGTAACCACATTAAAATTAATTCTAATATTCTTAGAATTTTATCTTCAACATGAATCAATATAGAAATTGTGAATGAGATGTTCTAAATCCTTTGTCAGTGTATTAAGTCTTGGAAATCAGCATGTATTTTTACGCGTCCACAGCTCTCTTTGCCCACATATCAGCTGCTTGGTTGTCACAGGTGGCCACTTACGGCAGCCCAGCTCACCCAAACTGAAGCTGTCCCCTCAGAGGACTCTGCCTGCAAGAGAAACCTCACATCCCTGCCCTGCTTCCTCCACTCCCTTATGGGTTTCTTTTAGAAGCACTTTCTTAATAAAATTTTTGCATGTATTATTATTATTTGTAACAAAAAAATCTAAAGGATTCAAAAGGAAACAAAAAATGTTCTCTCTCATCCAGAAGCCCTGCTTTGTGGTTTATTTGTTTGTTGATTGGTAAGGCAGCCATAAACTCTAGGGAGCCTGGGTTTCAGAAGGCTGGGAGGGGGGGGGGCGTCCCACTGAGTAAAGAATAACTGATAACATCCCAGGAACTTGGCTTCTTGCCATTTGTCAGCTGTGGAAAGGCTTGAGCCTTTGATGTTTGTCTGGTCGCTGCCCAGATAGGTAGCCTCAGGCCACCCGAGGGTGAGATTATCTGGGAGTCTGGCTCAGGTATGCAGCACGTGGCTTGGCTTCCCCGGGCCCAGGACAGGCCCTGGGGGAAGCTGGGTCACCGCTCAAGGAGGAATGGCAGACGGGCCTGGCAGCAGTGAACTTTCTTTCATTCCTAACATGCCTGTAGCCTAGCTGGTACCACTGTAGCAGCTTGGGAGTGGGCAGCGCCTGTCTGGCTCCACGCAGCGAGGCTGCAGAGGCTCCCTTCCCTTGGCATCAGCTCCGCGCCAGGATGGTGGTTCCCTCTGCAGATGCCGCCTCCTCGTTGATAATGCCGCTTGAGCCAGTAGGCCTTCTGTGCTTTGCCTTGTCACAGTCTTTATGAAGAAGGCGTTCTAAAGAGTCCCTTTTGACCAGAGTGCCATTGGAGATGGCTTTTGATTTCTATGTTTGCATTTCCAAGGAATTGGATTTAGTTTGCTTATTTGTCTGTCACTGGAGGTAGGGGTGAGGGAAGAAGGCCGGCTGCTAATTGGCTTAGAAAATAATTCCAGTCCAGAGCCGAGATGCCTGTGTTTCCCTAACGAAGCAGCCCCTTCATCCCAGAACTACCTTTCCCACTTGCCTCGCTGTGTCCTCAGAGAAAGGAGCAGGCAGGTTGCAGGAATACATTTCTCAATTTAGTCTCCTATGCAGCTCACTTATTTAGTCAACGGGCTTTTGCTGCTTATGTACTATATATGCCATTAGTCTTGAAGGGTCGGTTTGGTCCTTTCTGTCTACAGTGTTGTTGCCAGCATAGGCTGTTTTGATGGCTTTTCTTGCATATTTTAATTGGAAATAAGGAGAGAAAACCAAGTATTCTGGGACTCACACGGTGATGGAGGTCCCACGTCTAGTTAATCTCCAAAAGCACTCTAGACCGAACTTTCTCTTACTGAATGAATGTTGTCTTTCTCTGAGTCTGTGATGGCTTGAGTGCTCACTGGTCCTCCTTTTACCTTAGACCCCACTCACTTGACATGGTGGATGACTTCGCTCAGTACTGAGGGATGTGACAGGATTGCACGGGGCCTGGGGCGCACGCCTTCCTCTCCCACAGCGTGCACGGGCATCGCTTGGTGCAACGAGGGTGTGGTGCAGTCTCACTGGGGCACCTGGGTCTTGGAAGTGCCTTGGCTTCGTCCCTCCTGACTTCCTCATGGGGGCTGGCCTTGAGGTAAGAGTGCCAGAGTAGGCCAGCGATTGGCCTGCCATTCCTGTTCTCTGATCTCAGTGCCTTTCCCAACTCCTTGTGCTTCAGCCCGGCACCTCAGCCTCCAGGCCCACTGATGGATCCGCTGACCAAGGGGTCCTGTAGGAGTCAGATGGCACAAACCCTTCTATGGAAAGCCAAGTCGTCTCTCTCCTTTGGCATCCAGCCTCTTCAGACATGGCCAACAGGAGACCCTGAAGTAGAGTCCCAGGTCAACCTGTAAGTAAGTAAAAGAAACATCATCTGTTTGGGCCCATGCGCAGTCTAACTTGAAATCCCTTAATGCTCAGAAAGAAAATACTTTTTACCTTTTCAGGGAGAATAGGGAGGGGGGTGGGGAGTGGATGGTCGGTTCCGAGATTTCCTTTCTGTTCTTAATGATGCCTTCCTCGTGTATTTCTTTATTTGGCAGTAGTCACTGAGCACCCACTCTGGCCAGGCCCTGTGTCAGGCATGGTGAGCACAATAGATTCAGTTCGTCTTCAGGGAATTTGCAGCTCATGGGACAGATAGCCCTTTGTCAAATAATCACGCAAAGAAACACTAACAGATTGTGACAAGTGCTATGAAATGTGTTGCCTTGATTCAATAAACATTTACAGAAGGCCTTTCTGTGTGCCAGGAGCATCTTGGGGATATAAGAGAATAGGGCAGTGTCCTTACCCTTGAATAGCAAATCATATCTACATGGGGGGAAAATCCAATATTATTCACAAGAGGTGATAATAATAAGTATAGCATAACTAATAGGGACGTCCCATAGGGTGGTAACTGTGTTTTCCTGTTTACTCCTGAATCCTCAGGGCTTTGTTATGTACAAAAATATCTGTTGGATGAATGAATAAGTGAATGAAGAGGAGAATATGAATCAGGGAGCTCAGCCTCCGGGGGAATCCGGGGTTAGTAGGTACAACAACATGATTGACTTACGAACAAATGAGATGCCTCATCAATTCAATGTGACAAGTATTTATCAGTACTTTGCTGTACCCAGTGCGTTTGTGAAGCTAATTCATAGCTGGGGGCAGGGATCAGGATCACCTGCAGAGCATAAACAACTTATGCCCCAGGCCTACCCCAGAGATTCTGATTCAGTGACTCTGGAGTAGGCCAAAGAGGACTCTCCGGGATGTTTGCCTTCCCAGAACTGATAGCCTGTCCAGGGAGACAGACAAGTAACCAAATAACTCCAGTCCTACTTGATAAGAACCAAGTATAAAGCGCTTTAGGAGTAAGTACTCTGCCGGAGCACAGGGAAGAAAAAGCGGTACAGCTGAGATCAGTAGTAGGATGTGCCTTGGCCAGGACAGCAATGGGGGGAGAAGACCACTTTAAACAGAGGAACTACAGAGCTAAGGCCCAGATTCATGAAAAGAATGTTTCAGCAGTGTTGACAGGTGTTAAACCAGTGGTTCTCAACGCTGACTGCACATGAGAATCAACCCCAGCAGCTTTAAGAGCAAGGAAGCCTGCCTTATTCCTCCCAGATCCTGAGGTCTAGGCTGGGACACAAATACCAGTACTTTATAAAGCTTCCCAGATGATTCTCAAATGCCATAAAGGCTGAGAAATGCTGCTTTCACAAAAGTGACCACACGTAATTAAATAAATACAAAATAGAAGCAGCTTCTGTGCCTCGCCAAGGGGTCTGAACTTTCTAACTAACCTAGGCTATGGGGAGACTTTGATAGCATTTACAATCTGAAGAGCTAATGCCGTTTAAAAAGTACAAGGTTCACATCGTTTAGAAAGATTCACGATTGCCAGTTCCGTTGTGTTTCTTCAAGGAAACCAGGGCGAGTCTGGAGTCACCGCCGGCTTTTCAGAGTGACCACCATACCTCCCATAAATGGCCCTTTAATGAGAATAGGAGATTTAATCTGAAACCTAAAATTTCAGTAAATAGTGAATTATCTGAGCAGAATGATCCTGTTGCTGGCAAGGAAGGGCAGTGAAACAGGGGCTCCATCTACTGAGGGTGCGGTGGAGAGGACGTCCCTTTGCGGTCCTCCTGAGCTCGCAGCGGCAGCTAGTTCACACCGGGCGTACCCGCAGCCGCCTCTTTTCTAGACTACAAGCCCCATAGCGCTCTACGCGTATGACGCAGTCAAAGAGGCGGACAGGGCTGCGGAAGAGCCTATGAGATGCAGCGGAAGCAACCGAATTGGTATCTGGAGGGCCCTATTGGTGAGTTATCTGGTCAAGGGTAGGCCCAGGCCTTGGTGATTGGCGGCCGCCCGGCTGGCTAGCTGCCGGGAGAAGCGGTTTAGTGAACCGAGTTCGGATCAAGGACTGGACGCCAGACTCAGGGGCCGGACTTGAAAATGATTCTACCAGGAGTCGGATGTTAGGTTCTCTGGAAAACGGGCTAGAAGATGTGTTTTAAAGAACCGCTGCCATTCTGTGGGCCGCTCATTCATTAACTCATTCATTCAATAGTATTTATTGATTACCTGTGTACCAGGAACGTGGGCAAACATCCTAAATGCGTTTTCTCATTTGGTCTTCATGAAAAACCCGATGAGGTAGCTACTGTTAGCTCCATTTTACAGGTAAGGAGCTGAAGTCCAGAAGGGTTAAGAGACGTGTCCAAGACAGCGTGTAAGTGACAGGGCAGGGATTTTGAACCTAGATTTTCTAGCTCCAGTGCCCGTCTCCTAACCTCAGGGTGCTCAGCCATGCAATCAGGAGCAGAGTGTTTATGGAATGTAGGCGTCCAGAGAGCATCTTGATATGTATGAATATATATGCATACATATTCAAGTGAAGAATATAACAGTATCTTACTGGACACCAATCTGGACAGATTCTGATAACAGACAATTCACTGAGCACCTGTGTGCTGCGCTGGACCCTGTGCTAGGCACTGGGGATGCAAAGAAAGCCTCTCCTTCCAGATGAAGCGGGCTGAGGAAAGTGCTATTCCCTAGGGCAGTCTAAGGATTTCCCAGTGGAGGGAATACCTGAAGAATGGAGCTTTACCAGGCGGAAGTGGGAGCGGCCTTCCCAGACAGAGGTGACCATATGTGCAAAGGCCAGCAGCATCAAGGCACTCTGAGTGTTTAGAGAACTGTGAATAGTCCCATTTGGCCAGTGCTTCTTGAGAAGTGGTGGGTGGTGAGTCTGGGAAAATAGACAGAAGCCTACTTAACCACTGGGGAGTGGGAGGGCTTAACCACCCACTAAGAAGTTTGGTTTTGAGTCTGTGGACCGGGGCATAGCATGATGAGATTTGCTAATTGGAAAAATAACTGGTGTCAGTGGGCAGCTAAGTTGCAGCAGGATAAGGCTGGTGGCAGGGGACCGCATTAAGAGTGGACGGGGAGGAGATATAAGCATTCTAATGAGTGGCAGGAACCATGGGATTGATTCAAGAAATATTAGAGAGGAAGATTAGTGTGGCACATGTGTGGTTGGTGGGGTGATAAGTGGGCCTCTGAGTTTTGACTCAGGCAACTGAGTGGTTGATCTTGCCATTAATGAGAGGACCCTGAGATGAGACAATGCAAAACCCAAGATAGAATAAGATAAAGATCACTAGATAAATGCCGTCAGTACTGAAAAGGGGTACAGTTACATCTCTGGGGGCAGAAGATGCTTAGGAAAGTCTTCTCAGAGGTAGTAATATGAAGTGGACCTTGAAAAAGGAGCACCTCCCTTCCTTCTTTTCTTTTTCTGGATTATCTTTTAATAGGCAGAGATGGGGAGGAGGACATTCTAGATGGCCAGATCTTGGTTTGCCTCTTGTGTGGTGCAGTAGTAGGAAGTCTGGAACGTCAGATTGAGGGGCATATTGTAAAAGATCTTGGGCCACTGGAAGACTCTGAATGGTGTTTGAGACACGCAGGTGATGGCTTGAGCCCTGCGTTGGCAAAGTTAATTTCACAGCTGTGTACAGCAATGAGGCCAGGAGCCAATTAAGAGATGGACTAGGCTGTGTCGTCTTAGTTGTAAGTTACATAAATCCAACTCAAATTAGTTTAGGCCAAAAAAGGAGAATGTCTGGGTTCATGTAACCAAACTAAGGAAAGGGACGGATCTGGCTTCAGGGATGGCTAGATCCAAGGACGCAAATGCTGCCAGGTCAGTCCATTTCTCTCTTACTCCCATGTCCTCTGAATTCTTAGCCCTGCTTCTCTGTTGGCCATATTGTCTCCTACTGTCTGTGAGTTGTCACCATGTAGCGGGTGGCATGATCTCAGATAGCATGAAACTTGAGAGGAAGTCTTTCCCATTCATTAGAAGAACGGTGGGAAAGGTCTGGGCTACATATCCACGCCTGGTTTTGTGGTTTTGTGGTTTTGTGGGCGAGTATGTTACCAGGGGAAGAGGAGATAATTGTTGTTTGCCCTGGTGAGGAGAGTAGGCTTGGAGAAGAAAAGGTGTCATCAAGAGGTAGGAGAACAGGATTCAGATGGGTCATGGAAGCCATTGGAGGGATTTCAAGATGTGGAGTGGTCTGTGACTGATCACAAAAATAACTTAGGAAGTTTTTTCAAAAATATGGAACCTATTTCCCTGGAATCCCTAGTGGTGGGACTCAGGCGGCTGGCCTGTGGTGTCTAATGCAACCGAAAATTTGCAGGTGGAACTGCAGTCTGGCAACTGAATGTGCTGACCAGGCAGCTGTGGAGCACCTTTGAGAATAATGCGATTTCATTCGGGAAGGGAGGGCAGGAGGCCGAGTGCAAGACTCGGCAGTCCTCACTTCTCCCAATTCATCACCTTGTTTCAGGACCACTACTGACCTGAAATGAGGTAAAATTTCTTCCTAGACGTGTTCAGTACATTAGGGAAAAAGGAAAGCTATTAGAAAGATGGTTTTCAGGGCCATTCTGCCTTGAAAGGATGACAGCCAGAAGGGGAAGGAAGAAAGTTTGAAAAGTTTTTAATCCCCTCTGAATTATCTGCTAATTCTCTTTTACTATGATTCATGACAATATGCTACCAAAAAGTTGGATTTCTTACAACGGGTAATTCAAACTTCATTTCCCTCACTAGGCTGAATTGGCAGTTGTTTACTTTTTGATCTTTTGAGGAAAGTTGGCATGTATTTGGAAGAGTTTTTCTTCCAGGCATTATACGAATATCAGGCAGTTTTGTACTTACGACATTTTTAAAACAGCTTCCAAAACCCTTGAAAGACCTAGTTTGTTCCTGAATGAAGGGCCACTTAAAACTTAAAACACAGTGCTAGAATGTAAGCTTTCTGGTGTATGATTGGGGAAATTCTGTTCCGCTGTCCTCTTGGTACCATGGGGAATCTCCTCCGTGTGCATGGAGGAGAGAGGTTGGACCGCTAACCTGTCCCTCTCTCTTTTCCCCTCTCACTCTTGGGATTTGGTTGCCCACAGAGCTTGTGTGTTATCGCCTGTCTTGTTGTCATTTGGAAAAACACGCCCGAGTCCTCTAGAGGCAGGCGTAGAGGCCCGTCTGCCTTGGTTTCCCCTTTTGGAGCTCGACAGTCCTGAGACAGCAGTTGCCCTGGCAAGCATCCGGGCAAGTATCCCATAAGTGGCCTGTTCCACTGTCTAAACAGGAGGGATGGGGGCGTAATAGGAAGCCCACTTGGCGATCGGGCTCAATTACATTCACCAGTGAGACTCTGACAGTAAGGAAGTTGATATTATGATTTCCATTTGCTTGACTCTTGTCACTAATTCTTAACTGATTCCAAACACAGAGAAGAGAGCGTCTGATTTACTGATAAGCTCCCACAGCTCCCACGATTGTGAGACAGGCAAAGATTTGCAGGGGTCTGGTTAGGAGGTCTGGGGGTCTGTTTGGTTTACTGTGTTTTTCCTCTCTTGTTCTTCCCTGTCTTAGCAGAGCATCTGGCACATAGAAAGTGCTCACTAAATATTTGTTGGGTCTTAAGTGAAGGGCGATAGAGCAAAGGTGCTAGCTAGGAGGCTTCTGTCTGCAATGATGAGGGTCTGAGCTAATGCAGAGAACATGGAAATAGAGAAGAGAGTAGCAGCGAGGGACTATAAGACATTGTGGAATTCTACACACGCCCGTAGGTGCAAAATGGTAGACACTAGGCATTGCAGCAGTATTAGCAATAGCAAAAGATTGAAAACCATTGCCTGGGGAGCTGGTTAAATAAAATATGACGCATCCACTCAGCAGAGTACTTTGTGGCCATAAGAAAGAATACAGGAGCTTTTTGGGTACTGATTTGGAAAGATCTCCAAGGTACATTGAATGAAAAAATAACAAAAACAAGGAGTAGAGTTGTGTATAGCATGCTACCATTTGTGTGGGAAAAAAGGAAAAGGGAACTTGCATTTTTCTTTGTCAATGGCTAAGCATCTCTGGGAGGAATATGAAAGGAAATGAGGGGCTGAGGGGGCAAGAGAAGGGGAGGCTTTCCCTGTACAACCTTCTAGGCTCTGTGGGTTTTGAACCAAGTGAGTGTATTCTCTCTTCAAAGAATAAAATACAAATACACAGTTACAAACATACAACTTTCAAAAGCAATTCCTGCAGGCAGCAGGAACAGCACCCTGGCGACCCACCCAGTGCTGGGTGTGAGGGGAGACATGGGTGATTGCTCTGAACCTTGTGCCTGGAGAGGCTGACTGGGGAAAAGATGGCAGTTTGCTGAGCCACATGCAGGAGTTGGTGTGAGTGTGGTCCGGGGCTGCCCGGGTGTCCATGGAAACTAGGGCCCGCCCTGGGAAGTCTGAGTTTGCAGTTGGAGAGAAAGATCCAAATTGGAGCTTTGGTTTGGGGAGTTGTTAACTTAGAGGTGATATTTGAAGGCACAGGAGCAGAGAGGTCCCCAGAGAGGGAGGTGGCCTGAATCAAAAGGAGAGGATCTTCACCGATCAAGCTAGGCATGGAGTTAAAAATTGCACTGTAGGGGCGCCTGGGTGGCACAGCAGTTAAGCGTCTGCCTTTGGCTTAGGGCGTGATCCCGGCGTTGTGGGATCGAGCCCCACATCAGGCTCCTCTGCTATGAGCCTGCTTCTTCCTCTCCCACTCCCCCTGCTTGTGTTCCCTCTCTCCCTGGCTGTCCCTATCTCTGTCAAATAAGTAAATAAAATCTTTAAAAAAAAATTGCACTGTTGCTTCTATGTGATCTGAGAACCAGGAGGAGTATACTCTCACTCTGCCAGGACATCCTGGCCCTTTCCCAGGAACTGAAGCTGCATGTGCCCTACTCACCACGGGAGCTCAACAGCCCCTGGAGAGTAACAGCTAAAAGCAATCAGGTTTCCTAAGGAGGTTATGCCATTGCTAAGACTATTCAAGTTTTCTATTCTTTGAAATATTATGGTCCTCAAGGGCCAGCAACCCATTTTTGGTGCTCACCTCATCTTAAAGTACAGTACAGAACACTATAAGGACACACTATAAATAGTGACTAGATAGTATTATTCTTTTTAACTGCTGCTCTTATGGAGCAAAAGGAAATAGTTTAGGCTGCCCTGCCCTAAATTCACCTAGCTAACACTCATTTTTATAAGTCCCATTTTGGCCTTGGAAGCAGACTTGTTTTCTTGTCATCTTCTATAATGATAAATGTTCTTATTAAAATACTTTGCCTCCTACATTTCTGTAAGTTTGGTTTATCTATTTCTTTGCTTTCTTTAAAGCTCTTTCTCTCCCTTGGCTTCATAGTCTCATTTTCTTAGACTATCTCAGAATCAGAGTAGCTTAGTGATGTCAACATTTTAGAAAGCCTTTCAGAAATGTAGTTTGACCTTAAAAGCACAAAGTAAGCTGCTTTTCTTCTGCTACGTGGTCTGAACGTGCCTGCAGGAAAACTGCACACTGATAAGCATGGAGTGGATCTAAATTGGTCCAGAAAATTAGAAGGAGAATACAGAGATCATTTAAAGTGTAGCTTGGGCCTTCCCCCTCCGCTCTCCTAGGTCACCTCAAGGTAAAATTCATTCAGTTCCAGAGCATTTATTTCTATGCTTGAGACCAAGAATTTTTCACATATTGGTATTGGCTATGAAGGGGATCAGAATATGCCACCCCAAAATATGCTACTTTGGCATAAAGATTAGTTTGAGCTGAAGGCAGTGGGGAAGAAACTCACAGAAAGAACTCTCTGCCCTCCCCCTATCTGCTTAAAAGCAGGGCATAAATTTCCCATTGTAAAGGTGCCCCCTATCTTCTCCCATACCTAGAGGAAGAGAACAACCCTATCGCCAGAGACAGAGAAGGCATCAAGACGAGTCTGCTTAAATAAGCCTTACTAAATAACTTGTATCAACTATTAGTTTTGCCCCTGTATTTATCTTACCATGATTTACCACTCCTAGAAGCCTCAGGTCCTTCTTTTGTCTAGTCACTTCTCCACAATTTATAGCCCTTTGTTAAAAGGGTATATAAACCCCTGAGTCTAACTGCCTCTTTGGGTTTTCTCCTCTGTGGAGCCCTTGTGCATGTAAAATTAAAAAACTTCTATGCCTTGACTTCTGTTAATCTAGCTTTTTGTTTGGTTAATTCACAGACCTCAGTTTCAGAACCTAAGAGAGTAGAGGAAAAATTTTTCCTCCCCAACAGCTATGGTCCTAAAGTGTGAAAATTTTAGATTACAACAAATTCCAGCTTGTCACAAAGAGATCTTTTTCTTTGTGTTGTTCTTCAAGCATACACACACATCTTCCTAATGAGAGGCATGGAGCACAACTTCTGTTTATTCAAATAGGTACTGTGCTCAAACTAGAAATCTTGCTAAGTGCTTCTTCATATGTATTTTCTCATTAAATCCAACAGCCCTATGACAAAGGTACTATGGTTATCAGTATTTGTTGAATTAATTCATTATTCAAGCCCCATTTTACAGTTGTAGAACTGAGGATTCATGAAGGAGTGATCAAGCAGTGAATTAATGGTGGGCTAGACAGGGCTAAGCAAATGTGGGCAACACTTATGCACATATAATTTCTCTGTACATATAGATATTTAAGTTTAAGGTCAGGGTTCTGTGTTTTCTCTGTATGACATTTTTAAAGAATTTTTTGTGCTAGAATTTATGTGCAATAAACTGCAAGGATCTTAAGTATACAGCGGGATGAGTTTGGCACTTGTGCCTGATCTACTTTTTTCACCTGATCCACTTTTTAATGTTACAGTGCCAGTCACTTGCATTTGATTGTATCACCTGCTTATTGAAAGACACCAACCACCAGGCATAGGAAATGTGAACTTCATGAACTGATAGCTAGTGAATGAGGTCACAATTCTTCCATTGTGATGGCTCCCACAGCATTTGCTTTGTTTGCTCATATTACTGGCATCATATTAATCTCTGAAATGAATTTCCTGACACTAACCTGAGGCAACATTTACAATATTCTTATGTCTGACTCAAAACAGATTTCATGAATATGCTGTCTAATGGAGCTCACTTCCAGCAGCAGCTGATTGTGAAATTGAGAGCACATGGGGGTGTTCTCAGGCCTGATCTTAGAGAAAGTTATGGAGCAGCTTCTGTGTTCACCCTACCTAGTCTAGCTCACCCCACCCTCCTTTGTTACTCCTGCCCCTTGTAAAGAAGAAAAGCCCTAGGGGACATGATGGTTCTCCTCAGATCTTTGAAGGGCTTTCCTAGAGAAGTGATCTTAACTTATTTTATATGGCCCCAAAGAGTGAGCTGGCTTGTTTTCTTTCTTTCTTTCTTTCTTTCTTTCTTTCTTTCTTTCTTTCTTTCATTCATTCATTCATTCATTCATTCATTCATTCATATTACACAACTCCTGACTCTGTGCCAGGTATTATGTTAGGTGCTAAGGATTTTGCATTGAGCAAAACCAAGGGAGATCCTGCCAGTGTGAAGTTTATACTCTAGTGGGAGAGGCAGGTGTTAATCCAACCCCTTCTTTGGAATTTCTAGTCCGGGGGCAAGGGGTGGGTCCGAAAGAAGAAGGAGTTTGGAGAGCGCATTCCAGGTCCTAACATGAGAAACGCAGAAGCTGCTCATGGGCTGGAGGAAAAGGAAGAAAGGCAGAGTGGCTGAAGTGCTCAGAGGAAGGGGAGCAGGCCCAACCCCACAGTGGTGAGGTTGGGGGGTGGTATGTGATGGTAAAGAAATTGAAGAAGAGTATGGTGACTAACATAACATAATAAAAAATAAAAGAAATTGAAGAAGAATGAAAGGGTGAAGATGTAGGATCAGCTGGTGGAAATCCAGGTGTGATGGACTTTAATTCACTCCTGGAGAAAACTGTTTAATAGTCAGAATGGAGGGCCTTGGGGCATACTGTGTTTGTGATCACTAATAGTGTGTAAGTACAGACTGGGTAGCTCTTTTTCAAGTATCTGGTAGAGAATACACAATCACAGATAACAGGTTGGACCCCAGATGGTCCCTAAGTCTGTGGAGCTGGAAGTCTCTGGAAGTCTTTTCCACCCTAAGATTGTATGATGAGGAGACAGGAAGACTGATGAGGCCATTGTTGGCATCTGGGATTCAGACCATGAGGACCTGTTGGATGGAGGGACTGGGCTGGCTGAGGATAGGGCTGATCACCCTCCATGGTTGAGGACTGACTGTAGAGCTTGGGAGGGAGAAGTCAATGGTGATTCATTCCATACCTTGGAGACTGTGAAATAATTGAGTGCTGGCAGAAGTGAGAAACCACATTGTTGGATCAGTTTCAGAAAAACCACACTGACCTCGTGGCACTTCTGGGAGAAGCAGGAAAGGTAATTGAGTGTACGTCAAGCCCAGAGATGTAAATTTGGAACTTGTCAGTAATATCGATGCCATAAAAGTGCACAAGTCCTTCAAAAGACGGACTTCAGGGAGCACTTCACATTTGGGAACAAAAAGAGAAAGAACAAGCCAGTGAAAGAGGCGGAGGTGACTGGTTCTATGGGGTTCTGTAGAGAAGATGCCTTCCCTGGGCATCCAGTGGGTGGGAAGTTGGTCTGCCAGCATTTCTCAGGTCACCTTTGGAATTTATTTTGGTTAAAAATACAGGTGCTTAGATCCTATTCCTGAAGATTCTGATCAAGGAGGTTTGGGGTAGGGACTGGGCATCTATATATTTAGATGAAAAATTTTTAAGCAAACTAAGACTTTTGCAGGGGACAACAGGAAACTGTCTTTATGACGTTGTGTTGGTGAAGGACTTTTTTTAAGTCAGAGAAACAAAGACCAGAAAGGAAAAGATTGAAAAATGTTTACACTACAATTTTTAAATTTCTCCATGATAAAAGATACCAGGAGCAGATTTTTAAAAGAAAAACCACTGTTTCGAAGAAGAGATCTGTGATTTGTTAACCAGAAAGGGTTAGTATTCAGAACATACCAATAATTCTTATTAATCAATTAGGAAAAGACCAACAACCTATAGAAACAGAGTGGGTGAAGAATCAGGAATAGGCAAATCCTAGAAAAGGTAGCCCATATGGCCAAAAAGCAAAGAAAAAGATGTCCCAGCTCTTGTGTTGTCAGGGGAGTGCAGATTGAAACCACACCCCAGTGAGACACTATTTCATATCCTTCAGACTGGCCAAAACCAATTTCTGACAACACCAAGTGTTAACGAGGATACGGAGCACCCACAACTCCCGTGCTGTGGTTGGGAGGGTAAATTGCTACACTCACGTTGGAAAGCAAATCTGCAATGCATAGAGAAAATAAAGATGCACATATGACCCAGCAGTTCCACTCCTGGGTATGTCATCTAGGGACATGATTGCCATCGTACTGGAGGAGAGATATAAAAGGATGTTGATTACAGCGCTGTTTAAAAACTGGAAACAACTGAAATATCCAACAGTAGGAGAATGGAAGAACAACGGTACATTAATCCAGAAGGATACTCTGCAGCAGTGTATGTGAATGAATCAGAGCTACAGGTATCGACGTGTACAAATTTCAACAACAAATTGTTCAGCCAGAGAAGCTAGTTGCAGGAAGACATGCATAGTAATGGTATTTATTTGTGTAAAATTTTAAAACATGCTAAATAATACTGTATATTGTTTATGAATAAGCACACAGTACAAATATAAAAATACAAGCAGGAAGTATAAACCAGTATTATTTAGTGATTATTTCAGGGGAGGGAGAGATGACAGTGGGACCAAAGAGATGTACGCAGGGGTTTCAGGCCTGTCTTATGTTCATTATGTTGTTTTTCTATGTCTTGAAATATTCCATAATAAAACAGATTAGAGAAAAAAATCCAGCTGATTCCGATATATAGCTAGGTTTGAGAACCAAGATCTAAAATCAGTGCTTCCCCAAGTTCCATATGCATATGAGTGCTCAGGGGATCCTGCTATTCTGTTTCGTGAGCTCTGGGGGGGGTGCTGAGAGTCTGCATTTCTAACCAGCTCTGGTCCAAGGACCACACCATTCTAAGTCGCAAGCGTCAGAATGACCTGGGTGTTCTCTAGGACCCTTGGCACGCGGGGGACTGTTCAGAAGCACCCACTCTGGACAGCGTGCCTCCCTGCAGGGTCCGGGTGCAGTTGGAGGCAGGTCTTGTGCATCTCAGTGGGAAAACGTTGAGGACCTGGGGACACAGACCTTAGAGGGATTTCCCCAAAGAAGCCAGATCTGCAGGTGATCAAGGGAGGTATGCAGCAACATATGTTTTCTGTTGATTTTTTTTTCCTTAAACCAGTTTCTGCTTAATACTCTGTGGTCATGCCTGTATAGGTCTCCTGTGGGCAAATTATCCTCGGAGCTGGAAGGTTCTTCAGTCCCTTTTCTTAAAGGAAAAGGGAAGCTCAGGTCACTGAAGGGTGGGGAAGGGAGAGAGCAGATGGGCAGACCTTACATTTGCAGGAATCCTCTTGTAAGTAGTGGTTCCCAGCTTTCTGGATGGTGGGTCTTGAGCTGAGAAAAGCATGACAGACCCCCCCGCCCGACTTCTGCTCTGGGCACCCGCACCTGAAGATTGCATATGCTACCCATGAGGGAATAAAAAGAGGCTGTTTTACAGTTTACCGTATTTGCTCTCCACAGGTGTGCCTTGTGCTTCCACAATATTTCTGTTCCCTTGAAGTCCTGTGTCCTTGACATTTTCCCACTGAACCGTAAGCACTGTGAGAGCAGGGACCACACATCTCAGGTTTAGCACCTGAGCCCAGGACCTGGTACCTCATACCTGCTTGGGACTGCTTATTGAATGAGTGAAAGAATTTTGACTCAGAGTTTTTTTAAATGAAACTTTTTATTTTGAGAGAATCATAAATTCATATGAAGTTGTAAGAAAACAGAGAGAGGGGTGCCCGGCTGGCTCAGTTGGAAGAATGTGTGACTCTTGATCTCGGGGTCGTGAGTTCGAGCCCCATGCTGGGCATAGAGCTTACTTACAAAAAGAAATAAAGAAATAACCCAGAGAGATCCCAGGTGCCCTCTACCCAGTTTCCCCCACGGTAGCACCTTGTATCACTGGTGTACGGTATCACAGCCAGAAAGTTGTGGCCAATACAGTCCACTGGTCCTAGGTTCCCATTTTACACACAGTCCTGTCACATGGGTGGGTTTGTTTAGCCATCACCACAGGCCCGGCAGGGAATGGCTTCCTCACCACAGGCTCCCCAAGCAGCCCTTCATAACCACACCCACCCCTCTACCATGTTGTCATCTCAAGAATGTTAGATAGATGGAATCACACCTTTTAGGATTGGCTTTTTTCACACACTGATTCCCTGGAAATTTATGCTACATTTATCAGCAGTGTGTTCTTTTAATTTCTGAGCAATACTCCATGGGCTGGATATACCATGGTTTGTTTAACCAGTTGCCCCCCTCTTTTTTAAAGATTTACTTATTTATTTTTGAGTGTGAACTAGGATAGGGGCAAAGGGAGAGGGAAAGGGAGAGAAACAGATTCCCCGCTGAGCTCGGAGCCTGACTCGGGGATCTATCCTACACGACCCTGAGATCACGACCTGAGCCAAAATCAAGAGTTGGGTGCTTAATCAACTGAGCCACTAAGGTGCCCCCTAACCATTTGCCTTCCAAGGACTTCAAGGATTTGTCCAACCTGGGGCTATTCTGAAGAAAGCTGCCACGAAACATTTGTGTACAGATCTTTGTGACTATCCATTTTCATTTCTCTGGGATAAACGCCCAAGAGTGTAATTACAGGGTCATATGGGTAACTGCATGTTTAATTTTATAAGTCACTGCCAAACTGTTCTCCAAAGAGGCTTAGCTTACCATTTTCCATTCCCACTGAGATGTCTGAGGGGTCCGGCTGCTCCAGTCCTTGACAGCATTTGGTAGGGTTGCTGTTTTTTATCTAGAGAGAGAATTTCAGAGGCACTGGTTGAGATCATTATCAAGAGGAACTTTGCAAGGAATTACCAGAAGGCTTGAATTGTAGTAGAGAACCATGTGAATTCCAGGGACATGTGTCTTTGTCGGAAACTTAGTGGATACATAAATACTGTAGGAGGAGTGCATTCCAGAATGTTGGAGAAACGAGGATTCAGGTGAGAAAGGTGTCTTAGTGATGAAGAAAGTAACATCAGATGTACCCAGAGGTTGTCAGAGTATCTAATGGTAGATGGGGGGTGAGGAAGGGGAACGAGAAGGAGGCAGGAACCCACCTGGGTGTAAGCAGAGCCAAGGTGAGCAGACATTATCATTTATTCATGATTCATTTATTCAGCCAATTTACTGAGCAGCCGGCTATGAACCAGGTACTCTGTAAGACACAAAAGGCATGGTGATGACCATGACAGATGAGGTCCCCGGCAGTTGGAATAGCCAACATTTATTTAGTGGCTACTATGCGTCAGGTGTTGTGCTAAGCACGTTATGGTGGTATATTTTAATCTTGCCGTGGAGATGGAAATACAGACAAGGAAGGAGGCTCAGAGAGGATGAGTAACTTGCCTGGGGTCACAGAGCTGGTGTGCCATAGAGCTGAGCTCCAAATCCAGCCCTGTCTGACCCCCTTATGGCTGGGGGAACTTGCTAAGGGTATGCTAAACCTAACATCCTGGTCCAAGGAACACGTGATGCTGCAACCCCAGAAAGAGGGTAGGGGACAGGGAGCTGTGTCTGAAGCAAGACCCAAGGGGCTCTGACTTCCAGGTCTCCTTACACTCTACAAATCTGCCTGCTTGATTCTCCCTTCCTCGTATCTGAACTGTCTTCAAAAGAGGACAGAAGTCTTCCATTTCATCATTGGAAATTACTGTACGATTGCATCTCGGCTTTTCTGGTGTCACTTACCTTCGGGAGAGACAACCAGTCCCTTCTTTGCGGTAAGCTGTTCCGGTTCCTGGGGTTAGGAGGCTCACGCTCTGTCCAAGCCTAAATCTGTAGTCTGGCACATTTTTTAGCCTCTCTGTTCCTCAAATAGGGGGCTCTCTTCCATCTGTCTGTTACTATCTGCTTATCAGGAGGGCTGAGGCCTCGTCCTGGTGCTGCTGACATTGAACTCTCCTGTCAGTAGTCTTCTGAAAATCAGCCTGTTGCTTCTCAGAAATTCTCTCTGCCGACCCAGGAAGAGTCCCCGCAGTCGCTATTGGCTTTAACTGTTTCAGCAGGGCTGGAAATGACAGGGGCCTGGATTGGTGGGGTCTGGCCCATCGTCAGGGGGAGTCACGAATCTCTAGGTCAGTTGAGTAAAGGACCCGTAACCCTTGAGTGTCAGCTTCCTTTCTTTCCTTATTTAGTTTGATTCTTTGGAGGGGATTGTCCTGCTTTCTGGGAACCTGATTTATATAATGGTAATTTTTCTAGCCTCTTTGTGGGGCTGGAAATCTTTGCTCTCATCCCAGGCCTTACTTAAAGACGTGACATGAAGGTCCTCAGCTCTGTGCATGCTTGCAAGGTGTGATCCAGCATCCTCACACATTAATTTGCTAAAACAAAGTTTCTATTTAGAGCCCAGAACACATTGCATGGGAGTGAGGAGCTCAAACTCTCTGGTTCTTTTTTGCACCTGCCTTGTGCTGGTGACATGCTCTTGGTTCCCAATAATTCTCTAGGTGGGGTCACACTGCTAGGGCAACCCTTTGAGGGAGGAGACGTCATGCTGAGCCATGAGGCTGCACTTGGCCCCGTCCCGGGAGGCCTGCTACTTGGCCCCAAACCCCCTCTTCTGCTGTGGGGGTGTGGTGTCTTATTTAAAACTCTTTAAAAAGTGGATAATCCTTGATGTCAAATGTCCCTTCCCAGGGCTCTAACACTAAGAAGAGTAATAATACAGTAGCTGACACACATCAAGTAGTTTTTATGTGACAGAACTTGTGCTTAAAATAAATTTTTATTTGTTCTTTCTAATTTACCCTTTCTAACCCTGTTCTGTAGGCGATACTATCAGCCACGTTTTATACAGGAGGGAACTATTGCCCAGAGAGGTTAATAACTTATATATCTGTGACCGAATCACATGCCGGCAAGGACTATATCACGCGTCCTCCCGTTAAAACAAACATGGCCTTGTCCCTCCTGATGCAAGTGCTGCAGAATGGCTGATGGGTTTCCCAGGGATTCCGGAGTCATCTGGAAGAGCAGTATTTTTCCAAAACACTATCTATGGACCACCTGCATCAGAATTCCCCCGGCTGCTTGTTAAAGTCACAGCCGTGCTGAATCATAACCTCTGGGAATAGGGCCAGGGAATCTGCATTTTTAGAAAGCTTCCCCCAGGGATTCTCATGGACTCAAGCATTTCCATTGGCTTTATTAATCCCAGTTCACGGGGAGGCCTGAAACCAGCGACAGGGATTTGCGAGGCTATACAGCAGTGATCGGGCAAACATTTTTCTGTAAAAGGCCAGACAGTAAATAGCGTGAGCTTTGCGGGCCATACAGTCTCTGTTGCAGCTGCTCAGCGCAGCCCCGAGGTGATGCAAATGCCCTCACAGACTCCTTGCAACCACACGGTGTGGCTGTGTGCCGATGGAACTTTGGTTGCAATAACAGGCGGTCAGGGGGCCTGTAGTTTGCTGACCCCTGAGAGTCATCCTGGCCCACCAGCACTCTGACCGCCCCTTTCTGTGGGAGTTATTCTTCTGTCTGTTCATGACAGAGAGCTGTAGCCGTTAAGATAAAATCAGCTGTTCTTATAAACTCTGAATCTTAGTGACATAGAATAATGAAAGTTATTTTTCACTCGTGCCACTGGGGATCTTCTTTGTGGTCACGTAGGGACCAAGGCTCCTTCTTGTTGGGGCTTCACCCCTGTTGGTCCTCACAGCCCTCTCCAGTCAGCCAGTGGGTGAGGAAAGAGAGCAAGGATTATTCGTGGGAAATATGTATGGGCTGGGTCTGGAAGGAGGTACCCATCATTTCTGCCCACAACAGAACTCTTCCTGTTTGGATCCAGAAACAGTGATTTCTCAAGCCTGCGAGGCCCTTGGTGTCTAGACCCTCTCTGTTACCTTTCTCCTTTGTGTGAAACCCATCTGGTTCTTGCCTGGGCTCATCTCTTCTTTAAGAAAAAACTTTGCTAAGGTCAGCCAGGAGGGGCCAGGCACAGCCTCACTGCTGTATCCAACCACTTTCCCTTAGAGCTGCAGGCTCAGGAGGCACAGGGCCCCCTTCGACGTAACCCTGGGGATATGTTTTGTCACATATTCTGCTGCTGTGTTCCCTAGATCTCCATCTTCCCAGCCACCAAGATCCATTTCCTTACTGGCGGCTGCCTACCTCCCAGGCAGGTGCCATGTATTTTAGGCTGTTGCTAAGGTAGCACCCCCACTGCAAGGTACCCACTTCCGTGTTAGTTCGGGTGACACGGCAGCTTTAACAGGTAAACCGAAATGCTATGGGATTGACACAACTCAGTGTGGATTCTTGCTCACAGCATATTCTGATACAGATGTTCTTGGAGGTGTGGCCTTCCACTTGGTCTTTCAGAGACCAGGTTTTTTCCATCCTGAAGCTCTGCCCTCCTGCCGGTCCTTGTAGTCCTTTCCACCCTGCTGGCCAAGGGGAAGGAAAGTAAGGGCCTCCCATGGGATGTGCCTGGAAGCCATGCATAGCGCTTCAGCTCATATTCTCTTGGCCAGAGCTCACTCATGTGGTCACACGGCAAGAGGGGCTAGGAAATGTTGTCTAGTGACAAGCCCAAGAGGAAAAGAGAATAGGTTTTGGTGGGTACATAGCGGTGTCTGCTTCTTGGGCCAGGACTGTCTGGACTGATGGACGAATGACCTCTGGCAGAGGAGGGAGACTGTCAACAGGCAGCCTGCCTTGGGGCTCACTAGGGTGCTCTCAGGCATTTGTAAGTAAGATCCAAACGATGTGCAAACACCTTCGTCAGTACAACAGACATTCCCTGCATGTCCGCTCTGTGCCGAGCACGAAGCCAGGCACTGGGACCCGCAGGAGAGCAAAGCTCCTCTTGGAGCTCTGGGGGACTCCTTTAATCACATCTCCTGTGGTGGGTACCAAAGGGCCAGGGAGCCTGGGGAGGGAGTCGGGGAGGCCAGAGGGTTTTGTGACATGGTGGTTCGAGGGCCTCCGGTAGCCGCAGAAAGGCACCCCATATAGTTCAGCCTGGCTCTCGCCATTAGCAAGCGCTGTCTCCACAGCGAATTGCACGAAATGTAATTAGAGGGGGAAAAGGGCAACGGATAGCAGATGTTCTGTTTCTGTCTCTCCGGGTTGTTTTCATAGGACACTGCTTTCCCGCTATGAAGCTTCTAAGGATGTTGCCCCAGGATGCAGGGTGGTCATCTTTTTTTGTGTTAGTTTTTGGCTGTTGGCAAAGTTAGGGAGCTGAGAACGCCCTTGGTGGTGCTGAGGGCCACCTGGGGAGGGGCCCAGAGCCTAGCATCCTTGCTCTTCTCATGATGTTGGTCATTTGTGTTAGAAGCTGCTGCCACTGTTGGTGGTGGGGTGGTGCCCCCCCCCAAAAAAACTGAAAAGGTGGGCTGCACTGGGCAGACAGAGCTTTCAGTCACTAGCCATTGGGCGTTCGTTCTGTGCCCCTCCCTGGCCTGGTGCAGAGACACTCCTGGAGACCACTCTCTTGGTAACCCAGGGCCACCGGGGAAGGATCTGGAAACTCTTATGTAGGGCACTGGCAGTATTCTCCAGGAGGGTTTTCAGAACGGGCTAGGAAAATGGGCATAGAGGACATATTTAATACAGACCGGAATAAGCCATGGAGGGAAGTTTTAAATCTCCTTCAGAGACTTTTTTGGGGGCTAGAAAATCCTGTCTCTGGAAGCAGGATGGTAGCCTGGGAAATATCTGGGGCACCCTTCCAAGCTGGATTCGTTAATTTGTTGCACATTTTCTGCTAAGGAAATGAGGACTACAAAAGGTTAAATTTCTCATATAAGATTAATTCAGCCATCTCTGTGAAATGGTGGACGCAGAATACCAATAGACCCTGATTTCTCTCATGCTGTCTTGCTTGGAGCCTATCAAAGAGTGTCCTGGCAAAGAGTCAGGTCTGTGGATGCGGAACAGTGGAGTCAGTCTCTCTCTGAGCGTGCCAAGAAGGCTGTAATTTAGAAAATGTAGCTACCTTTTAAGGAAGGATGAAAAGGTACAAAATGCACCTTTCTTTGCATGTTAGATCCCAAATATTTTGGAGCGATTAGACATGTAGCTGCCGTGCAGTCTCGTTTTCTCCAGCTCGCTAGAGTTATTTGCATGACATCTACGAGAACGAAACTTGTTAAAGCTGCTCGCATTTGTGGAGCTCTGGTGGTTTCAGGAGCACCGCTTGTGGTCCTAAATAGACCGACTCCTCGATAAGATCTGTGTCTTTTGAGTGTGGAACTCTGCATTCGAGATGTAAATGCAGTAAGAGTTTTGCCCTTGTTTTAATTGCTCTTCACAATGTGAATGATTTTTCTTATCTGATTTAAGCCTTGGGGGGGGTGCAGGGGAAGTATTAGCGCTTGTTACATAAAAACGAAAGATCCTTGAAGTTAGATTTCTGGATTTTCTGTCAGTGCTGCTCTTTTTTTTTTTTTTTTCATATTGTCATATTGTCATAAATGAAAAAGGGTGGGGTGGGGCCTACCGGGATTTTGAAGTTTCCTCCTCCTATTTAAAGTTTCATTTCTGCTTTATAGCATCAAATAATGCTGGTTATTTTTATGTTGAATATTTGGGACAAAGAGGCTCTCTTAAAGGAAAGATAATTGCAAGCTTTGTCCCTGGCCTCAAGTTTACTGCAGGGCTTCTCATCCCCTTTGGTTATACAGAAATGAAATTATAAACCACCAGTAGCCTTGGAAATCTCAATCGATTCCAAATGACTAAATATTTAATTCAATCATTGCCTATACTTCCAGGGATGACTCGGGTGTTTTTCTTTTTACCGAGGGCTCCATGAGCGCCGGGCTCTGCCATGGCTGCTGAGGACTGTGTCTGTTGCAAGGAGGCTCCCCTGCAGTGAGGAGCTGGGGCAAAGCCTGTTCCATAGCAGCCCTTTTTGCAAATGGTAGTCGATTTTTGCAGAAGGTTTGTGGCCAGATCGCTATGTATAATACTGATGAAGCATTTTTGTTCCAGCTCTGTCTCGGAAGACCTAGGCTGTAGACGTGGGGATTTCAGTAGGAAACATTATGGATCTGTGGAGCTGGTAAGTTTACACTGTCTGTTCAGTGGTGGTACATTGATTTAGATTTAGAGCATCGCCAAGCTCATCAGATCTTTTGTCATATATTTACTGTCAGACCATGTGGGTACTGTGTAAGGCTGGGATGGGAATAAATGACTATTGAAAGGCCATAATAATTTGATCATCTTTATTTGTTTTTATTGTTACGTACTCTTAATCTGTGCCTTCCAGTTTGTTAAAAATATGTTGTGGCTTGGTATTTTTCCTCTGGTGCACATAATTGGGGTATAGAATTAAATTAAAGGATTTATGAATTAAGAGAGGCAGCATTTGGTTCTTATCTTATTCCTAAAAGTTGATAAATCTAGTTTTTGAGGTTTAAATATTATTGAAATACATGTTCTGATTTTCTGTACCTTTGCTTTCTGGGTATGTGGTAGGAGTTAGAATATTTATGAGATTTTTTTCTTCCTGTTAAAAGTATATTTGTTGGGCTAGAACATACTGTAATAGATGATAGATACCTAGAATGAAAATATCCACATTTTCTTTACGAGAGACATTAGGGTTTATGTTATGATCTTTTAAAATAGTATGCTTTCATTTAAAAAAAAAAAGAGGAATAATGAAGGCATATTTTAGCCTCTTGTTTTTAAAAGACAGAGCTGTGATTTTTTTCCCTCCCAATTGCATGGAAATTTGAACAAATTTTCAGGAAAATGTGCTCATAGAATCCTCTTGATTATTATTTAACACTATTAAAAACATTGAATTTATTATTTCTATCTATCTACAAAAAAAGAGTTGCTTGGATCCATTTTTGTGTAGTACCTAATTTTCCTCCATTAATATATGCTGCATTCTTGCAGGGTTTAACTAGTAGGACAGATTATAACAGAGTTGTGTACCAATAGCATTCTATTTGAATTCACTCGTATATTATAGACTTGACTGTGTATCTGGCCCAGGCTGAGTATTCTTGAAAATATAGAATAAGTAAAAGATTTGGTCCTTGTTCTTAAGGAGCTTACTGTCTTGAGCTGGGCAGATAAGATACATAAAATATCTAGAAAATGAATTTAGTCACATAAAAGACACATTGATTGACTCCATCAACACGTGTTCTGTGTCCGTCACCGGTGGCACCGGGCCAACTCAGACCACCACCTCCCCCAAAGGAGCATGTGTAGAACTATAATTCAGGGCGGGAACTGGTAAAGATCCTGAGAGGGATACAGATAGGGCCCGGTGGGGGTGAAGAGAGGGGAGGAAGTGACCCATCCTAGCCAGGGATCTTAGGGAAACAGCCGGGAAGGCCTCGCGGAGGCTGTAGGACGGACGTGGGTTGGTGGTAGAGAAGACAGACAGTGGATATTTGCAAACAATGTGATTCTTGGCAGTGATGTATTCCAGGGGCAGTGAGCAAATGGCCCTGTCTCACAGAGTGCATGAGGCAGCAGAGCTGAGTGGCCACACAGCAGGCAGGCTTTGAAATCAGGCCTGGCTTCACACACCAGCTCCAGCGCCCACCGTCTGTGGACTTCTTTGAACCTCAGCGGTGCTTACGAACTTGTGCCCTGAAGTCATTTTGTTTCATCATTTCCTAGTTGTCCGATCTTGGACTTCTTTTGGCCTCAGTTTTCTCATCTGTGGGGATATTATATATTATATAAATGGGGATAGTAATATTATTTAGTTTATAGGGGTGTCAGGAGATTAAATGAGATGATGCATATAAGCACAGTCCATGTTAGCGAGCCATGGTGGCAAAGATGAAATTTGGTAACAAAAGGAGGACCTTGACTTTGGACCTGATCCAGTAAGTCATATGAAGCTCTTGTAGACAGTGAGAGTGGTGTCTGGGGAGACAACAAAGGTGTGAAAGCTGGACCCTTTATAGACTTGTGGAAAGCACAGGCTGGCAGGCTGGGAAGGTCCTTAGAGCTGTGGTTCTCAAACCTGAGCAGGCATCTGCACTGCGTGGAGAGTTTATCAGAACAGACTGCTGGGCCCCCATCCCCAGAGTTTCCAATCCAGTAGGTCTGGGGTTGACCCAGAGTTTGTGTTTCTAGCAAGTTCCCAGGGGATGGTGATGTCGCTGGTCCTAGGATCAACACTTGAAGAAACCCCGCCTTAGAGAACCCCAGACTCGTCTTTGTTTATCCCCAACCTGATGGGGCAGCTCATTGACCAAAATTCTTCCTTCCATTTGTTCACGTTTTTGTTCTAGAGCCATGGGTGTGTCTCTGTGTGTGTGCATGTGTGTGTGTGTGTGTGTGTTTCTAGCTGACTTTTAAAATAGTATAAAGTTAATTTTAAATACATTTAAAAATTCCACATATAATTCCTCTGCCCCATTGCCACTTTTTTCTTCTCATTTTGATACCTTCCAGTCTTTATAGTGACTAACCTTATTTTCACCTAGCTGTAATCAAATTGCACGTATAATTTTGTCTTCCTCTTTTATTCGTTCAGCCATATTTTACAAACGTCTTCTCGTTATAGAGTACCATTTTAATCGTGTAATAGCCCAACATCGTTATAAACAATTCTTTGGGTAACAGTTCCCCTTCTTTTGTAAAATTAGGTTGTGTCAGCTTCTCCCTTGTCAGTAATGGCATGCCCTGGTTGTTGGAATGGTTGAGAAAAATCAAATGAGCCAAGTTCCATTTTTGCCATCTAAAGATCTCTTGAAATTCTGACTCCAGTGTTTTAAGGAAGGAGACCTTTTCTTTCATCTATGACCAACAGTGAATTATTAAATTAAAAACCGTTTTTGTGTTTTCTATGTGCATGAGAAAGTAAGTTTAACCTGTTTTTCACACCGGGTTTGATGAATATTGTTGGAAACCCAATAAATCTTGGGCATCCTGAAACTCAAATTTTGTAGAAGGGTGCAGAATTGAAATTTTAGCATAGTCTTTTGCCCTTGAACAAATGAGTTAGAAGTCCTTGTGAAGAACCAAGCTTGGCTATTGACATCAATAATGAGGACAGATTTGGGGGCTCCGTTGCCTTGGTTTAAAATGGGTATGAATCTGGTGAGCGAGAACATGGAAGCTCAGACCTTTATAGACTCGGGGAGGGGAGGTTCTCAGCGTTCATCTAATACCCATGTATTGAAGGCCTGCCCCCCAACCTCGCGCCAGGCACGGTGCTAGGCACTGAGCGGAGGGAAAAAGCAGTTTCTCTGCCCTCCTGGAGCTGTGGTCTGGCTTTAGGAACCAGCAGCCTCCAGCATTGCCGGATCCCAGCTGTTCCCTGCCTTCATCAGGAATTGTTTCCTTGCAAGGAACAAGGCCCCACTCCGTCCAGCTCAAGTCTCAGTCAATTCACTGAAGTGTGTGGGTGAGGCTCACCAGAATGAAGTGCAGGAAGCCCAGCTGGGCCTCCTGTGACCAGAGGCCATCAGACTGCAGCTGATTTCTCGGTTCTCTCCGGTCCCTGTGATTTCTTCTGTTCACTCTCAAGAAGCCGATGCCGTCCTCTCCACCTACCAGCTCCCCTGAGGGCGCAGCCCCCTCTCTCCCATCCGCTTTCCCAGAGGGGGAGGGATTTTTTAATACTTCTTTTCATCGTGGTCAAATATATACAACAGAAAATTTACCATTTTTAAGCGTATAAGTCAGGGGCAGGAAGTATATTCACAGCATTATGTGACCATCGTCATCATCCACAATCAGAGCGTTTTTCCATCAGCCCAAACAGTAACTGTACCCATTAGAGAGTAAGTCCACATTCGCCCTTCCTCCCCAGCCCCTGGTAACTTACATTCTGCCTCTTTCTCTATAAATTTACCTATTGTAAGGACCTCATGTAAGTGCAGTTCTGCAATGTTTGTCCTTTGTGTCTGGTCTGTTTTACTTAGCGTGGTATTTTCAAGGTTCATCCATGTTACAGCATGTATCAGAATTTCATTCCCTTTCGTGGATGAATTCTGTTCTTTGTATACACCACATTTGGCTTATCCATTTCTCTCTCTTAATGCACACTTGGGTTGCTTGTACTGTTTCACCATTGTGAATAATATTGCTGTGAACATTGGCGTGCCAGCCTGTGTCCGAGTCCCTGCTTTCTTCAATTCTGTTGGGTCTGTTAACTGGGAGTGGAATTACCGAATCATGTGATAATTCTATTTTTAACTTTTGAAGAACTCCCAAGCGTGTTTCCATAGTGGCCACAGCATTTTATGTCTCTACCGGCGATACACAAGGGTTCCAGTTTCTCCATAATCTCACTAATACTTTCTCTATTTTGTTTAATAACCATTCTGATGTGTTGTAAAGGGTGCTTCTTCGTGATTTCCCTCTTACCCATGACCAATGATGTTGAGCATCTTTTCGTGTGTTTATTGGTCATTTGTATTTCTCCTTTGGAGAAACGGTATTCAAGTTCTTTGCCTTCTTTGTCCATTTTTTAATCACGCTGTTTGTTTTGTTGGTACTGGGTTACAGGAGTTCCTAATATATTCTGGATATTAATTCCCTTATCAGATATGTTATCTGCAAATCTTTATTCCTGTTATGTGGGTTGTCTTTTTACTCTGTTGATAATATCCTTTGATGCATAGAAGTTTGTAATTTCCATGAAGTCCAGTTCATCCTTTTTTTTTCTTTGTTGTTACTGATTTACAGGAGTTCCTAACATATTCTGGATATTAATTCCTTTATCAGATATGTGATATGCAAATCTTTTTTCCTGTTATGTGGGTTGTCTTTTTACTCTGTTGACAATATCCTTTGATGCATAGAAGTTTGTAATTTCCATGAAGTCCAGTTCATCCTTTTTTTTTCTTTTGTCATCTGTGCTTCTGGTGTTATATTCAGGGAGTCATTACCAAATCCAGTGTCAGGAAGATTTGCCCCTGTGTTTTCTCCTAGGAATTCAATACTTTTAGCTTTTATTTTTTTTTCTTGATCCATTTTGAATTGTTGTATGTGGTATATGGTGTAAGGTAGGGGTCCAACTTCATTCAATAGGTTTATGATCTAATGGGAGTTACTCTGTGTATGGAATGACATAGGGGTCCAGCTTCATTATTTTGCGTGTCGATATCCAGTTTTTCCAGAACCATTTGTTGAAAAGACTGCCCTTTCCTCATTGAATGGTCTTGGCACCCTTGTCTAAAATCAATTGACCATACATGCAAGGGTTGATTTTTGGGCTTTCTCTTCTATCCCATTAGTCTATATGTCTGTCCTCAAACCAGAGTGATGTTTTAAAATGTTGGCAGTACAATGTCTTTTCTTTCTGAAAACCCTCCATTGGCTGCCCATTCAAGTCCAGACCCTTTACAAAGCCCTACAAGAACCTGTGTGATCCCGGTTCTGCCTGCCTCTTCCATCCTCCCTCATGCTGCTCTCTCACTGTGCTTCACACATTTGGCCTTGAGAATACACAAGTTCTTCCCTGTCCGAGAATACATGACTTCTTCCCTGTCCCGGGGCCTTTGAACTTAATCTTCTTTCTGCCTGGAATGGGCTTCCCTATCACTTCTCATGGCTGGGTTCAGTTTAAATGTCACCTTCTCAGAGAGGCCTCCCCACCCACCCTACCTCAAGTAATCCTTCTCTCCGTGCTGTTCTGTAACTCAGCATCCTATTTCTTTTCTTAATAGTATTTAGCACACTATTTATTTCATGTATTTATTTACTTACTGCTCTTTCATCCATTAGAGATGAGGGTGGGAACCATGTCTGTCTTGTTCATATTTGTATCGCTAGGACCTGGCACAGGGTCTGGCACTTATTAAGTTCTTATTAAATGTTGTTTATTGCTAAATTGACTTCCAATCCCCCATTTCCCCTAGTCTTACAGCCCCACCACCCACCACAGTCTGTTCATTCTTGGGCCCTAATTTCAAATGCCTAGTAGAATGTCATGGATTGGTTCCTCTGGTTCAGGTGTCTATCCCTAATTCACACTGTAGTGTTCAGGGAAGTGGGGTCATGTGGTATAAATATGGCCTCCAAGACCCATCACCTTAGCAGAGTTAGTGGATGGGGTGGTTTCCTCTGGAAAGGTTATAGATGAAATTCAGTTTCAAACAGCATGACACCCCAAATGCATCTCTAACATTGCCTCTTATAGTAGATGATGTAAAAGCTCAAACTAAAAGCACCTGGTGAAAATTTCTTCTTCTGCCAGTAGACCATTATCCTTGACATTTTTTTCACTACCATAAACAAGGGTGCAGATTATAAACTCCCTAAAAATAGGAGTCATGGCTGTTCAGTTACCACTGTGTCCCTAGCACTAAGCACAATGCTTAGCATTCGTTACTTAGTAAATATTGATTGAATGAATGAATGGTTCAATTTGGTTAAAATTAGAAAGTAGCCTAACCCACCAGATAGAAATAAAAGAAAGGAGGGGCGCCTGGGTGGCACAGCAGTTAAGCGTCTGCCTTCAGCTCAGGGCGTGATCCCGGCGTTGTGGGATCGAGCCCCACATCAGGCTCCTCTGCTGTGAGCCTGCTTCTTCCTCTCCCACTCCCCCTGCTTGTGTACCCTCTCTCGCTAGCTGTCTCTATCTCTGTCAAATAAATAAATAAAATCTTTAAAAAAAAAAAAAAAGAAAGAAAAATAACAAGCCTCTTTGACCCCCCTCCCCCAATATAATTGGCCTCATTAGCTTGCAGTGCATTCCATCTAAAACAGATGCCATTTTTCTTCTTGATGAATTGGACGTCTGGTCTCTCATGGCGGCATTCTCGGCAAGGCACAGCTATTACACCATCGACCATTCTTCATCACTTCATATGGAAATCTGTCAGGAAAAGCAAAGATTGTTTGTAGCTTTTATTGATCTTTTCTTGGCCTTTGACTCAATGGATACGAACCTGATGTGTTACGAATGACGAATGGTATGGGCACAATATAGATCTCCGTCCTGCCCAGCCCCGCTGCTGATTCTCATAGAACCCCACATCTTGATACTTCTGGGCGTGCCACAGTCTGTAAGGTAATTTCAAGTCCAGATAAATACTGCCCAGTCGTTTTTAAACTTGTACCTTCATGACTGAAGCCCGCATTTGGATGAGTCGCATGCTCCCCTGCTGTACAGGAAAGAAGCATATAAATGCTTCTCTGTGGGGACGGCATGGTTTTGTTGTGATGAACTCACAGTGGCCTCAAAGGCTATCTGTACTACCTAATTACTATCAAAAGAATGGTTTACACTGGACCTGCTTAGCATCTGCAGATTTCCACATTTGAGATCTTGAGTGTTGAGGACTCCTGCAGGCTGTTATGTAGGGATTGGTGTTTTTGCTCAGGCACGAATTTGAATTATGCCTGTGGGACTGTTGTACAGAAAGATGATTCTTGGCTAATGAGTGATTTAGCGACCCGTCCAGCATCCCTGACGCAGTGCTGGTTTGTTCTCTATTCAGGGTTAAGGAGGCTTTTTGTTTTCATAGGCGTTTTATGGGAGAAATTATATTCTATGTAGTATTAACAAATTGAGAGATTATTGAAGGTACCAGCATGTTTCCCTCAGGAACATCAAAACATCAAGACGTCGACATTCTACAGCTAAAATCATCATTTCGGCAGATGTTCTCCAAAATGGAACTGGCTCGTATCGAAGTCTTAAATAACAGGTTGACTCAGTGAGGTACCTCCAGGCACGTTTAGCTTGGAGCATTTACCAGTAAGTTAATGTGGTTTAAAAGTGCGGGTGCTTTTCGGATATTTTTGGTGTCTTTGTGGGTGACTTAGAACCTTTCCCAGCTAAAATTTACAATTCTTGGAACCATCTTCTGTGAAGTAGGACCTGAGACCTTCATCCTCTAATGATTTCTGTATCAGAGTGGAGCCAGAAATCTTTTATTATGATTATTATTTTGTTATTACTATTATTAGTTTTAGCGTCTGTTGAATGTTTGCTGTGTGCCAGTCACTGAGCTAAATGCTTTAAGTGCATTTACCTGTTTGACCCTCAGAACAACTGTAGGTAGTAGGTGTTATTTGATTATGCTGCACGTCGTGGGGGTTCAGGAGACATTTGTGGAAGGTGAATGGCTCTGCATTTAACTGATGATCTCAGAGAGGTCCCACAGCCAGTGAATGGTAAAAGTAACATTTCAGCCTAGATCCGTGTGGCTCCAAGAGCCCCCAGGCCTAATCTCTCAGTCTCTAAGCCCGTGCTCTCACAGACCCTGCTGCCCATAGGCCGTTTTCTAAAGAAATGAGGTTGATTGTTGGAACCACTCTTCTGCCCTTAATCAGCACCACAGAGAAGCCCTGCTTGAGGGTTTAGCCCAAACGTATAATTTTAAACTCTCTTCTGGCCAAATATTAACAAGCTTGGTTTTAAGAAGAATGTGGATAAAGAATTATCCAAAGAGACATCCGTGCCATAAATGGTATAAATTTAATTCCTGGATTAATCTCAACCATAACATAGCTACCAACACTTGGCCTACTGTCTGTGGCCTCTCCTAGAGTTGCTTCTCTTGATCTGTGCCTTGGCGTTATGCCTTTACCTTGCCCTGATGGACAGAATGGAAAAGAGCCATATGGATCTAGATGGTCTGTCTCTTGTAAGATGCTCTTGAGGATTTTTCTCAGTGTGCCACAAAGTGTCACTTTTAAGAGAACCTATGAGGAAAGTTTTGCTCAGGACCAAAAAGTACGATGCTTCTCCCGTGAAGCTGCTTTGTTGTTAATCTTATAGGCATTAGGAATCCTGTAGATGACTTGGGTTTTTTCCTCTTTGCACTGGCCTCCAGGAAGCTCAGAGCCCTATTTATGGCTCGCTTCTAACTACCTTAAAGGACTTTATAGCATACATCCTAATCTGATTCTCTTATTTTTACTTTATTTACCCATACCTAATTTGCCCTTTTTCTGAACTTGCTCTGTATCTAATTTAATCCTTTAAATAAATATATTTCAGAAAGGGGCACCTGCGTGACTCAGTCGATTAAGTGTCTGACTCTTGATTTCCACTCAGGTCATGATCTCAGGATCGTGGGACCAGGCCCCACGTCAGGCTCCACACTGAGCCATGGAGCCTGCTTGGTGTTCTCTCCCTCTCCATCTGCCCCTCCTCCCCCACTCATGTGAGTGTGCGCGTGCTCACACTCTCTCTTTCTAAAAAAAAAAAGATATTTCGGTAAGCTGCTTTAAACATTTTTTTAAAATAAGGTAGGGAGCACCTGAGTAGCACAATTGGTTAAGCCTCCAACTCTTGGTTTGGGCTCAGGTCGTGATCTCAGTGTCTTGAGATTGAGCCCAGCGTCAGCCTCGGAGCTCAGTATAGAGTCAGCTTAAGACTCTCTCTCCCTCTCCCCTACCCCACCCCCATGATCTCTCTCTCTCTAAAATAAATAAATAAATCTTTAAAAGTAAAATAAAATAAAAATAAGGTAGATCGTAAACAAACAAGGCATTTCCATATCCAGCCCTTAACAGCATATCTTCTGTCACTGTTGATGGCAGTCAAGTTTATAGAATGACTTTGATCCTTGTCTCCTCCCCACCCTACTTTTTGAGATAATGTGACTTATGACCTACTTTCATAAGCTCAACAACAGTCTAGGAGAATTAGCGCCACCTGACCAGCCATTCGGTGACCATCTTGGATAGTTGAGACCCAAAATGATGCCAAATCCACTAGCTAAACACACACTGTAATAAGAATGCCAAATAAGTCCTCTAAATTTTCCCGCATAAAAGTCTTGGGAACAGCCACTTCCATGATACTCAGCACCAGCCCGCTCTCTAGTTTCAAAACTAGAACTGGAGAGGGGCACCCAGCTGGCTCAGTCAGTAGAGCATGGAACTCTTGATGTCAGGGTCATGAGTTCGAGCCCCACATTGGGTAGGGAGTTTACTTTAAAAGACAACAACAACAACAATTAGAATTGGAGATACTCCACTCCCAGCCTTCTTTGGGCCTGGGGTTGCTCGTGCTCTTCCTGGTGCCTCCCATCCCCGTGCTGCCATGTCCTTCCCTGTGGGATGATCTCCCTGCTGCTGCAGCGACCCCAGCTCAGCTCCCCATCTCTGGCTCCTACACCTTCTACTGGTGTCCCAGGGTCTTTGTTCAGACTCCAGTGGTCTTCAACTAGTTGGGGTATCATAGTACCGTGGTATACTATAAAAATAACTTCAAATTCTGACCGGTGTGGAACAGTTTATTTTTTATGTAACCAGAGACGCAAATTGTTAACAGATTGTTTGCTTGGTAAATTCTTCATAGGAAATCACGTTTTCTGCCTTGATTGTGGTTTTTCATATGCCCAGGAGGCAAATTTCTCATGTGTATATCAAACACACACACTTTCTTGGTGCCTGTTGGGTAATGCCTTTTGCCTCTCCCATCTTACTTGTTTGTGCTAGAGCGATCCCTGCCCTGCACCTGTCACAGGAGCCCCCTCAGCTTTTAGTAAGACCGGACACCATCCATTGTAGCCAAAGTAAATTTTTAACACACACACACACACACACACACACACACACATACTTGAAAACCACTCTTTTACTTCTCTCAGTGCTGTTAAAGCTGAAAAGGAATTTGGTCTGTTTTCCAGCATTTTACCATGTGGACTCTGAACATTCGGAGCTCTTTTTTAGGCCCTCAGAAGCCAGTCTAGCGCTTTTAAGTTACAAACTGCCCCCTGGCAGGTTGGGAGACACTCCCCCAGGGCCGTAGGAGCAAGAGCATTTGAGGCTTCACTGAGGTCCCTTCCGGTGCCCCTCAGCTGAGGCCCTGGCCTTCCAGCCCCACCCTGTCTCAGGTCAGGTCCCTGCTTTCTACAGGTACACATCCATCTCACGGGTTGGAGCAGCTTTTCACCGTCTTTGTAAAAGATGGGAGCATCCATGGTGGGTTCTATAGTTGGCTTCCCTTGCTTTTCCCCACCAGGTGAGGGTAGGGCAAATCACACCCTGGGTCCAGCATGGCTGCCATGGCTGACTGGCCACAAAGGGCTTCCGGTTTCACACCCCTCTGTTACGGTTGAGCCCCAGCTAATATTCTCATTTTTATATGAAACTATCTTACCTATTTAATTAAAGCAGTGACTTTGGTTTCCTTTATTTGTAAGAGAAGGATTGTATGCTTTTTTGTCTCAGCTTTTTAATCGGTCTACTCTAGTTATCACTGTGGTGCAGTCTTTTAAAATATAATCTCAAACCGCGCTTGCTCAAGAGATGTGAAGACTTTTTAATTACTCTGGGAGCACATTCAGCCGCTCTCTGAAGTCTGTTTTTGATCCCTGTGATAGTTCCACAATTTCCCTTCTGAATTCCTTCTTCGGATGCTTCCTCTTCTCCTTCTTCACTGAGCGTGCTCTTGCCAAGGTCACAAAGACCTCATCGCCACCAAATCCGCTCCTAATCTTTATCTTCCAGGACCAGTCTGCAGCCTGGGCCCTGTGGACACCTTCTCTCCTCCCTCCGCGCCTGTGCCTCAGCTCTCCTGCCTCCCTGCTTCACCTCAGCTTCTGTACGGATTCTCTCTCTTCTGCCGAGTCCTCACATTTTGATGCTCGTCAGGGTTCCGTCTCAGATACTCTGCTCACACAACACGCTCCTTCTTGGTGATCTCTCCCACCCCGTGGCTTCTGTTACTGCCTTCGGACTGTGACTCACATATCCATGTATTCTTCCTAGATCTCTGTCCACAGCACGTGGAACCATTTGCCCGAATGCCCACTGGATGTCTCTCCTGGGACAGCCTGAAGGCGGCTGAACCTCAACATGTCCCAGACTGAACTCAGGTTGTCCCCCTTCCCTACCTCACACCACTGAGGAAATGGTGCTACTTTCTTTTCAGTTGCTAATTCCGGAAACCAGGAAATCTCCCATTCCCCACATCCAGTCTCTTAGCAAATCTTATTGGTTTTATCTCCTAGATAGATTTTACGGCTAGATGGCTCTTTATTCACGTGCATGTGCACATACAATGCCAGACAGCCTTTTGAGTGGTAGGGAGATAGATACACGCAGACACGTGTATATATGCGTGGAAATATACATGTGTGTATGTATACTAATGCAAATTCCACAACCACCTGATGAGGGGTTACTACACTCATTTTACTAGTGAGCTAACTAAAGTTCAGAGAGATTAATAACTTGTTCAAGATTGTCCCCCCCACCTTATCCCAGTAGGTTGTATTTACCAAGAAGTTCTGTTATCTTGGCTTGTTATGGCCTGTTCCAATGCCCCTCAAACTTTGTTGTTCATAAAAGTCACTTGAGGGAGTTTGTTTAAACTTCAGGCCCTGATTCATTATGTCTGGGGTGGGCTAAATGGTGTGCAGCTTTTACAAGCTTCCATAATGAAAGTGACTCTAAGGTCCTTACATGTTTCTTTTTTGATCTCTTAAGGAGACAAGAAGAAAAAAAAAAAGAGCAGAAGTGTTTGCTTCTGTGTACTCCCTTTTTTGTATGACATTTATGTCATTTCCTCTTTCCCTGAGTTTCTGGCACATCGTCTTGCCACCCTGACACCTCGCAGATTCCATTCCACCAGTTTTGATAAGATTACATCCAGTTTGTCAGAATGCTCAGCTGTAATTACCCTGAGTCTGGGGGCTTTGATTTCCTTAATGCCGTAAAGAGTTCTTTCCCAAGTACTCAGCTCTGTCAACATCATCTTGATGCTTTCAAACAACCTTCAGCATCTCTCCTTTGTTTATGGAATGAAGCAGGAAACTGTTTAGCCTGACATTTAAGGCTTTCCCACAGTCTTTCCCCAGCCTGTCTTTGGAGCCTTTGCTCATATAGCCCATGATCCAGCCAAGCAGCCCTTCACCCACTATTACCCAGGACCCTGGGGCCTCTTTATGGCTCTCTTTCCTTCTAAAATACCTTCTGGAAATACGTGTCTGCCAGGTCTGTTTTCCAAGCAGCCTTACCTGAGTTCCCTATGGGAAAGTCATCTTTCACCTGTTAGAACCCTCCATTTCTTGGGGCACCTGGCTGGTTCAGGCAGTTAAGGGTCCGACTCTGGATTTCGGCTCAGGTTATGATCTCAGGGTCATGAAATTGAGCCCCTAGTGGAGCCTTGCACTGGCCATGGAGCCTGCCTAAGATTCTTCCTCTCCTCTCTCCCTCTCCCCTCTCCCTCTGCCCTTTGCCACCCCCACCTCCACCTCTCTCTCTCAAAAAAAAATTTTAAAAAAGAACCCTTGATTTCTTTACCTTTCTCTATGGCGCCTGTCATATTTTACACTGTAATTAGTTGTGGGCATTTCACCTTTTCTAGTGGGCGGGGCTTATGGTTCTTTTGTTGTGGTTGTGTCTCCAGTGGCATTAGCTCACCGCCAGAGGTCCGAGTATTAGCTAACAGATCAGTTTTGCTAAAAATCTAGTGTCTGATAAGTTCTTTTCCTCTTCTCCGATTTTTTATATTACTTCCCAGTCTTTGTGTGTGTGTGTGTGTGTGTGTGTGCATGCCAGCGCACTTCTAAATATACTTCTCTGATTATAAAGGGAATGCATGTTCATCATAGAAAACTTGAAATATACTGAAAAGCACAAAAATTAAATTCATCTGTAATCCTACCACCTACAGGTAATAACTATTAAGATTTACTGTATGCCCCTTTAGAAATTAAATTTGTATACAAAATGGGTTTATATATTTTATTGGTATCTTTATTTCAAAACAAAGTTTCATCTTTCTGAAGATGTAGACGCTCGTAGACAAACAACTTTTTCTCCTCCCATCCGAATGCCTTTCTCCCTTGTGTCTGCTGGCGCTGGCTGTGACCTCCAGAACCATACTATGGGGTCCTTGTCCTGGAGTTCCACGTAAGTTTTTAGGCAGTACCTGAGGGTATCTGTCCTCAAGCGTTACATATCAGGGACTGTCTCAAGTAATGGCTTCCACAAGAATAACTTGACTGGTTTTAAAATTTCCAAATGATCACCTTTTTCTCTTAAAACTTGACAAATTCTGATCTGATACTGTATTCATTTCATAAGCCTGCAGTTGGAAATGGCCACAAACTGGATGGCTTAAAACATTAGGAACATGTACTCTCACAGTTCTGGAGCCTGTAAGTCCAAAATCAACATGACACCAGGCCATGTTCCTTTTCAGAAGGTTCTAGGGAAAAATCCTTCCTTGCTTCTTCCTGCCTCCGGGGCTGCCTGCAATCCTGGTCATTCTTCAGGCTTGTAGCTCGCTCATTCCGGGCTTATTCAGAGGCCTTCTTCCCTGCATCCCGGAGTCTGCACGCCCCCTCTCTTGTCTCTTGTGAAAACACCAGCCATTGGATTTCGGTCCCACCCTAATCTAGTATGACCTCATCTTAATTTACTCAATCACATCTGCAAAGACCCTCTTTGCAGATAAGGGCACATTCTGAGATTCCAGGTGGACGTAAATCTGGGGGGACACCATTCAACCCAGTGTGGTTAGCTTCTGCCTTACAGTGTTCTGAACAGAAGCCCAGGGCAGTTTATTTCCTTTCTTGATGAGCTTTCTCGCCGGGATTTTTCTCAGATCTTCTTTACTCTTTTATTTTAAAATTTCCCATAACTTCTCTGTGTGTTTCTCTTTTCATTAATTTTAACTAAAACATCTCATCTCTGATTCTTAGTCCCTGGTCTTATGTCAGGGATGAATATTGTCTTCTGCTCTGTCTTGGATTATTTCTCATTTTTCCTCCCTACACAACAGTAAGAAAGGTCTTTTTCTCTGTCCTTTATAACTGTCTTTTCTTTCTCATTCTTTTTGTTTCATTTTGTTCCTTTTCATTGTGGGGAAGCATCTTAAATAAAGACTATATTTACTGTTGCTGTTTTCTACAATGAACATTTTGCTTCCTGTCAACAAGGATGTTAATCCCGCATTTGCGTTTTTTGGTCCTCTTTTTTTAATCCCTTCCAAAAACTTTATACACTTGTTGCAAAGATCATGTCTTCTGTCTTATTGAGCACAACAACTGATTTTCTGAAATTTTATTTTGGTTTGAGTATAAAAACATGGTGTGCTTTCCTTTCTAGTTTTCAAGACCATCTGTAGCATTTTTTTTTCATAGCTCCCATGTTGGGTTGTTTTGGTTTTTGTTGTTGTTTTTTTTAACAAAATCTTCAAATAAAAGCAAAGAGCTATTTGGACCTTGTATTTTCCAACAGACAGAATATATGACTGGCCGTCAGCTCTCATTGTCCTTTTGGGTGCTGTTGCTTCTCCGAGCTGACGAGCTGAATGGCCAGCGGTTGTGCAGAGCTCCGTGATCACTGTCCAGCGTCTAGCTGGTGTTTATCTGGTAAAGCTCTGCTGGAGGGAGATAGGATGTTCTCCATGCTTGGCTTTGGCTGCTCTGAACCAGTGGTTCCAGAATTTATATGTATAGCACGAGCCGGGGTGGGGAGGGAGGGACAGATAGCAGCCTGGTTGGAAGGGGAATATCGAAGGAATGTGTGCTCAGGCTCTTTACCTAAGCTTGAGAAAATGGCCTCTGTGTGGATTAAAGAATACGATGGAGGTTATCACGAGGTTGAATCTTCCCCATTCCAGTCACCCTTGGGCATCATGGCAAAACTGTATGTACTCCCCAGGAAGCCCCGCTCCAGGACTCCTCCTGTCTCTCTCCCTACCTGGGGCGCTAATGTGACAGCAGCTGACTTAAAATGCAGCACCCGTGCATGTAAGGGTGACTCCCGATATCGTATTGTCATTCTGCATACAGACCCAACGTCTCTCAGCCAAGATGAGACCGCAGGGGGACAAATAAAGTGCCCTCCAGCTTCCTGTGCTGACCACAGATTTGCTCTGTGTCAGACAACAAAGTCAGGGATCAAATGTGTTTCTCCATTCTTCTCCATTGGCCATAGAGTAAGTAGAAAATGTCCTGAAATCTTGGCCACAGGATGAGCAGTCTTTCTCAGACTCCTGTATTGTCCTCTTTCGTGCTGAATCTTCACGGGTATTTTACAGGGAAGCTGAGTATCAGGGACCGATAGTCAGATATTATTTTAATGAGGAAACCAAGACAGATACATTTTGAGATGGAGGGTCAAAGGATGGCACTCATCCTGACGGACCTCACACTTCTCAGTAAAATAGGTGGAGAGGTCATCCTCTCCGATGAAAGGGTGTATCTGGACCGACGACAAGGCAGAACCAACGGGGGAGGTGTAATGGAACGTGAGCACGGAACAGAGGAAGGAATTAGGGAGTGGTCGTGAAGGTCTAGCCAGGGTCAAGTAGCCTGAGCTTGTTGTAGGCCTAGTCTCTTGGAAACCGTTGTGTCTTTGAACACAGAAGAAAAAGAGAGAGAATGTCCTTGGTAGCAGGTGGTTGAGAGCTGGGGCTTGATGCGGGGGCACGAGGAGAGGTCGGCAGGACAGGAGACCCATATGTTGGGAAGCACAGCGTTGACGTAACTGACCACAGGGCCCGGCCCGAACATACACCTAACATGCCAAGGTGGGTTACCAGCTAGGTATGTGATGACCGAGCTATGCCAGTGTGGGTGAGCGCATGTGCAGGGTTTTAGCAGTGGACAGCAAAGCTGTGAGGTAAGTGAGGTCATTAGATTTGAGAAAGCAGAGGACATGAGCTCAAGACAGCAGGTGAATCATTGTGACAGACGCTGCGTTTGCTGAGGATGGTGGCCAGGGATGATGATAGCAATAAAGCATCTGAGCCCGGATCTGAGGCCTTGGTGGTTTTCCTTCAGTCAACATCCGTTATCCTGGCCAGACGACCTTCTGACCAACCCAGATAGGCCAGCCGCCCCAGCCCCCAGGGCTTTTCCCTGGCCCTTGGCACAAGCAGAGTAGGATCAGGTAAAGAGGGAGAAAAGAGAGCATCTCTGGTCCCCACCCCTGCTCCTTGCCTCTCCCTGCAGGAAGCGGAAGTCACCAAGGGTGACCAGGACACGGGCCCAGGAGCCACACAAACCAGTCAGGGGATGGCTCATTCTACCCAGCTTTAAACCCATTGACCCTGGCTCCTGGCCTTTATTATTATTATTATTATTATTTTACTGAAATATAGTTAATATACAGTGTTATATTACTTTCAGGCATACAAAATACTGATTCAACAATTGTTTTTGATGGAAACATTTACACTTTCTTTCATCCCTTCTGAGCAACGCTTTCAAAGTCAGGTGTGTGTGTCTGTATGGGTGTGTGTGTGTGTGTCTGATTTGCATAGACAGCGTCAGATGGGTCTTCTTGACTCGTATTTGTGGTTTAAAAAAAAAAAATCTTCCATTGGAAATCATTTCTCAAAGGCCCTGTACACCTTCTAGAATAAATTTCATTACAGTAATGAAAGCTTCTCCACTTCCCCCGGGCAGAGTTGGTCTCTCCAGCCTCTGACCTCCCCCAGCACCCCATTCTTTCTACTGTTGAGGCATTTAACTAGATTGTGTGGTGATTTATCTGTTTATATGTTTGTTTCTCTCCCACTAGGCTCTGGGCTCCTTCAGGGCAGTGATCATGCTGCATTTGTCTTTCCAAGTCCAGCAGTTAGTATAGGCCCTGAAAAATAGGCTCTCACGAATGTTTGCTAGATAGACAAATGTTTAAACAGAGCTTCCAAGCATTTAAATTCAGGATTAAAAATAGTTTAATCGTACTAACTGTAATAATCAGAGCACTTGGTATTCACCATTTTGTCACTAGTATTAGTATATGTTGTTGGACATTTATTGAGCATTCCCTATGTCCAGGCACTGTTCTAGGCTCATTACATACTTTATATTATTGAATGTTCTCCATGAGCCTGGAAGTGGCTACAATCATTGTCCCTATTTTAGAGGTAAAGAAGCCAAAATTTAGAGAGGAAAAATTAAGTGATTTGCCCAAAGTCACACAACTAATAAGTATAGAGCTAGATTTGAACCTGAGCAGTTGCGTGCCAAAACCCACACTCAGAACCACTCATCATAGAGAAAGGAGAGGGGTATGGGAGGGTGTACAAATTTGAAATACTGCGTTTTAAGATGTATTTTATTATTAACGTTTTGAGATTTTATCCTAGATTAAAATACTGTTTCTGTGACTTAAATACCTGTACGTGACCTCTGTAGAGCGCGCGATAACAGAGGTCACAGGGAATCCTTGAACTGCTTTAGAATGGAAACAAACAGCAGCCCAAAGAAACAAAGCAATTAAGTAGAAAGAGAAAGAGTCTTTTGTTTTTGAAAAATTATGTATTCATATTAACTTAGGAAATATTCTCACTGAATTGCCTATAATATTAAACGAATAATGCTCTTATTTACAGTAGTTAATGAATAACATTTTTGCTTCCTGGGTTTTTTTTTCTTTTAAATTAATTTGTTAAATCATACAACTGGATATAATTGCTTGGATAGTGCTTTTTTCCAGAAATAAAACATCTAATACATTGAACACAGCTTAGTGTTAAATGAATCCGTTACACTTTGGCTGAGTTTGGACCAAAGCCTCTACTTGAGATATGAAATTTCCCTGAATTTCCACCGTCGTTAGTGTATTTAACTCTAACTCTCAGGAGTTTCCGCCTGAGAAACCGATTCGATCCTGGTCACGCAGAATGGTCTCCCTGTCCAGCCTGTCGCAGTGCTGCCCGACAACACTTTCTGTGGCTATGGAAATTTGTGATTTGTACTGTCCAGCCCAGTAGCCACATGACAGCATTGAGCGCCTGAATATCTCTAGTGCTATTGAGGAACCGAATGGGGTTTTTTAAATTTTATTTTATTGTCAGTAACGTAAAATTTAAATGAGGCTCATGGCTACAGCACTGGATAGTGTGGGAACTCTGAAGGAATCCGTCCGGAGTCAAAAGATCATTTGATTTGCGTCCCCTCTCTCTCTCTTTCTCTCTCTCTCAGATAGTCTTCCTCAGCACGGCCCTTCCTTTGGGGTATGACTGAATCGGAAATGTCAGACAAGATAAAAAAAGTAAAATAAAAGTCCTGCCCTCTTTTCTTAGTATAACTGATGTTAACACCCTGTCTCTGAATTCTGCATCAAAACAAATGCAAAGGATTCTGCTACTGTCTTCTTTGAGGGAAGGCTTGGCCGCAGCCAGCCTCCCTGTGACTGAGCCGGCTATCCCTTGGGGACGTGCCCCCCCCCCAAGCCAGGGCCCCTCTGTGGGGCCAGTTCTCACTACTGCCCCAGTTCTACACGCAGGTGCTGGTACTTCAGGTTTCTCTGTCTTCCTAAACCAGTTTTCACTGTGTGTATTTTTCTGGAAAATGTCCATTTCATGGAAGGTTCTGATAAAGCTGCACCATCTCAAGTAGCATTCTGTCATGCTTCAAGAAATTTCTTTCTTCTTAGCAGTTATGTTTTCCTTATTATCACTTTGTATTCATGTTTGTTCTTTGCTTTTTAAAATCAGACTTGCTGGTGGTTTCTTGGCAGTGTTTATTGATTGTACTGTCTTTTTAATTCTATAATTTCTGCTCTGATCTTTTACCCCCTTGCTTCCTCCCCCTTGCTTTCCGTGGGTTTTGTTCATTGCTTTTTTTGGTATCTCCTAGAAGAAAAGTTGAGGCACCTTCCCCCCTAAAGGGCCTAGCTCCCCACATGCCACCCGGGACTTGGACCATCTTCAAGTGGAGAGAATTAAGTCAAACAGCTGCCTTAGGGGAGATTGATCTGGCCATGTGTCCAGGGCATTCCATCCCTATAGAAGATGGCAAGAGTGTATTTTGGTGGCAGCCAGAACTCTGCACCACATTGGAAGAGCCGGGGCAGGGAGCTTCTAGGTTATGTGGTATTGGACATTTAGATAGGTGCTAGTAGACATTATTTCATTCCTGAGTCGAAACTTCCAACAAAGGGGTGAGTTTCGATTTTCTGTAGTTTTAATTAGCCAGATCACAGGTATGAGAAATAATAGAAAGAAAATTACTGATAGAAACAGTTTCTCTGCTGCATTAAAAGGATTTTTTTTTCCTGCATTGTTATTTTTCTCATCCCCAAGTTCACTGGAGCACTGTCTCCTTTCACGCCGGCTGGTGTGCTAGTCCTCCCCGGGCCCCGGCCAGCATGGCACCTTGAGCTTTACGTAGCCAGCTGCCCGAACCAGCTGTGAGGGGAGCCCTGGGACTGCCATTCGGCCAGCCAGCACCAAATCACTCTGCCAGTGCGACCAGTGAGTCACCTGCCCACCTACTGCCCTTAACACGCACGCTCCCCTCAGCCGGGCCTGCCAGCAGCTGCCCAGGGTGCTAGCTGGATGTGCTGGATCTGATTCCGTTACCAGCAGCCTGGCTTTCCCTTGCATATGGTGATTCGGGTTCTTTGGCCTGTCCTTCACGCTGGTCGTTCCTTTACGTTAGACCCAGTGGAGTTCCCTTGAAATTGCTTGCGTGAGTCATGAACCTCTGGTTTCCAAGACTGGCCTAGGTCTTACCCCGAATTTTATATTCCTTTGGTCATTTTAGCAGGAATTTGGCCTTCATCTAATCACATATTTCTTATTTGGTAAGTGTTTAGTGGACATCTATACTGTGTCAGACAGGGTGCTTAGCTCTGGGGATGTGGCGGTGAGAAAAACAAGCCATCACGGTCTCCGTGAGGCTTAGCATTGGGGCGCAGGGGAGCACATAAGGAGCAATGGCGGGAATCACGTGATCACACCAAGAAATGTAAACCACAACTCCCAGGAGTGCTCCAGCAGTTACACTGGGGTCATCTTCCCAGGCACTGAGGTCTGGCAGTGAATGTGGGGGACAAGGAGGAGGTCTTTTTTTTTCTTTTAAAGATTTTATTTATTTATTTGACAGAGAGAGAGCACAGCAGGGGAAGCAGCAGGCAGAGGGAGAGGGAGAAGCAGGCTCCCCCAAGCAGGGAACCCGATGCGATGCAGGGCTCCATCCCAGGACGCTGGGATCATGACCTGAGCTGAAGGCAGAGGCTTAACTCACTGAGCCACCCAGGTGCCCCGAGGAGGAGTTTTTTAGGGGGAGAGGGCCTTCTGGACAAGGGAGTGCCATGGGTGCCCATCCTCTGGTGGGAAGGAGCAGGGTGCTGGGACAGAGGTGGGACTATGGGACAGTCAGATTTGTAGTTTGCCGAAATTGCCCAGTGGTGTGCAGATCGGGTTGGAGATGGTGGGCGGGTGCATCAACTTGTAAGGAGGCAGGTGCAGTCATCCGGGTGAAAGATGCCAGTGACATGCGTGCGGATGGTGGCGGCGGAGATGGGAAAGGTGCGAGAGTCAGACATGTCAGCCTGAAGCCCAAGTTCTGTGCCCGTGGGCTCCAGATCAGAAGGGGCCAAATTCCTTCCAGCCATCAGATCATTAAACATGTTCTTCCTTTCTGCTTCTTGAACCTTTTAAGCAAAAGAAGCAATGAACTTCTCATTCTGATCTCACCACAGGAAAGGGCATTATTGCCTTTGCCTGGCAGTGTCTGGAATATAGTGGTGGACATTTTATTTTTGTTAGGTGAATGAATGAGTGAATCAGTGAATGACTGTCGGCTCTCCTCCCAAGCCTTTGAGTCCTGGTTGAGACTAGCTGCAGTGAAGACTGTACCTACCCACCTCTAATTCAGGGGAGCACG
Organism: Ailuropoda melanoleuca; assembly: GCF_002007445.2. Taxonomy (NCBI): domain Eukaryota; kingdom Metazoa; phylum Chordata; class Mammalia; order Carnivora; family Ursidae; genus Ailuropoda; species Ailuropoda melanoleuca. The sequence goes on from NC_048224.1 coordinate 52,646,590, forward strand.
TGTCCCCCTATCTCTTTATACACCTGTGTCAGGTGTATCAATTGATGGCAGCTCTCTTTTCTCTCCAGAATTGACCTCAGAACACTTCTCCCAAAGCCCTTGAGGCAGCCCTACGCCAAGAACACTTGACTTGAAACCTATTTGCTGTAACCTGTATTTTAATATTTTAACAGTGAATAGAAGCTCACAAGCAAAGAAGAAAATGACACTGAGTCCTCTATGCTTCCCCTGTGAAAATGGCAGTGACCCCAGGAGACCCACATTCATCTTGCTCTTGTACTCGAGAATTGGCCTCTCTAAACTAGAAACAGTCCACCAGACCTCACTCCTGACATTAACTGCAGAGTACGGAGGTCCCCGGGGCCGCTCTCAGGTTCAATAATTTGCTAGAAGGGGACTCACAGGATCTAGTGAAGGCTGTTAGGCTGGCTTATGGTTTATTACGGCAAAAGGGGATAGATTAGGATCAGCCAAGGGAATAGACACATGGGACAGAGTCCAGGAGAGTTCCACATGCAGACTGCCCAGTTGTCATCTCCCAGTAGTTTTCGCAGGCAGCACTAACCCCTCCTGGCAACAGTGAGTGACAGTCCACGCACCGGGAACGCTCGCCTGAGCGTGGTGTCCACAGGAAGATCTGATATGGTGTAACCCAAAGCACCCCCCGCCCACGAGTCAGGTTATCCTCCTGTTTGGCTCGAAGACCCAGGTAAACAGACACGCCTGCCAGATATTCCCAGGGCTTAGAGATGACCTCTCGGGAGCCGAGAGCAAAGGCCAGACCTCTCTTGGGCAGGGTTGAATTCTTTTACCACACAGCCTCTGTTGCTCGTCTTCAGTTTACTGACCATGTAATAATCTGATGCCATAAACAGCTAAACATACACATAACAATATTTTTATTTGTTTTTAAAAAGAAATGATTTTGCAGGATAAAATTTAGGTTGAAAACCTGGGCCTTTTTATGGGCATTCCCCAGAGGACGGTTAGGTGGGGTAGCAGTTAAGTGAAGATGATGGGTTTCTGAGGTCTGGCTGCCTGTGTTCACATCCCAGGCCTCCCAGGTACTAACTAGGATGTGACTATGGCTGGTTATTTTACCTTCCTCTGCCTCAGTTTCCTTACTGGTAGATGAGAACAATGATGGTACCCACCCATATTGCTATTTTGGGAGTTAAATGAAATAACACTTGTGAAGACCAAAACAGTACATCGCTTCTACAAGCACTCAGTGAATATTACATACTGTTTTTTTTTTAATTTTATTTATTTATTTGATAGAGAGAGAGACTGCGAGAGAGGGAATACAAGCAGGGGGAGTGGGAGAGGGAGAAGCAGGCATCCTGCTGAACAGGGAGCCTGCTGTGGGGCTTGATCCCAGGACCCTGAGATCATGACCTGAGCCGAAGGCAGCCGCTTAACTACTGAGCCACCCAGGTGCCCCAATATTACGTACTATTATTTCTATATTTATCATGGAAAAGATTTATCAGCCTTTGCAAATAGTTTTCCTTGGGAAGTTTTGTAGAGTGTCCCCTGGTTTTTTTCCGTTTTCACACCTTCATATCTCTTAACATGAGTGAAAATAGGAGATAACCATCTTTCTTAAGAAATTGTATTATCTGTTTTACCAGGTAAGTCTTGAGTTAGAGAGGTAAGAAGTGTCCTCCCCCAGGGCAAGCACATTCTAATGAATGTGGGAAATGGAAATTCTTGGCAGATCTTGGCTACAAATCGTGGGCAGATTTAAAGGTTAAAAAAAGACCTGTCATTTTCCCAAGTTGCTACTGAGAAATCTAGGAGATTTGGGAGAAAATAAGTTAAATCTCGAGTCAGTAATTTTAGGACTGATGCGCCAAGCCCCGATCTCACTCATCTCATCCTACCAGTGAGCTCCTTGAAGACTGTCAATTTGCAAGCATCATGTTGCCAGAGCTCAAATAGAGCCTGCCTGCCTTGGAAGGGGCTAATTGGCCTTTTGGAGACCATTTAAAGCTGAATGAAGCACAGGAGCTTTCTGTGATGTTAATAGAGCCTTGAGTTCCTGCCAGCCATTAATTGTTTTTCAGGCTTTCCTGTGAAGACGGCCGAACTTGAGAGTTGGCTTTCGGTTTTGCCATCTGTGAGCTGCACTTGTCCACATGTGATGTGTATTAAGATTGTTTTTCCAGGGATCATCGCTTTGATATTTCTCAGTAGTGGAATATGTTCACATCTAGATTTTATTGAAAATGTTCGCATTTAGATTTGATGCTCTTGTTTTCCTACTCTTGCGGGTTGGGGGGGTCCTCACTCTTCAGCTTCCCAAAGACTGTGGAGACCAACTGTGTGAGGGCTTGGCTGACAGAGCTTCAGAAAGACCATTAGCTTCTAGGCTGGGCCCTCCAGCTGTCGTGGGATTTGGCTTACTTATAGGACAGATACAGACAGTCAGAAGAGGCTTTACACATGGTGACCCAGCTACCTAACTAGCACTCTCTTATCCCCTAGCTTATTTCCAGTGATGCTGATGGAGCCATCCAAAGGGCTGGAAGATTCAGAGTGGAAAATGGCTCTTCAGATGAGGTAAGGAAGCCCCACCCCACCCCACCCACGCCTTGTCACCAAGCACATGATTATAGCACCTAAGTTAGATCGGTGAGCAGTTGGTGATGCTCATTACCGCAGAACACTTGCCTAAGTGCAGCCTGGGAAGGGCTCAATGGAGCTCTTCAGAGCTTCGCTTGAAGCAGACGTGAAGGGAAAATGCCATTGTTCTCTGTGTGGAAGGTGCTATTAATAGGGTGATGCATACCCTTTAAAAGTTCTATAATAAATCCAGGGACATTAAGGTGGTCTGCCAGCAGTGGGATCAAAGAAGAATTCACAGCCAGGTCACCCTTTGTGGGTGGCCCCAGAAGCCCAGCTCTCCCCCTTTACCAAGCTGGTCAGCTCAGCATTGCCCTGTGAGCAGCACAGGTTCCAGGAGAGACATGCAAAAGTTACTACAATTACCAAAGGTCATTTTTATTTAGGGAAGGCACCAGGAAAGGTGTCCACCATCCTTGAACCCAAGCCCTCTTTCTGGGGTTTCCTGGTCTTCCTTGCTGCCGGCCACAGGGACTCACGTTGCTTGTCTTTCTTCTTCAGACTTCCGCTGCCCACTCTACCCCTTGAGGTCTACCCCCAAAACTGCGGAGTGTGGTGTAAGCCCCAGTGTTTTCCATCTTTGCTACCTCCCTAAGAGGTAGGCCGTCAGAGTGCTTTAGCACCTCCCGTCCCAGCTTTGTAGTCAGACAAACCCGGGTTCAAGTTTTTGCTCCCCCATCTCCTAGCTATATGACCCTAGGGAAGTAACCTAGCCTTTCTGAACCTTCGTTTCTTTATCTATAAGATGGAAAGTGTCTCAGGATTATTAAAAAGAGTCAGTGAGCCAAGCTTGTAAAGCTATCAGCACTGCGCCCGCCATATTGTAAGCAGTCAGGAAGTGACAGCTATACTAGTGATGATGGTGGAGTTGTTAACATAACTACTGCTGTATTGCCAGCCTTGCTTTCCTAACCACCTCCTTGATCAAATTCTTGGTGAAGGCCTATGGATTTAACTTGAAAGGCCACAGCATTTGGGAAGTTATTTCTCATCTTCAGCTTTGGCCTTAACTTCAATACCCAAACACGGTACCTTCGCCATTGCTCTGTGAGGTACAAGGAGGCCGTCCCATCTTAGGCTGGACTCCTGAATAGGTGCCCACATACCTCTCCTCCACAATGATGTCAAGTGACCCACACAGAGGAAGGAACTCCCAGGGGAATTTGCTTCTGAAGCTTGGAAACAGCCCTCCCCAAATGGCCCAACTCCTGAAACGAAATGGTCTTATTACCACAGACTCGCGCAGCCAGCTGTGCGCCAGGAGCTAAGCTGGAAGCGGAAACACTGAGGCCTCATTTTCCAGTGCTCAGAAAGCTAGCAGCCACCGTGCTGAGTTTCTACTTTGAGAACCTGAAGTGCCAGAGAACCCAGAGGTTCAAGACATCTTTGTGCTCCCCAGATTTTTGCAAAATTTTAGCCCTCCCGCCTGAAATGATCAAACTGTACTAGACTTCCGCCACCCCATGTAAGCACAGCTCTGCCCCCTGCTGGAACCAGTGTCTAGAGGAAATCCACACTTCCTAAGAAATACATAAATTTGGCCCAAGATCCCCAAACACTCCTCACCTGGCTGTGTCGCCTGGCCCTGCCCCATGCCAAAGGACATATTCTGGACCCAGTCAGGGATTAGAAATCGCCTCTTAAGCAGGATGGTCTTTAGCTTCCAAGTGTTTGAATTCCTTCCAAATTTTTTCTTGTGATTGAGTTCCAGTTTCAAAGTATTGTGGTCTGAAAATATGCAGGGAATAATCTCAATCTTTTGGTATCGGTTGAGACCTGATTTGTACCCAGTATGTGGTCTGTTCTGGAGAAAGTTCCATGTGCGTTTGAGAGGAATGAGTATTCTGTTGTTTTAGGGTGGAATGTTCTGTATATTATCTATGAAGTCCATCTGGTCCAGTGTGTCATTCAAAGCTCTTATTTCTTTGAATACTACTCAGCCATCAGAAAAGATGAATACCCACAATTTGCATTGACATGGATAGAACTGGAGGGGATTATGCTAAATGAAATATGTCAAGCAGAGAAAGACTATTATCATATGGTTTCATTTATATGTGGAACATAAGGAATAGCATGGAGGACATTAGGAGAAGGAAGGGAAAAATGAAGGGGGAGGAAATCAGAGCGGGAGACGAACCATGAAAGACTATGGACTCCGGGAAACAAACTGTGGGTTTCAGAGGGAAGGGGGGTGTGGGGATGGGCTAGCCCAGTATTGGGTATTAAGGAGGGCATGTATTGCAATGAGCACCAGGTGTTATACACAAACAATGAATCATGGAACACTACATCAAAAACTAATGAAGCACTGGATGGTGACTAACATAACATAAAAAAAAAAAAACTGGAATATTTCTAGAAAGGAAATTGTCAGGCCCACGACTTAAGTGCTTGGGTAGCCACTTCCTGCTTGGCTTCCATACTTGTTTCTGAGCTTCAGTGATCTTAATTTAATAGTCATTGTCTCCACCCAAGTTTCCATTGACAGATGAATGGATAAAGAACAGGTGGTATAGATATACATGGAATATTACTCAGCCATCAAAAAGAATGAAATCCTGCCATTTGCAACAACATCGATAGAGCTAGAGGATATCATGCCAAGCGAAATAAATCAAAGAAAGACAAATACCACATGATTTCACTCATGTGGAATTGAAGAAACAAAACAAATGATTAAAGGGAAGAAAAGAGAGAAACCAGGAAACAGACTCTTATCTAGAGAGTACCAACTGATGGTTGCCAGAGGGGAGGAGTGAAATAGGGGATGGGGAGGAAGGAGGGCACTTGCTGCGATGAGCACTGGGGCTTGTACGGAAAGCCTGAATCACTATATTGTACACCAGAATGTAATATTACACTGTATGTGAACTAACTGGGATTTAAATAAAATCTTAAAAACAAACAAACAAACAAAAACCAAAATGGAACCACCTCTGGAGGATCATGGGTGGGAGTGGCTCTAGAGTCAGACCGCCTGGGTTCAGCCGGTGAGTCCACAACTCACCAGCAGTGTGACCGTGGGCAGTTCACTTAACATCTTTGAAACCATTTGGTGAAGTTATTGATTTCACAAATCACTGTGGTCTGTTGTGTCCAAAACACAGTCCTGTCTCAGATTGCCTCTCTGGGAAATATATCAGGGCTCAAATACTGTTTTCAATTTTGTTTCTACCAGAGCCACCAAGCGTCAGTGCTCAGTTGGAGCGCTGTGGCTGTGTTTTATATTGATGGTCTTCAGCTGAAAGCCTGCGGCCAGTGTTAATGTTCACCCTGATAAAAGACCTGAGTGCTCGGGAGACTCAGAGGGAAACCAGGCTGGCTTGCTCCGAGTCCGTTCAAGCAGTCCGTGCACTAGAAGGGACAGTATTTGTAGCTGCTTAAAATTTTTCAAATGCACGAAGAAACAGATTGCAAAGTAATTCCGTTACTGGGTTATTTCTCCTTTTATTATTGCATTTTAAGTGTTCTTTATACAGTACGGATCCTAGGCCCTCATCAAATCTGTGATTTGCAAAAATTCTCCCCCATTCTACAGATTGCTTTTTCACTTCCTTGATTGTGTCCTTTGAAGCACAGACGTTTTTAAATGTAATGATGCCTCGTCTACCTAGATTTTCTTTTTCTGCTCATGCTTTTCATGTCGTTTCTAAGAAGCATTGCCTAATTCAAGGTGGCTCAGTCACTTCTTTTTTTTTTTTTTTTAAAGATTTTATTTATTTATTTGACAGATATAAGAGACAGCCAGCGAGAGAGGAAACACAAGCAGGGGGAGTGGGAGAGGAAGAAGCAGGCTCATAGCAGAGGAGCCTGACGTGGGGCTCGATCCCGTAACGCCGGGATCACGCCCTGAGCTGAAGGCAGACGCTTAACCGCTGTGCCACCCAGGCGCCCCGGCTCAGTCACTTCTTATACTTACTGTTTCATTGAAGACAACGTTGCATTTGCCTTGCTTTCTTTCCACACAATCAGTATAACGGTTTTACCATCTGTGACAGATCATTTCACTATGTGATGTTGCTGCGGCTTTCTGTTGTGTGATTTTTCTCCTGGCCTGTGCTCATGGGGTAGTGGCCTACTGTGCGTCCCTGAGTGCATGACTGCCTAACAGTTTACTGGTATCACTCTTGAAAATGAATTTTTAGGACTAATAGGAGGCCCAGGTTGAGTCGCCTTTTGGTAGGGAGTGTTATATCATGATTTAAAATAAGAAATGTGTATTTGGTCTTTTTCGCTGTTCCTGACACAGAGCTGCCCAAACCTGTGAAATTTCCTAAGTGTGGAGAGTGAGCAGTGTGTCTTTTGTCATGTTAATGAAGTGACTTTTGGAAAGCCCCTAGGAATGGGGGCTGGTGACCAGAGGAACCTCCCATTACAATTACAGGGTTAGAACTTTCAGTCCCACCCCTGACCTCCAACCTTGGGGAAAAGAGAGGGGCTGAAGATGGAGTTCATTTGCCAGTGGCTGATGATTTAATCAATCAAAGCTTCCATAAAAACCCAAAGGATGGGGGTTCAGAGAGCTTCTGGGCTGGGGAACACGGAGAGATTTGGGGGGAGTGGCACTCCCAGAGGGCATGGGAGCTCCGCCCCCTTCCCCATACTTTGCCCTGTGCATTTTTCCTGACTTATATCCTTATATAATGAATCTAGTTAGTAGTTAATCCAGTAATCTAGTTAGTAAAACGTTTCTCTTGAGTCCTGTGAGCCACTTTAGCAAATTAATTGAACCCAAGGACGGGGTCATTGGAACCTCAGATCTATAGCTGGTTGGTCAGAAGCACAGGTAGGACTGAGCCTTTCACCTGTGGGATCTGAGGCTGTCTCCAGGTAGACAGTGTCAGAACGGAGTTGAATTTCAGAACACCCAGCTGGTGTCGGACAAGTGCTTGTTGATGTGGGGAAAAAACACATATTGGAATTGATGTCAGAATTGGAGGGAGGGTTTGCACTTTCTTTTGCCAGAGACTGAAAACTAAGTTCCCAGCATGAGACTTTCCAAACCACCCCACTGATGCAGAACAGAGCTGCAGAGACGTGGAGGCTGTCTTGTGGGTACAACACCTCGGGGACACTCCTTGCTCAGCTCTCCTCGGCTCTCACAACCTTCCCTGTAGCCTTTGGGGCCCAGGGGGTCTCTTCTGGTTTACCTTCTCGAACGCGTAGCCCTTTGGGGCCTCAGCTTAGTGCAGGTGGGTCTCCTATTAGACTGACGTGCTTCAGCGGGTCTGGGGGTTTGATGCTCTGCCCTCTGGTCTCTTGAGGCCACCAAAGCCCAAGTTTAGTTTCGCCCAGACTGACAAGTATCCTCAAGCTAAAAAAGATGTCCGTGGTCCTCCTGTCTGGGTTCCCAGTTGCCTCTATTTGGGCTGGTAATTCCAGACTATATTATGAGCACGCCAAGGGCTTTTAAGGAGATGATTTTAATGTTTTTCAAGCAGTTTTACTTTTTTGCCGTGGGAGGGTTGCTTGCATAACCTAGCCCACCATTACCAAAAACAAACGTCGTATCAGGAGTACTTTATTGTGTAATACATCGTGTCATTCATTCAACCCTCATTTTTTGGATCCTTTCTCAGTGCCAGGTAGTCTGTGCACTGGTGATGTAGGAGTGGGTAAGATTGCTGAGCTTCCTGCCCTGGTGGCCTCAAGGACTGGCAGGCGGAGCAGTAAATAGACAGGTAACAGATACACAGGCAGATAGCAAGTGTTGGTAAGTACCGTGGGGAAATCATATGGGGGCATGGTATAAAGGAAGAGGGAGAGCCCTCCTTAGCTGGGTGGTCAAGCAGGGCCTCACCAGGGATGGCAGAGTGAGCCCCAGGCCTCTGAGCAGTGCTTCTCAGACCACTGGTGATAAAGGACCCGCTTTTTAATTTCTGATCTGTTGCAGAACTTGGTGTGGTCCTACTATGCGCGACCAGTCTGCAGCACCCCCTTCGTGTAATTCCCCACCAAACTGAGTAACTCCTAGATGGGTCTGGACTCTGTTTAAAGAAATGAGCCCACTGAGCATGACTTTGGTGTGTCACAGTAATGTCAAAATGCTTGTTCCTAAATGCTTCCCCGTTGCTGTACATTTCATCACTGAGCCGTAAGAAGTTTGCAGATCAGTGCCTATCCGTTGACTGTTTCTCAGTGCTTTAGAGTTGTCTAGGCCAGTCCCCCACCCAGGACAAGAGTCCCTGCACCAACTTCACCACAGTCAGCTCATCGGTCCCTGCTTGAACACTTCTGCGGGAACGGGAAACTTGCTTCCTCCTTGAGAGGTTGTTTTCCTCTGGACACTAGCTGAGTATCCTACAATTCAGTTCACTTCTGACGCTAACTACCCGGAGTTCTCTCTCCAAGACTGCCCTCACTTCAGATGCCAGTCACAAGTATCAGGTCCCCGGGTCACCCACACTTGTGTCCCACTTGGCTACAAAGTCAGGGGTTCCCACATCCCCCCTCCTCAGGTTCAATAATTTGCTAAAATGACTCCTAGAATTCAGGAAAGCACTTCACTTACTATCCCCAGTTTATTACAAAGGATACAGCTCAAGAGCGGCCAAATGGGAGAGATGCCCAAAGCAAGGTACTGGGGGGTGAGGGCAGGCACAGAGCTTCCAAGCCCCCATTGGGAGGACCAGCCTCCCAATACCTTACTGTTTTCACCAACATGGAAGCTCCCTGGACTCCACAATGAAGGGATTTCATCACATCAGCACGATTGATCGAATCATTGGCCATCGATGATTAAATCGATCTGCAGGCCCTCCTCTCCCGCAGGATTCACTGTGGGGCTGAAAGTTAGAAGCTTCTGATCAAGGCTTGGTCTTTCTAGTGAGCGGCCCCATCCTGAAGCCCTGGAGAGACCCAGCAAGGGTCACCTCATCACTCAGGAAGTCCCCAGCGGTCTTTTTATTGGACAGAATTCATCTGTCTGTGTTTTCCCCTAGGGGTTTCTATTTACATTTTCTGTAAGGCTTAGCTCTCTTCACCATGATGGGCCTCAAGCATTCCAGGACATCTGCTGCTTTTCTTCTAAGATGTGGACTCCGTGTCCCTCCTCATCATCCTCACTGCTGCTCATGGGCCCCATGTGAGGTTGTTAATGTTAAGTTGAAGTGGTCAGAACTGAATTCGGGGCTTCAGGTGCCCCCCACACAGCCAGGGGTGGAGTGGGTGCATCCCCTTCCTTGCCAAGCACACTCTCTCTATGAAGCCAGTGATTCATTTTGAACCGTCAGTATGCTCCCCTCGCCCCAGTCTCTCTCGAGGTGTCGTGGAGACAATTTTAGCTTCAAACAAACTTGGGTTCAGTCCTCACTTTACCACTTACCAGTTTATGACTCAACTTGTCCAAGCCTCGGTTTCCTGATGGGTAAAATGGGTGCAAATTCCTGCTTTGTAGCACATGGCCTTCCCCATCCTGTACTTGTGCAATTTGGATTTGTCCCCAAATGTAAGATTTTCCATTGTCCATACTAAATTTAATTTCAGTAGTGTGTCCGTAATTGCTCATTGTCAAGAGGTGTTTTGTTTTTGTTTTTTTTTTTACATCTTGATTCTGTCACCTGTCCTATTAGCTAACCCACTGAGAAGCTTTATATTTCCTTCAAATGTGCTTCCCCGGCCATCTGTGTGCTCATTCAGATTATTAATTAAAAGGAGCGTGACCCCCGGGTGGATCACTGGAGACCTCCCTTACAGCTCACTTGTATGTATCAATTAGTATATTGTGGTGCAGAGGGACAATCTTTCAGCTTTTTATAAATCAATCTTCCTTCGTGTGGGAGGATTCTCTTATACACTGTTGGGGGATATGTAAACGAGTACAATCTTTTGGGAGGGCAATTAGCAATAATTAAAAATGTGCACACCATTTGGCCAGTAGTTCTGCTAGGATGTGTATTGTAAGGTTATTTAAAATAGAAAAAAACCCCACCTGGAAACAACTTCAGTTTCCATCAGTAAAGGAATAATTACATACATTATGATATATTTAGTCAATGGAATGCTTAATAGCTATTAGAAAGAATGAGGCAGTAGTATATGTAATACCATAGAAAATTGTTTAAGATACAGTTAGACCTAAAAGCAAGTTCCAGAATGATTAGTAGATATCATCCCATTTCCTTAACAAACAAACAGACAAAAAGGTAAGTAAGTTTGTCTATGCAAGAGAGTTTCCAAAAGGATACATAATAATTAAGCAGTAATTGTTTCTAGAGAATGGAAATGACAGGTCAGGAAAGAAGACAGTGAGCCTTGACTTTCCATGGCAGTCCTTTTATGCCGTTTATATAGTTTACATATCTCTGCTCAACTGTGGTGTTTAATTTTTCTAAAAATCTGCATAGTCGCTAAAAAGAACAAGGTAGATCTAAACGTACTGTTATAGAAATATTTCAAGATTTTTAAAAAATTTGTATTTATTTAAGTAATCTCTACATCCACCATGGGGCTCGAACTCACGATCCCAAGATCAAAAGTCGTGTGTTCTTCTGACCGAGCCAGCCAGGCACCCCGCCCCCTAAGATATTTTCTTTAGTGGAAAAAATCAAGTTTCAGTGTAACAGCTCCACCAGCATCCTATTTATGACAACAAATTCTATGTGTATATACATATATGTGTGTGTTGTGAATATAGGTGTATATGTGGACATGGATGTGAACGTGTGATGTGTGCACATATGTATACAGCAAACACACCTTTGTAAATCCATACAAAGAGAGGTCTGAGACTATCCACACCAGGAGGTTATCAGAGGAAAACGATGTGCACAGGGGCATGGAAGACGGGAAGAGAAAGGGATTTTACTTTGTGTCTGGTTTCATTTTTTTCAACTAGCTTATATTTATTTGCATTTGCAATTCAAAAGTTTTTAGTGTTATTTTTTTTAAATCCATCTTCTTTACTGCCAGCATTCTCTCAGCAATTTAAACCTAGAAACTAAAGCAAAGTCCGTTTATATGCTTTCTCTCATTAATTGAGCTCACTCTGGAAAAGACTATGAAAACTCCCAGGTGTTATATAAAACTAAGGGTCTCATCTGTGGTCCAAGTGTGTGGTGCAGATTCCCTGTTTGAAGTTGAACACTAGCGAGCAGTCAGATAAAATGAGGGTGTTGTTATATGTGGATTTTGATTACATTCTCCTCAAAATATCCTGCCAGATTCTCTCAGTCCTCCTCCTTCACATCCCACAAGTATAGATAGGGTAACAAAATAAAATAAAATAAAATAAAATAAAATAAAATAAAATAAAATAGACAGTAAAGGGGTGTCTGGGTGGCTCGGTTGGTTAAGTGTCCCACTCTTGGTTTTGACTCAGGTCATGATCTCAGGCTCCATGCTCAGCAGGGAGTCTGCTTCTCCTTCTCCCGCCCCCTCTGCTCTTTCTCACTCTCTCACTCTCTCTCTCAAATAAATCTTTTTTTTTTTTAAGATTTTATTCATGTATTTGTCAGAGAGAGTGAGAGCGCACAAGCAGGGGGAGCAGCAGGCAGAGAGAGAAACAGGCTGCCCGCTGAGCAGGGAGTCCAATGTGGGACTCGATCCCAGGACCCTGAGATCATGACCTGAGCTAAAGGCAGAAGCTTAATGAACCATCCAGGTGTCCCTCAAATAAATAAAATCTTTAAAAAAAGAAAAAAAAAATGAAGTCAACAGGGGGCTTTTGTGGGCTTTGGAATTTGACACAGGAATGATTCAGGATTTCTTAGTCTGGGACTCATTTAACACTGTGGGCATGGTCAGGCATGTCTGCAGCATTGAAAAATTTGCGTTTATTACTCTTCATAATACCTTTTAGCAAACGTTTATCTAAAAGGGCATAAAATAACCGTAAGCATTTGCAGTGTTAATCTTTAGTTGTTTGGGCAAATGTGCCCATCAGAGGATTTCCTCCAAACTTGCTTGTTGATGTCAAATAAATGAAGTGTTTCTGGTGTCATTGTCACCTTAAATGCTGTAGACAAAGTTTCTATATCTCTGAAATCCTCTGTAAAATAGGTCATACTTAAAAGACTTAAGATTTATTACAAAATTAAAGTCACGATCAGGCACTACTACGCCTACTCCAGAACCACCAAAAGGAAAATCCCTGAAACACTAAGAGCTGGTCAGAGGACAGGAAGCAGCTAGAACTCTCCACATCTTGCTAATAGTGTAAGCTGGTGCATCCCCTTTGGAAGTTCGGCAGTATCTACTAAAAATGAACGTCTGCCTCCTCTGGTCCCAGGATGTAAACCCAAAAGCAATGAGTGCTTGTGTCCACCAGAAGACAGACATAGGACTGCTCATGTGACTTTATTCCTAATAACCCCAAACTGGAAAGAGCCCATATGTCCCTCATGGAGAATTAATACAGGAACCATGGTGTTCACCCTGGGGACCAACTACGTGGCAGTGAGAGAAAGTGAACTTGTTACGTCCCCAACATGGGTGAATGTCACAGACGTGGTGCCGAAGGACAGACCTGACTCAAACAAATACACATGATATGATTTCATTTCTGTGAAGTTCAAGAGCAAGAAAACGAATGGTGCTGATAGAAGTCAGAGTAATGGTTACCTTCCGGAGCATGACTGGGTGCTGACAGGTGAGTAAAGAAGTGAGTAAAGAAGTCTTCTGGGGTATTGAAAACGTTTTCTGTCTTGATCCAGGGAGTGGTTCCAAGGGTGTCTACATATTTTAAAAATCATTTACTAGTAACTCAAGATTTGTGCACTTTCCTGTCCACTTCTGGTACATACCATCAGAAACTGGCGATCATTTTTGGAGTCATTCTGGCGCGTCCGGTCTCGGGCAGAGGGGGCCTTTTGTTTGTTTCTTCGCTTTAGTCTCCTCTGTCAGTTCCTGCGTGTGTTCTTGTTTTTACACCTCATTATAGGTGATTTTAACAAGGAACAGGAAGCGTCTCACTCTGTGAGACTCACAACTTTTTTGGGTCGGGGTCCCCCCCCCCATTTTAGTTAAGGATTCAGTGAAGACAAAAGTTAAGTACATAGCTTTTGGATCATTTTTTTAAAAACCTCGTAATTGACACTTTGTACTTGTTAGAGATTTGGGGCATGCCACTGGCCAGAGTCCCACCTCTGACTCTGAGACGCTCCTCCGATGTTATCCTGTCCTGCCGTTGCCGGTGTTCAGACCTCTGGGAGGGGAGAAGGCAGACTCAGTGCTTCAGAAGATCTAGAGTATGGGGGTCAGCTTTTATGTCCTTTCACCCCCTTGGCAATCTGTGAAGCTTGTAGACCCCTTCTCGGAATATTTTTGAATGCATAAAACAAAATACATAGGATTACAAAGGAAAACAGTTGTGTTGAAATAGTTATCAGAGGGGCGCCTGGGTGGCTTAGTCAGTTAAGCGTCCAACTCTTGATTTCAGCTCAGGTCATGATCTCAGGGTAGTAAGATCAAGTCCTGTATTGGGCTCACGCTCAGCACAGAGTCTGCTTAAGTTTGTCTGCTTAATTTTGTCTCTCTCCCTCCCCTACCCCTGTATGCTCTGTCTAAAAAAAAAAAAGAAAAAGAAAAGAAATAGTTATCAGACTGATTTTTTAAACCTAATTTATGATACGGTAATATATATCCTTTTTTATCGGTACATGGAATAACAAATCCAGCATCAGGACTCATGGCTATTGCAATTTTGAACGGTGAAGACTGTAAATAGTAGTCAGGATATCTGCAGCCACTCTAAGGGTTCTGAAAGTATCTATGATTTGTGTGTGTGTGTGTGTGCATGTGTGTGACATGGTTACCAGGGCTGCTTGTTCTGTAGTTTGTTTCATTTTGTTTTGTTTTTTTGCATACATTCGTAATTGTAAGAAACACATTTATTTTTAAGATATTTTTAAGTAATCTCTGCACCCAACGTAGGGTTCAAACTTACAGCGCTGAGATCAGGAGTGCCATGCTCTACTGACTGAGCCAACCAGGTGTCCCCAGAAACACTACATTTTAGTTAAAAGTTAGGGAAATAAAGATTTGGGGGGGGGGCTCCTGGGTGGCTCAGTCGTTAAGCATCTGCCTTCAGCTCAGGGCGTGATCCCAGCGTTCTGGGATCGAGCCCCACATCAGGCTTCTCCGCTAGGAGCCTGCTTCTCCCTCTCCCACTCCCCCTGCTTGTGTTCCCTCTCTCACTGGCTGTCTCTCTCTCTCAAAATAAATAAAATCTTTAAAAAAAAAATCTTTTTTTTTTTTGCTTTACCCAAGTTCGTGCCCTCCCTGGATTCTTTTAGAACCCCGACATAGAACATTGCTTCTTAAAGTTTAGTGTTCCTCAGAGTCACCTGGGATGCTTGCGAAACTACAGATTCGAGGGCCCCGCCCGCAGAGATCCTGAGGCGGAGGTCTCGGGTGGACCCACGGGTGATAGTTTAACAACTCGAGAAGCACAGAGCTAGGACCTGGTGCAGTGCCATGCAAGCCCGGGAAGCTCCAGAGGCCAAAGTTCCTGGTTCCTTCAGTCTCCTCTCCAGGCTCCACTGATGGTGTCTAGGATCTCGGGCCTTGGGACAGTGGTGCCAACTGCCATGGCGTCTGACTGGCGAAGGCCAGATGCTGAGTTAGACCCTGCCTGTGTCTGGTCAGCTGACTCCTGAGGCTGGCCGGGGGACCCCAAGGTCATGCCACAGCTGCATGCTGCCCTGTGGCGTAGTGGACTCTGGATCAGCATTGCCACTGGTTTATGATTATAAAGTGAATACTGTTGACAATGAATCATCCCGAAATTCTGCTGGGAATAAAATCCAATTATGTGCTCTTCTTGAGTCACACCAAAAGGTCAAAACTGAGAGGCAACATCTTGAACAGGGGATCAACATTAATATCACCAGTGGGGAACAGATGGATGTCTTGAAGTACAATAAGCTGAGAAGGACAAGCACCACTTGTGTAGCATTCCGACCGGGTGTGCATGACCTGAACCTCATCGTGGGGCGACATCAGATAAACCCAGAATGAGTCATGCTCGATTTTAAAAAAGAAGAGGGGAGGTGCGTGCTGTAGTCTTTAAAAAGTGTCAGTGTTGTAAAAGGCAGAATCTGTAGAATGTTCCAGAAGAAGGGAATCTAAAGAGACATGACAACTCAATCGTCCTGCACTCAAGAGGGAAAATATTTTAAATGACATTTTTAAGTCCGTTGACAAAATTGGAAAGCAGATGGTAGATTAGAGGTACCGTATCCATGTTAAATTTATAAAAGTTGGTAAAGCTATATTGTGGTTATGTAAGAAGATATCTATTCTTGGGAAATATACACTGAGACATTTAGGGATAAAGTGTTATTATTTGTGCATCTTAGTCTGAAATGGTTCAGAAAAAATTACATCTGTGTATGTGAGCAAATGAATAAATGGGATAAAATATTCACAGTAGGTAAATCTGCGTAAAGGGTGTACAGATGCTCTGTGCAGTCCTATTCCCGCAACTTTTATGTAAGCTCAAAATTATTTCCAAATTAAAAAATATGTATATATACACATAAAATCAGTAGCTGATTTTTAAAACTCAAGAAAATTCAGTAAAAACACAATAATGCTAAGAAACATTAACCTACTTTTTTACTCCTTGAGGAATAAAAGCGCAGAACATAGAAAAGAAGACAGACAATGATGTAATGGTTAAAATTTTTTAAAAAGAAAAAAAACAACCCTCCATAACTGGCACTGACTCCGTTCCAGCTCCACTACTTATGAGCTTGGCAACCTTAGGCACCGTAGCTGAAGTGTCCGCACCTCCCTTTCTTCGTCTGAAAGTCGGGGATAAGATAAAATCTATGTCATAAAGTTGGTGGAGATGCAGTGGGGCTAACGCATGTCAAGTACCCTTAAAGCTGTCTCAGTGAGTGTCAGTATTTCCAGAGAAGGAGAAAGACAGGAAGCATCCTAACTCACTTTCTAAGTAACATAACTCCGAAAGCGTGACAGAAATTCATACAGAAAGGAAACCTATTAAGCTCCATCTCACTAACAAATATGATACATAATTCATTTTTTAAAAATCCAGCAGTGTATCAAACGAATACTCTATACCATGACCTAGTAGGATGGGTTCCAGAAATTTAAGAACCACTCAGCATCAGAAGAGCCAGTAGTATAATTCATTACATTACTACGATTTTTCCCCATTTAACCTATTCTCTCAATAGTTGCCAAAAAAACTTTCAGTGCAATTCGATATTGATTCCTGAGAATGGCCTCTTTGTAAGCTCGGAATTGATGGAAACCCCCCTTCAACATGATAAAGCCAGTGACCACAAACATCTAGGAAATCACCAGAGGCATATTGGAGTCGGAAAAGTATGTTCCAGTCGTCTGCCGTAGACGCAGGACACAAAGTAGATGCCAGTGGAGTTTCAGTATGATTGCATTTTAGTAAGAAAAATATGTCTAATGTAAGAAAAGAGTGAGAGGAAGCCATACCAAATCATTCATAGTGACTATCTTTGGAGAGAGGATTCAGATTGTTCAATATGTTTATCCATAATTTCCCCATTAATTGTGTTACTTCCTGACAAATTTTTTAAATTCTACAAATAAATATGAATTCAAGTAAGAGGATGCGGAGATGTATTTCAGGTGAAATGGGCCTGTTACAGGGGTACAAACAGAAGGGCGTGCCTCTAGGGGGCACCAACTCCCAAATATTTGGAAGGTTCGGGCCAGAAAGGAGAGAAATTTCAAGTTTATACTCAAGTTGGAAATGTTGAGTCTGCTGGTTCACTCGGCTCTTTCTCCTCTACTCCAAGGACCTTCAGGATGCTTCTGTGATGTGGACGTGGTGTCTTTTCTAATGAGAACATGTGCTTACAGCCCTGTTTGTACGCTTTTGACAATGACTCCTCTGGTTCTTAGGCCCCTGGTTCATTGCCTGCTTCTTGTTTACTCTCTGAATAAGCCTCTTAATGGCACAATTTTGTTCGATTACAGAATGCAACCGCTCTGCCAGGGACGTGGCGAAGAACAGACGTGCACTTAGAGAACCCAGAATACCACACCAGATGGTATTTCAAGTATTTTTTAGGACAAGGTAACTATGCCATTATGGTGGTTGGGAAGAAAGGATATTCAAAATGAAAATTAAGTGTTGGTATAATACCCTAAAAAGTGTAAAACTGACCAGTTTAGGGTCACTAATATCAGGTTAATAGCTTTGTCGATTGAAAGATTCAATTCAGTCTCAGCCTAGGATTTTTCATATATCTATGAAAAATATATATTTTTTTGATCAGTTATTTTTGTCCCTTGGGAGTTAAAGGGGGATCCAATCATCTAAATAGCTATTTGAGACGTAAGAATTTGCAGGGTGGAAAACAACTTTAGACCTAACAAGGCAAGGTGCCCTGTCTGTAGTGGGTTTTGAACACTTAGTTCAAGGCAATGAGGCAAAGAAATGGATCCCTGAGCTCCAGGGCCACCACAGAACGAGAGAGGCATTGTCCTGTAAGTTTCGGTGACGAGTATTTATCACCTACCATGTGCCAGGCGATTACGCTGGTAAAGGCAGTCATTCCCTGCCCTCACAGGGACTCTAAAATGGGTCTGAATCCTGGTTCTGCCATTCTTAACCACAGGACTTTACACTGGTCACTCGCCACTTCTCTGAGACTTAATTTCCTTATCTGTAAAGTGGAGGTATTACTATTACATACCGAGTAGGTATGTAGGTAGCTGGAGAAACAACTAAGCCCCATGCCTGGCACAAAAAGCTCAGTCGTTAATAGCGGTGTACATTTAAGTGAAGGGCTCGGGTGAACATATGTGGGAAGCTGGAAAACAGGAGTGTGGCTAACGACAGGAGAGACTAGGAAGGGAAGAATAATCACTGTTTCAGGATTCAAGAGGAGGTAGATAAACTGCTTATCAGGCTAATGCATGTGTTTATAGAAGATGTGATGCAGGGACTATATTATGAGAGTGATCAAACCCAAACAATGTCTTTTTTAAAATCTGATACTGTTTTATGCTAAGAAGTTCACTTACTGGACAAGGCATATTTCTTTATAAAGAAGGAAGTCAGCGGGGAAGTTGTCATCCTCCCAAACACTCAAAAGCATAGTGCGCAGAGCAGTGGTGACTTTAGAGAAAGCTGGTGCTATCAGTTAGATGCCAAGAAGCTCAGAGGTAAGGCAGGCTTTGGGCTTGGTGGGTTCAGAGGCTCAGTGGTGTCATCAAGGCTGGCCCTCCTCAGGGTCACAAGGTGGTTGCAGCACTTCCAGCCATCACTTCTAGACATTGCCACGTCCAGAGGAAGGAGAAGGCCATCTTCAGGAGTAAGGAAGCCCTTCTAGAAACTGCTTGACCCATTTCTCCTCCTGTCTTTTTGGCCAGAATTGGTCACCTGTTCATTTCTGAACCGGTCACTACCAAGGGGAATGGGAGCGTGATTAGGTTCTTTCCAGAGTGGGGTTTGGGATTCTTGTTCCCTGCTCACTTGGGAATGAAAAAGTGTCTACTCCCACCAGGGCCTGGAAGAACCAGTGTGTCTTCACCGTTCTGAACCTGTCTCTTTTCCAGTCCATCAGAATTACATTGGAAATGATGCAGAGAAGAGCCCCTTCTTCCTGTCTGTGACCCTCTCTGACCAAAACAATCAGCGTGTCCCTCAATACCGAGCAATTCTTTGGAGGAAAACAGTAAGTACCTGGCTTGCCCCTGCAGCCTCACCATCACCCAGAGTTTGATTAGTGTCATTGTCAGAGTGGTTCCGATGAGTCTTTTTCTATGAGGTTCTTTGAGTTTGGATGTTCAAGATTATACCATTCAGAGGTGGGGCCTTCAAGCTCTGAGTGTAACCACAACTTCTCCCACACAAGCCACTACCCGGACATGTCCATTCCCTCCTCTCTGGCCGGTGGAATACAGAAGTGTATTGTACAGAGTATTAGCCTTGGCTGTTACTAAGACTGAGACGGACCAGCTGGCTCACCTTCAACTAAAAGAAACAAAATTTATTAGAGGAATATAATACAATTACAGGGGTACAGCCCACAGGGTACTCCTGTTTCCCTGGGTCATTCAGTCAAGCACTCAATCAGCTGTGCTTCTAGAACTTCTTTGAGGCTTAGCCCCTTTCATCAGTTTCCTGAGGTAGGAAAATGACTCAAGACTTAACAAGATAAGTACCCCCTGTCCATGGTGGCTTCTGAGGACAGTGACCTGAACGAAGGCAAGTCCTTTCAACTCAGGAATGCAGGCCTCTCTGTAGCTCAGAAAAATTCTCTTATGGTCACTATTGTGGCTTTTTCTTCTCTTTTCTGATTTCTTCTCATAATTCTTAGAGTTGATCTCTGTCTTTCACCTCTTACCTTTTCTCATTATTTTCTTCCCTTGGGTTTTTTTTTTTTTCTTTGCTTCTCAGAGAATTTTTTCATAGGCATTACAGACACTGGAAAGAACAAAGGGTTTGGACTTAAGCAAACCAGGGTCAAATTACATCAGTAGCAAATTCGTTCATGTCAATTTGAGAAAATTGCTGATGCTCTACATTTTCTTCTTTGAAAACTGGGGAAGATTCTGGGCTGTGGCTCATGGGGTGCTGAGAACTGTATTAAGTGAGATCTTGCTTGAAAATCCACATTTACACAGTGTCCCAAATCATCAGATCTTAAACTGCTTAGACACCTGAAGGATAGAACATTCTACTCTTGAATCAGTGAGTACGGTATATAATTAAGAAGCAATGAAATAAACCACACTCAGAAAACATTAGTCCTGTTATGTGGTGGTCTCGCTTTATGGATGCATTTGTTGAAAGCCATCACCTAGGGGCACCTGGGTGACTTGGTTGGGCTTCTGACTTCGGCTTGGGTCATGCTCTCGGGGTCCTGGGATCAAGCCCCACTTTGGGCTCCCTACTCAGCGGGGAGTCTGCTGTCTCTCTGCCCCAACCCCCACTTCTGCTCTCTCTCTCTCTCTCTCAAATAAATAAATAAAATATTAAAAAAAAAAAAAGAAAGCCATTACCTAATCACTGTGTGCTAATTTTTATCTCAGCAGCATAGTATCTCAAAAATTGCTGTGTATATATTTTTGAGAAAGAAATAATACAGGAGCATAGAAACAGTAATTTTTTTATATACACACACTTTAAAAAACCAGTAATTTATATATACATACACGTGTATAAATACAGTTGCATGCATGCATACCTATACAGCAACTTCAAAAAGCCCAGAAAGAATTTCTAGGAACCATTACAGAATAAATTATAGTTAGGAACTTTTGGGGATGATTAAAAATAGTAAGAGTACTAACAATAAAATCTAGCATTTATTGAGCACTTACTATATGCCACATACTATACTAGATCTTCCCAATGCATTACCTCAGTAGGTATTATTGTGCTTTAGGGGAGTTAAATGACGTGGCCAAGGCCACAGGCCAGAAGGCGGCAGGCCAGGCAGAAGCCAGGACTGCACGCCGAGCTGTCAGCGCTGTACATACTTAATTCTCTATGTAATTTTTGGACTCCTGTCTCTCTCCCTAGACTGTGAGCTCCATGAAAGTAAGCCACATAACTGCTTTGTTCTCACCCAGTCTGGTACCTGGCGCATAGAAGTAGCTGGAGACGTATTTATTGAAGGAATTAATGAATGACACCAAAGTCCAGCCTACCCTGTGTGCTCTGCTGCCTCTGTTTATATAAATGTCCATGTTATGTTGCAGAAATTTTTCTCTTTTTAAGCAGGTTCAAGTTAAAAATCTAATGTAAACCCGAGTTAGCTCTTACTCGTGAATGATTTCTTGCAGAAAGGTTTTAGCTGTCAGCTCCCTCCCCATGCTGCTGAAATGGGGGTCAGTCTTGCCATCATCAGAACGGTCCTGGAGCAGAGTTGATGTACCAGCGCTAGAAGATAATGTTGCAGGACTGTGCTTGTTCTCAGCTGCACCCATGATGGTCTTTTCCCATCATTTGCCAAGTGAGAAGTGATCGTGCCTTTGTCCAAAGCCTCTTACCTTCTGCATCAGGAAGACCGTTTTCTGGCCTGTTTGGGTTTTTTTTTAAGATTTTATTTATTTGTTTGAGGGGCGCCTGGGTGGCACAGCGGTTAAGCGCAGGGGCGGGGGTGGGGGGGGGCAGGAGGGGCAGGAGAAGCAGACTCCCTGCTGAGCAGGGAACCTGTTGCAGGGGCTCGATCCCAGGACCCTGAGATCATGACCCGAGCCAAAGGCAGATGCTTAACTGACTGAGCCACCCAGGTGCCCCTGGCCTGTGTTTGTTTTTGTTTGTATGTATGTATGTATTTATTTATTTATTAAGATTTTATTTATTTGACAGAGAGAAAGACAGCCAGCAAGAGAGGGAACACAAGCAGGGGGAGTGGGAGAGGAAGAAGCAGGCTCCCAGCAGAGGAGCCTGATGCGGGGCTCCATCCCAGGACTCTGGGATCACACCCTGAGCCCAAGGCAGACGCTTAACCGCTGTGCCACCCAGGCGCCCCTGCTTTAGGCTTCTGTTTCTGATCTTACTGACTATCCACGCTTGAAGCTGCTGAGTTACTGCCCCTCATCAGGTTCAAACAGGTTTAACCTGGACTTCAGGATTCCTCCAGAAGGCTGTGCCTGGGAAGCGAGCCCTGAGTCCAAATGTTCTGAGGTGTCTCCAGGTCTTATCTTGATCTATTTGCAGTGTCTCTCACCCTCAAGCCTGCCCCCTGAACAGCAGAATCAAGGGCCCCTGCATCTAACCCCTTAGCTTCCCTATTTTCCCTCTTCCTTCCTTCCACTCAAACAAGGGCAGTTTTGTACTTCCTCCACTTTTCTGGAGTGGATTTTCTCCATGTCCTGTCTTCTGCCTTTGGGCAGTAACAGCCGCTCCACCTCCTCGCCTGGGAAGGTTGCTGGGTACTGGAGGAGGGAGGGTGGAGCAGCTGCAGGGGGAGTTTTGATCATTTTAATTTCGAGCGATGTTGTCTCTGTTGCATTGTAAATGGTGATAAACGCTCTGAAGGATCAGGCAGAATGATACAGAAAGATACAGGAAACCATCTTCAGATCAGATAGCGCAGAAAAGTTTTTCGAGGAGGTGACATTTAAAGAAACCTGCAGGAGGAAGAGGAACTAGCCACATTAAGAGTAAGGGAGGGCGCCTGGGTGGCTCAGTCAGTTAAGCGTCTGCCTTCGGCTCAGGTTGTGATCCTAAGGTCCTGGGATTGAGCTCCGTGTTGGGGCTCCCTGCTCAGTGGGGAGTCTGCTTCTTCCTCTCCTTCGGTCCCTCCCCCTGCTCGTGCTTTCTCTCTCACTCTCTCTCTGTCAAATAAATAAATAAAATCTTTATAAAAGAAAAAAAAGAGTAGGGGAAGGGGCAGGCAGGGAGCATTCCATAAAGAAGGAACAAGGAAGACAAGACAAATGAGGGGCTCTGGGACTCCTCTTGCTGGTACTAGGAGAAGTCAAGGAGGAGGGAGCTGCACCGCAGGACCCCGTGATGGCGGTGGGGCTGGCGTAATGAGTCAGCCCGCCTCTATTGAGAAGTGCAGTGCCTTCCCCCGAGCCTCTGATCCAGACCCTGCATTTCGTGCCAGGGTAGGGCAAGCGTTTGCCACCAGCTACAAGTGGCAGTGCTGAAGGGATGGGAGGGACTGAAAAAGCAAAGCAGAGCTTGGCAGGAGGGGTCTGTTGTGAAGCCCCTTTGGGCCCAAAACTAGTGCTGGAGGCTGCAGGAAACCCAAAGAAGCCATGAGCCTCCGCCATGAGCTCACATTTCGTTCTAAAACAGACGAATAGCTAAATGTGTGAACCCTGATTTAAACAGTCTTGTCTATCTGTGCTATGTTTCTTCTTCTTTTTTTTTTTAAGATTTTGTTTATTTGTTTGAAAGAGAGAGTGAGAGAGAGAGAGAGAGCATACAAGCCAGGGAAGAGGCAGAGGGAGAGAGAGAAGCAGACTCCCTGCTGAGCAGGTAGCCCAAAACATGAGCTCGATCCCAGGACCCTGAGATCATGACCTGAGGCATGACCAAAGGCAGACTTTTAACCGACTGAGCCACCCAGGTGCCCCTGTGCTGTGTTTCCTCTAAACACAAAGAAAAGACTTTAAAAAAAACAAACAAAAAAAGAAACCCATACTTACTGTACAAATTCCATCCAGACAATGCAGCTAGTAAAAAGAAGAGGCTCAAAGTCCAACTACTCAGGGATAATCACTGCAGTGGCCTTATAGACACTGGTTCGAGTGCATGCACACACACACACACACGCACCTGCCACGGAAAGGGGGTAATGTCCGACACGCACTTCCATATCCTTGCAGTGATCACTTGGTGTTGCCTGATAGGTACGTGTACTTGACTCTGACTGTGCCTCTGTTGGTCCCACTGCAAGACAGGACTGAAAGGTGTTTTTTGTTGGAGAGCAACTCTGCAAAGCTACGAGAGGGCGAAGATGGGGAGGAAGAGCTTTGCCAGTTTGTGGTGAAGAAAAATACAAATCCACAATCCCCCCGAGCCTGGGGCTTGGCATCCATGTAGGCAGCTTATGAAGATGTTACCATCAGCCAGGCTGGGGCTGGATCCTCTCCTATGCCATACATTCCCCCCTCAGGCTACCCTTGGCTTCTCTTTAAAACTGCATTTGGTGCGCTTGGAGAGAAGAAGAAGTAGCCAAGGTAGGGATCGAACAAGAAGGTCAGATTCAAGACTCTCTTCTAGAAGGGTTGGCATCCCATACAGGTGACCTACCTGTTTCCATCATAATATTCCTCTATATTGGAAATCCCCTAAAATCTCTGTAACGTAAACTACACTGGCTAATCGAGAACCCATAAGAAAGGCTCTGTCTAGTGCAACTTCTGATAGTTAGCTGGAAAGTCACACTCCCCAGCATGGAGTGGGGGTGAGGTTACCAGTTCTCCAGGGGCATGGGTGTGAATGTTTAATTTACCGAAAGAGATCATGGGCTTGACGAGGCTGAAGAACTCTACTCCTCTGTCATCAGTGTTCAGGGCTTGGACAGATGAGTTGGCATGTGTATCTCGAAAATACAAGGAAAATCCTATATCCTTCCTTGCCAATTTCCTACAGGAAATGTCCTGTGCCTTTTTCTAGTTGTTTTTGCTGCCAGTTTTATTACTAGTCAAAGTTAGAAAGAAAGTTTTAAATGTGTACTACATCGTAATCCCTTTAGCTAAACATACAGTGTAAATCCTTTGTGGATTATAAATCTGTATCATATCTTTTTTGGAGATTATAAAGAGAGTATGATATGCTCATCTCTGCCGGGTGGTTTGGGCACGGGCCTGAACCATTCGGGCAACCCTTCATTCATTCCCTTTCATACAACAAATTTCCACTTAGTATTTTCCATGAGTTAGTCACAGTGGGTGCTCATTTAGAGAGGAGGAAACAGCGTTTAAACAGTGAACACAAAGAGGCGCCTACGTGGTTCAGTCCGTAGAGCATGTGACCCTTGATCTCGGGGTTGTGAGTTCAAGCCCCATGTTAGTTATGGAGCCTACTTAAAAAAAAAAAGTAAACACAGAAAAATCTAAAAGTACATATTATGAAAACCTCTCTGAAAGATTCAAGTGATTTCTAGTTCAGAAAGCCTTTGACTTGGAGATATCAGCTGGAGGTCCCATTGAACACGTAAAGACTGCTTTCTTCTCATTGTCTTTGAGGCTGATGTGACTCTTGGCTCAGAGACCAAACCCCTTCTCATCTCAGATGGCTCCTCTGCTCACCGCACCAGGTCACCAAGGACCCACCAGTTCATACGTTGAAGAGTAATGCTTAAATCCATAATGTTGGGGTCGGGGGATGGTAAAAGATATTGTCGAGCCTGAGCAAGACTTTTTTCCACCATAGAATGTATTTCTTCATATATAGATTCATATATTCTTCTAAATGGCCAGGTAAGGCTCTTTCAGAGATGGAAATTGCCAAACTTCTCATGAATCCGGTGTTTTGACTTTTCAGGGTACCCAGAAAATATGCCTTCCGTACAGTCCCACAAAAACTCTCTCTGTGAAGTCCATCTTAAGGTGAGTACTCAAGAGGAGGAACCCAACACCACAAGTCTTTATAAGTGTTTTTCTCCTGTGATCGTTCTCATACCACTTCTCTACTTTCTGGAGCCTTGACCATGTCCCAGACATTTTGCTACGCCTCTGACATGCAGTACGCCCTGCTGTCCTCACAGCAGCCTGTAGGACAGGGACTGCTGTTACCCCGCTGCGGAGAGGCGGAGGTGGAAGCTCAGAGGGAGAGCGATCACACAGCTAGCGTGTGGTGGGAATTAAGCTCCGCTCTTACGCATCTCCGAACTGCCTACGTAGCCTGCTCCTTTTTTCTTGCAGGCATGCAGATACTTCGGTTTCATAAAGAAAATCAAGAAATATTTTTCCTCTCATTTTCCTGCTTTGAAATAGAAACTCGTATGTCAGCAAATGCTTCTTAGAGAAGAATGTGCTTATTCTTTGCAAAGAGAGTTAAATGAAGAGGCGGTCTAGCTGCTCCTCGCTCAGCTGCCGCTCCTGCCCCCACCTTTCCGTCCCCCTCCTAGCTCTCCCATGCTGGGCGGCAGACCCCCCCTCGGGAATGTCACCACGCAGGCGGTACCTCTTGCTGCGTCCAGTCCAGCCGAGAGGCTATGTCACAGTGACAGTGGCTTCCATTTGTCGGGCACGGTGCTAACTGCTCTGTGGTCATTCTCTTAGGAAATTTTTAAACCAGCTCCACAAAGCAGATCCGTTATTACCTACACTCCACCAAGGAGGATTCAGAGCCTCAGAGAAGTGAAGAGATTTGACAAAGATCTCACAGCTGGTAAACTACAGAGCTGGGATTTAAACCCAGGTCCCTGTCATCCCCTCACTTGGGCCGTTAGCCACCAAGGCCCACATTGTGTGAGTAGGAACACTTATCCCAGGGCCCTGGCGCTTTACTCTCGATTCGTCTGCAGCTTGGTTTGGGGAAGAGATGGTGTTTTCAGTGTCCCCGCGGCAATGCACACTTGCCAGAACGTCTCTTAGAGTGACAATCTGGACTTCATCGGTCAGGGACCAAGTCTGGCTGATGAAAGGGGCACTGAGATTCAGAAGAAATTTTTAGATATCCTTTCAAGCTGGAATTGGTCTCCAAATTGCAGACCTTCTCCTTTCTGCTCTCGGCCTTCTGGCTTTTCTCCCGAGCAGTCTGCAGCCTGAGCTATGAAAGCATCAGTGAAGAGGTTAACATCTTTATGAAGCACAGAAATATCTTGCTGCTTCTGAGGAGCTGTAAATCTTACCTGGCTTTGAGAGGAGTACTTAGAATTATACTGGCTTAAGATCTGTGGCTTTTTTTTTTTCCTAAAAAGATGTTACTCCAGCTCCTTTCTTCTTTGTATTTGAAGACATTTCATTTCGTTATGATTTCATTTAGTCATATGAGTCGGATCTCCGCTTCTTAGCCCCCCAGTCATGTAGCCAGAGCACATTTCAGCCAGAAGACGTTTTTTTAAAGATGGAGAAGATCAAAACTTCTACAGTTGCTGCCGATAGAAGAAAAATATTTATCTTTGTTTGTTAACAATCTTGAGCTTGAAAACTTTTTAAAAAGGGAAGTGAAAATAGCACTGGAGTCAGGGAAGTCTGCGTTCAAATCTTGGCTCTACTGCTTACCAGCTTTGTTATCCTAGTTCAATGTCCTCACCTTTAAAATGGGGATAAAATTTTTTAAATAAATTAATTTAATGGGGATAAAATAGCACTTGCCTCACAGAGACTAGATGAGGTCATCCATGGAAGGCATTTAGCAGGCTGCCCGACATTATGATAAGTATTCTATAAATATTAGCTATTACTATGTTTAGCTTACAAATAATGGGATTCCGAAATGACAGGGGCCTCAGGGATCATGCATTTCAACTCCCTGTTTTACCTCTAGAGGAACTTAGGCTCAAGGAGGTTGACACTCTAACGTGAAAGAATCATCTTGTTAAGGAGGGCCTTTTGCCCTAAATAGCAGAGGAATTGCCAAAGGAAGAAAGAAACACCAGGTAGTCTTACTTACATTTCATTTTATCCTTAACTGCTACGTAAATGTCAATGAACCACTTTTTCGATAAATAAAAGTAAGAATCTTGGAGGTTAGGCAGGCTGCCTGAAACCAATTGCTCCCTTCCTTTCCTATTAGATGAGTGCCATCCAGGGCCAGTTATATAAATAAAGTACTGTGCAGTGTTTGGTTACTCTCATGTATCCATTCATTGAGCACCCTGGGTGATCATTGATCTCCTGTGTGCTGGCCCTGCAGGGAATCCAGCTGTGATTTTTCTAGGAGATATTATTTAGTTTCTCTGAAGCACGGAGACTTGCTCCATGTTAAGTTTCCACCATGCTGTGGCTCATTCTGTCCTTTCTATTTCAGTGCCATGAACCTGGACAAATTTGAGAAAGGCCCCAGAGAAATTTTTCATCCCGAGATCCAAAAGGTAACAGAATTTTATGTCTCATAATGGTATATATATCGGATCACAGTGTTAGATGAGGACAGACAGACCATCGGTGATTCTTAGCCTCGTATCCGAGCCGAATCAGAAGCACCTGTGGGGCTTTGAAAACAATCATCATAAAGCACCTTACAGCTGAGATTCCGATTTGTCAGGTGGGCGTGGGAATCTGCATTTTTCAGAAGTTTCATGAGTGATTCTGAGGCATAGCCGCAACTGAGAGCCACTGAACTCAATGGTCCTTGATCCAAGAACCAAAAGGGTGTATGTTCAGAAGGACCTTACTGGCTTAAAAGCCCATCTTTTTACTGAGTGATGTAGAATTGCGTGAAGTGTGAGGTTTGGTTTTTTTTTTAATAGTAAAGCACAAATTGTGTTTGTTGAGCTGTAACATAGAACACTGCACGGGGTACCATAGAGAATAGAAGGTATCCAGAATCCATCCTGTTTTCTCAAGACTTACTGCTAAGGGAAAGCAATCTGCCCTGGGAGGAAAAAGTTTAGAGTCATAATCTAGGTAAAGGGCCATCACAAAAATGTCAGCCAAACTTTTGTCTTATTGCTATCGATATAGCTTTGAAATTCTCCCCTTGAAACTTACACGGGCAGTTGTCACGTAGCTCCAGCCATGTGTCAGAGCTGAGTTTCCGGGAGTTGAGGACGCCAGGGCCAGGTGACAGGGAAGAGGCTGGAAAGGCAGGCTGGAGATCCATCTGGGAGGCAGCAGGGAGCCTGTGGAGTCTCAAAGTGGAGGAGCATCGTGCTTATGTCTGCTTTTCAGGGAAATAACTTCAGAGGGTACGAGGAGGAGAGATGGGAGCATGAGCAACCTTTGCTTGCATGCCTTTAAAATAGTTAGCTTTTAAAATAAAGTCATCAGTTCTCGGCTTACCCCCAAATACAGAGTGTTGTGAAGTCCCTTATCTTCTGTTTTCATGTAATGTTTAAAATAGCATTTGTACCCTGACTTAACCCCAGGTGGAACTGAGGCCAAAATGGGTGTGTTTGGTTAAACCTTAAGCAATTTGAAGCCATGCGATGCTTAAAAACTAATTCCTGATAGCAAATTGTAAAGGAACTTAAAATTATAAACATGCCACTACCAGTGTGCCTTTATTACCTCATCTGTACAAGTTATCATATTCTTAATCCTTCCCTTCTTGGAGCCTGGACGGGACCCCCAGACACAGGCCCTAAAACCCATGGAGCCCCTGGGATGCTTCTTTCTTCATCCTGCCGCTGAGTGTGGGCCCTCGGCGGACTTCGTGTCTGCCCAGGCATGCCTGTGCGCTTTCCCTCTTCCACGGAATCAACGAGGACCAGGAAGCAGGATATGGCAACCTTCTGCCTCTTTATATCATAACTCTGCCTGTTTTTCACCAAACAAAAGACACCTTCCGCTTTCCCGACATCTGTGTTTTGACTCTCTTTCCCTTAACAAGGGTCTGCCCACGTACGTGCTTTCCCGCCATTCCGGGTGTGCGAGTGTGCACGTGTGTGTGCCCCTCGGTAGTGGTGGCTTCACTGCTTCCAGCGGCTTTCTGTAGGTGTACCCGAGGAAAANGCAGGGAGCCTGTGGAGTCTCAAAGTGGAGGAGCATCGTGCTTATGTCTGCTTTTCAGGGAAATAACTTCAGAGGGTACGAGGAGGAGAGATGGGAGCATGAGCAACCTTTGCTTGCATGCCTTTAAAATAGTTAGCTTTTAAAATAAAGTCATCAGTTCTCGGCTTACCCCCAAATACAGAGTGTTGTGAAGTCCCTTATCTTCTGTTTTCATGTAATGTTTAAAATAGCATTTGTACCCTGACTTAACCCCAGGTGGAACTGAGGCCAAAATGGGTGTGTTTGGTTAAACCTTAAGCAATTTGAAGCCATGCGATGCTTAAAAACTAATTTCTGATAGCAAATTGTAAAGGAACTTAGAATTATAAACATGCCACTACCAGTGTGCCTTTATTACCTCATCTGTACAAGTTATCATATTCTTAATCCTTCCCTTCTTGGAGCCTGGACGGGACCCCCAGACACAGGCCCTAAAACCCATGGAGCCCCTGGGATGCTTCTTTCTTCATCCTGCCGCTGAGTGTGGGCCCTCGGCGGACTTCGTGTCTGCCCAGGCATGCCTGTGCGCTTTCCCTCTTCCACGGAATCAACGAGGACCAGGAAGCAGGATATGGCAACCTTCTGCCTCTTTATATCATAACTCTGCCTGTTTTTCACCAAACAAAAGACACCTTCCGCTTTCCCGACATCTGTGTTTTGACTCTCTTTCCCTTAACAAGGGTCTGCCCACGTACGTGCTTTCCCGCCATTCCGGGTGTGCGAGTGTGCACGTGTGTGTGCCCCTCGGTAGTGGTGGCTTCACTGCTTCCAGCGGCTTTCTGTAGGTGTACCCGAGGAAGCCCTGAGCCACAGGTGTTGGGGAGAGGAGGAAAGAAAAGGTCTCAGATCCAAAAAGTAAACAGAAAATAAACCGCATGATAAAGAAGGCATCTTCCCACCAAGTGGGAGGGTGGCTGGTGCTATTTAAAAATGTTATTCATCTGTTTCTGGCTGCTATACCATAGTTACACTTTCCTTGGCCAAAATCTTTCCAGAAGCAATGTGTGAGAAGCTAGCTTTAAATAGATAGAGAAACCTGGGTGTCTGTGTATTTCTTCCAGCTGCTATGCGTCGTCTTTGTTTCCAGGTAGCTGTGCTATAATGTGACTTTCCTAGATGACCAGGTAGTTTACAAAACTCTGTACAACAAAACTGGAATATTTTAAGCACTTCTGGGGGGTGGGGGTGGGGAGTGGCATACACAGGAGCTTGGCTTTCACAGAAAGTCAAAATAAAATCATCACTGTTAAGCATGGCCATAACTTTCAAAATTTGGTTTGACAGGACTTACTGGTTCTTGAAGAACAAGAGGTAAGAAATTTTATGAGAAATTTTATGTTCCTGCTACGTTCTGCCTCTGTGTTTGTAAATGTGCTTCTCCCTTCACCCCGACCATGACCTTTTCTTTCAGTCAAACCCCTACATGGATTTGCTCACTGAGCTTACTGTCACTGAAAGACTTTACCGACATGTTTTTCAAGGTATATTTCAGGACCTCCTATGCCGCTAGCTAGAGAGATATAAAAACAAGCTACTTAAATCTGCTTGGAAATATTCAAATTTTAGCCTCGTAATCAGGGTGAGTAATGAGGTTTTAATTTTCATTAAGTCAAAGAGAGGGTGTTTGTGCTTTACTAGCACATTCGATTTACTGATGCCATATTTATTTGCACATCTCCATCCCGTTGCCCCGCTTTTTAAAAATGTATTGGGTTTTCTAAGAACATAACTAACATAGGGAAATAATAAAAATGCTATCGAAGGCAACTGAGTAAATTAGTTTTTGCATATCATGCCTCTCAGGAAATGGTCATATCGTTTGTCCAATTGCTCCGGCCAAACTTGGAAAAATCCTTAACACCTCTCTTTCTCTCACACCTAATCCCTTGGCACATCCTGTGATGATTTTTTCAAAATATACCCCTAATTCAAACGTTTCTCGAGGTTTCTACCATGACTGCTCTCAACCCTTGATGCCACCCCATCCTCTCTTGCCTGCACTATGCAGTCTCCAGCTTTCCGCTTCTACTCTGTTCTGTTTCTTGTGTAGCAGCGCAGCAGTCCTTTTAAATGTCAAGTCAGGTCACCCCTATGTTGCAAGCTGTCATGGCTTCCCATCCCACTCCCAAATAGAGCCCGGAATCCTGACTGGGGCCCCCCGGGGCCTGCGTGACACAGCCATGCTGCCTCTCCAGTCCTCTCCTCCACACTAACCACATTGACTTGCTAATTCCTCCACCTGCTCAGGAAGAGCTTGCTGTTCCCACCCCTATGCTCCTCCCCGGATGTCCTCAGGTGGCACCCTTTCCTTGATAGTAGGGTCTCTGCTTGGACAGGCTGCCCTTGACCGCCCTGCCTCTCACCCTCTGCCCTGCACACCGGCTTGTGTTTCTTCTTGACACTTGTGTTTTCATTGACTGGCTCTGTATCCGTTGCCCTCCCAAGAATGTGAGCAGCATGAGAGCAGCGGGGAGCTTATTCAGTTTGTTCCCGGCTGTATCCCTAGATCCTAGAGCAGTGCAGAGAGAGGGCACAAAGTACGTATCTGGTGGTTGAATAAGTGGATGATGTACTGATTGAATGAATTGTGAAAAATAATGATGCCACTGAAAAGAATGAGGTGGACCTTCATTTACTGGCATGGAAAGTTTTCCACAACATAACAGTTACAGGGGGTGGAGGTGGGAGCAATTCACAGGGCAATACCTACAGTACATACCCAGTTGTTTTGGTAAACAAACACGTGTGTATTCAGTCATTTACTCATTCATTCATNGAGCAACCTTTGCTTGCATGCCTTTAAAATAGTTAGCTTTTAAAATAAAGTCATCAGTTCTCGGCTTACCCCCAAATACAGAGTGTTGTGAAGTCCCTTATCTTCTGTTTTCATGTAATGTTTAAAATAGCATTTGTACCCTGACTTAACCCCAGGTGGAACTGAGGCCAAAATGGGTGTGTTTGGTTAAACCTTAAGCAATTTGAAGCCATGCGATGCTTAAAAACTAATTTCTGATAGCAAATTGTAAAGGAACTTAGAATTATAAACATGCCACTACCAGTGTGCCTTTATTACCTCATCTGTACAAGTTATCATATTCTTAATCCTTCCCTTCTTGGAGCCTGGACGGGACCCCCAGACACAGGCCCTAAAACCCATGGAGCCCCTGGGATGCTTCTTTCTTCATCCTGCCGCTGAGTGTGGGCCCTCGGCGGACTTCGTGTCTGCCCAGGCATGCCTGTGCGCTTTCCCTCTTCCACGGAATCAACGAGGACCAGGAAGCAGGATATGGCAACCTTCTGCCTCTTTATATCATAACTCTGCCTGTTTTTCACCAAACAAAAGACACCTTCCGCTTTCCCGACATCTGTGTTTTGACTCTCTTTCCCTTAACAAGGGTCTGCCCACGTACGTGCTTTCCCGCCATTCCGGGTGTGCGAGTGTGCACGTGTGTGTGCCCCTCGGTAGTGGTGGCTTCACTGCTTCCAGCGGCTTTCTGTAGGTGTACCCGAGGAAGCCCTGAGCCACAGGTGTTGGGGAGAGGAGGAAAGAAAAGGTCTCAGATCCAAAAAGTAAACAGAAAATAAACCGCATGATAAAGAAGGCATCTTCCCACCAAGTGGGAGGGTGGCTGGTGCTATTTAAAAATGTTATTCATCTGTTTCTGGCTGCTATACCATAGTTACACTTTCCTTGGCCAAAATCTTTCCAGAAGCAATGTGTGAGAAGCTAGCTTTAAATAGATAGAGAAACCTGGGTGTCTGTGTATTTCTTCCAGCTGCTATGCGTCGTCTTTGTTTCCAGGTAGCTGTGCTATAATGTGACTTTCCTAGATGACCAGGTAGTTTACAAAACTCTGTACAACAAAACTGGAATATTTTAAGCACTTCTGGGGGGTGGGGGTGGGGAGTGGCATACACAGGAGCTTGGCTTTCACAGAAAGTCAAAATAAAATCATCACTGTTAAGCATGGCCATAACTTTCAAAATTTGGTTTGACAGGACTTACTGGTTCTTGAAGAACAAGAGGTAAGAAATTTTATGAGAAATTTTATGTTCCTGCTACGTTCTGCCTCTGTGTTTGTAAATGTGCTTCTCCCTTCACCCCGACCATGACCTTTTCTTTCAGTCAAACCCCTACATGGATTTGCTCACTGAGCTTACTGTCACTGAAAGACTTTACCGACATGTTTTTCAAGGTATATTTCAGGACCTCCTATGCCGCTAGCTAGAGAGATATAAAAACAAGCTACTTAAATCTGCTTGGAAATATTCAAATTTTAGCCTCGTAATCAGGGTGAGTAATGAGGTTTTAATTTTCATTAAGTCAAAGAGAGGGTGTTTGTGCTTTACTAGCACATTCGATTTACTGATGCCATATTTATTTGCACATCTCCATCCCCTGTTGCCCCGCTTTTTAAAAATGTATTGGGTTTTCTAAGAACATAACTAACATAGGGAAATAATAAAAATGCTCTCGAAGGCAACTGAGTAAATTAGTTTTTGCATATCATGCCTCTCAGGAAATGGTCATATCGTTTGTCCAATTGCTCTGGCCAAACTTGGAAAAATCCTTAACACCTCTCTTTCTCTCACACCTAATCCCTTGGCACATCCTGTGATGATTTTTTCAAAATATACCCCTAATTCAAACGTTTCTCGAGGTTTCTACCATGACTGCTCTCAACCCTTGATGCCACCCCATCCTCTCTTGCCTGCACTATGCAGTCTCCAGCTTTCCGCTTCTACTCTGTTCTGTTTCTTGTGTAGCAGCGCAGCAGTCCTTTTAAATGTCAAGTCAGGTCACCCCTATGTTGCAAGCTGTCATGGCTTCCCATCCCACTCCCAAATAGAGCCCGGAATCCTGACTGGGGCCCCCCGGGGCCTGCGTGACACAGCCATGCTGCCTCTCCAGTCCTCTCCTCCACACTAACCACATTGACTTGCTAATTCCTCCACCTGCTCAGGAAGAGCTTGCTGTTCCCACCCCTATGCTCCTCCCCGGATGTCCTCAGGTGGCACCCTTTCCTTGATAGTAGGGTCTCTGCTTGGACAGGCTGCCCTTGACCGCCCTGCCTCTCACCCTCTGCCCTGCACACCGGCTTGTGTTTCTTCTTGACACTTGTGTTTTCATTGACTGGCTCTGTATCCGTTGCCCTCCCAAGAATGTGAGCAGCATGAGAGCAGCGGGGAGCTTATTCAGTTTGTTCCCGGCTGTATCCCTAGATCCTAGAGCAGTGCAGAGAGAGGGCACAAAGTACGTATCTGGTGGTTGAATAAGTGGATGATGTACTGATTGAATGAATTGTGAAAAATAATGATGCCACTGAAAAGAATGAGGTGGACCTTCATTTACCGGCATGGAAAGTTTTCCACAACATAACAGTTACAGGGGGTGGAGGTGGGAGCAATTCACAGGGCAATACCTACAGTACATACCCAGTTGTTTTGGTAAACAAACACGTGTGTATTCAGTCATTTACTCATTCATTCATTGATTCCACAAATCTTTCCTGAGCTCCTACCGTGTGCTGTTTACGGCATTGGGAATACATCGACGAGCAAGACAAGGTCCCTTCGTGGAGCTTACAATCTAGGGGGACAAGACAAAGTACACAGATGAGCAGACATAAACCCGGTAACACGGATAGCCCCAAGAGCTGGGAGGAAAATAAAACAAAGTAGGCGACACGGGAAGGAGTAGGTTTTTGACATCAAACAGAGGAGGTTTGTCTGAGGCAGTGACATCTCAGCTGATTCCCAGACACGTTGATGGACATGCAAAGGAGCTGAAATAACGTGCCCCAGATTGTTGGCAGAAGTTACTTTGTGCAAGGCAGTGGGGGTATAGGTTGGGCTGCTGCGGAGCGCCGGCAAACAGAGACATCCCC